>NC_082664.1:96719493-97023015 GCF_025265405.1 Mesoplodon densirostris | reverse complement strand
ACTCCTGGGCTCCTCTCATTAGGATTAGGTCTTCTTGAAATTGTCTCCCACTCATGGGCCAGATAAAATGATTAGAAAACAAGCCAGGGACGCAGCCCCTTGTCTATCCTGACTCTCAGGAGCCCACACCTGTTCCTTGGAACTGGCCGTTTCAGCGAGGTCCATTTTCTGCAGTGTGAGCCACTGAGGGGTGAGGATTGGCTGACCAGAGCAGCCTGTCCCTGCCGGCCAGCCCTCCCCAGGTGTGCCTGGGTTGAGGTCAATATAAACCCCGCTCCAGGGAGCAACAGCCCCTGCAGCTGTGCCTGACGCCATATTCTCTGCCCCGTCAGCAGTCTCGGGGCTGTGCTGGTGGGAGGGAGTGAGGGGGCATGGTTTTGTGGGTGGCCCGGTGTGAGAGGGGCTCTGCTGGACTTTCTGCAGGAGTTGACAGACTGCCACCTGCTAAAGAAGAGGATGGGTCACCCATACCTTCCGCTGGAATTTCTCTGCGGGCAGAGGTGAGGGAGGAAAAAAGCAGTGGGGGCCAAGACAGGACGGATATCTCAGGCAGGGAAATGGAAAGTTTTCAGAAGAGCACCTGGGGCCAGGATCATCCTGGCAGGCCTGCAGGCACCAAGTCAGCCTGCGTGCTTTCGCTGGTGTGGATCCACGGCCCTTCCTCTATGCTTTCAAGTCCTTGTACATATTCAGGTGTTTTACCTGGGAAGTGTGGGAACAGTTCAGCAGCAGCTGGCTGTGGGCTCAGCTCACGTTTACTCACAGACGCCTATGTACGGTCCCCCAGCTTTGCAATGAGGATGCTCCTTGCGGGGGGAATGCTGGCTGCATGGGAGGTAATTCTCCGCCTCTGACCAACTTCAGAATTGTTTACCACTGGAGCAAGTGCCCTGATAGGGTGTTCCTCTGTATAACTAGTGGGTTCTGTTTATTTTTTCTGTTTTTTTAAGGTAGATTTTATTCCTCATTTATGTATTTATAGATATAAGCATGGAAATAATTCATTCATATAAATACATCTGTGTGAAGGGAAGAACATTTTTCTGTTTTATTTTTAAATTTTATTTGTTTTTAAAATTTTTGAAATTTAATATTATTTATTTTTTTATACAGCAGGTTATTATTAGTTATCTATTTTATACATATACATGTATACAGGTCAGTCCCAATCTCCCAACTCATCCCACCACCACCACCCCATGGCTTCCCCCCCTTGATTTCCATACGTTTGTTCTCTAACCCTGTGTCTCTAATTCTGCCCTGCAAACTGGTTCATCTGTACCATTTTTCTAGCTTCCACATATATGCATTAATACGCAATATTTGGTTTTCTCTTTCTGACTTACTTCTCTCTGTAGGACAGTCTCTAGATCCATTCACGTCTCTACAAATGACCCAGTTTCATTCCTTTCTATGGCTGAGCAATATTCCATTTTATATATGTACCACATCTTTATCCATTCGTCTGTCTGTGGGCAGTTAGCTTGCTTCCATGACCTGGCTATTGTAAATAGTGCTGCAATGAACATTGTGGTGAATGTGTCTTTTTGATTTATGGTTTTCTCTGGGTATATGCCCAGAAGTGGGATTGCCGGATCATATGGTAACTGTATTTTTAGTTTTTTTAATGAACCTCCATACTCTTCTCCTTAGTGACTGTATCAATTGACATTCCCACCAATAGTGGAAGAGGGATCCATTTGTCCACACCCTCCACAGCATTTGTAGTTTGTAGATTTTCTGATGATGCCCATTCTAACAGGTGTGAGGTGATACCTCATTGAAGTTTTGATTTGCCTTTCTCTAATAATTAGTGATGTTGAGCAGCTTTTCATGTGCATCTTGGCCATCTCTGGGTCTCCTTTGAAGAAATGTCTATTTAGATATTCTACCCATTTTTGAAGTGGTTTTTTTTTAACATTAAGCTGCATGAGCTGTTTATATATATTGGAGATTAAACCTTTGTCCATTGATTCGTTTTCACATATTTTCTCCCATTCTGAGGGTTGCCTTTTTCCATTCCCGTTTTTTTAACAAAAATAAAGAAAGAAAGAAAAAGAAGCAGAACACAAATGTCCGTAAAATATGCCTCTTGAAACTGTCGTTTTGAAATATGGAGGTCTTTTGAATTTTTTGGTCAGTATACGACCCCAGGATTTGTTTTCAGGACAGGTCTCATTTACAGGCCTGCAATTCTTTTGAATATCAACTGACCATTAGCGCTGGGATTAAAGCTGCTGTTGTGTGAAACGGCCACAAGGTGGCAGCAGTTCTCCTATACCAAATCTGGTGACTAGGGCAACAGAACCTCAATGGAAGTCATGTTCTAGGTTGTAATTTAGAATGGAATGTGCCAGGAAAAAGACCCTTAAGTTTGTCTCACTATTTCTTGTTCGTTTATTTTTTTCACTTAATTTTTATTTTTTATCACAGCAAGTTTGATTGCAATGTTTGGCTTGTTGTAGGTGTGCAAGATGTGGTTCTTTTACACATATACATATGTCTGTTCTTCCTGGGATCCTTTTCCCATGTATGTTATGACAGAATGTTGAGTAGTCTTCTCTTGGTGTTCCGTAGGTGTTTGGTGATTATATATTTCACCTGTGTTTGTATATGTCTGCTAACCCCAATATCCTAATGTATCCAATCCTCACACCTTTCCATTGGTGAACCATAAGTTTGTTTAATGAATCTGTGATTGCCCTTCTCTGTGGAAATATCTTCACTAGTATCAATTCTTAGGTAACACCTATAAGTGATATCATACGATATGTGTCTTTCTGACTTACTACAAGTCACGTGATTACCTCTAGACTCATCTACGGTGCTGCAAATGGCATTGTGTCCTTTTTTTCCTTGGCTAATATTCTGTCTGTACATGTACCAGTTCTTCTTTGTCCACTCATCTGTTGCTGGACTTTTTGGTTGCTTCCAGGTCATGGCTATGGTAATGCTGCAGCAATGCACATTTGCCTGCCTGTGTCTTTCCAATTCTGTTTTCTTAGCTTATAGGCCCAGAAGTTCGCCTGCTGGATCATATGGTAGCAAAATGTTTACCTTGTAGAGGCACCGCCATTCTGTTCTCATTAGTGGCTCTTACCAGGCTACGTCCCACTTAAAGTTGAGGTTATGCTCTTCTCCACAACACCTTCAGCGTTTATTGTTTGTAGTATTTTTGCTGAAGTTTATTCTGACTAGTGTGAGCTGATAACACTTTGTGGTTGGATTTGCATGCGTCTCATAATACCTTGAAATTGAGTTTTCTGGCATGTCCTTTTTTTCTTCCAACTGTGAGTACAGCTTACCTTTTCAAATTGTTTTCGGGAAGTATGTGTGACATTTAGAAATATTTTGGCCATTACCTCCCTCAAGACATTATGAGGGCAGGTTTCATTCACAGCCCTCCAGTACTGGTGCATATGAAGTGACACTTAGCACAGGTTTTATAGCTGCTCTTGCAGGTAACTGCCAGAGAGTGGCAGCATTTCTGCTTTGCCCAGTCTGTTAACTAGGGAAACAGACCATCCTGGCAGTGGTGTTCCTCGGTTATATATTAGAGTTGAATGTGCCCCAGAAAGCTGATGTCTCCTTACTTATGTTTGTTTTAGAAATTGAATTTATATATTTTGTTATTGGAGTCATATTCCATTGTGTTCATGGACCACTTCTTCTTTGAGCGTTCCTCTGTTGATGGACATTTTCGTAGCTTCCATGTGTTGGCTTTGGTACATATTGCTGGAGTGCAGGATTGCCAGCATGTGTCTTTTGTTTGTGGTACATGGGCCTCTCACTGCCGTGGACCCTCCCATTGCAGAGCACAGGCTCCGGATGCACAGGCCCGGCAACCATAGCTCACGGAAACAGCCGCTCCGCAGCATGTGGGATCTTCCCGATTCGGGGCATGAACCCATGTCCCCTGCACTGGCAGGCGGACTCTCATCCACTGCGCCACCAGTGAATCCCAGCCTGTCTTTTTGATTCTCATCCCCTCAGGCGATAGGCCCAGCAGTGGATATGCTTGATTGAATGGTAGCTCAGTATTTATCTTTACAAGGCATGGCATTTTTGTTTTCATAACTGGCTCTTACCATGTCCCACGTTGAAGCAAGGGTAGGCATTTCTCCAAAACCCCTTCAGCATTTATGGTTTGCAGAATTTTTGCTGATGGCCATTCTGACTGCTGTGAGCTGATAGGTTTTTGTAATTTGGATTTGCATATCTTTAATTATTCCTAATGTTTAGCATTTTTCCATGCCTTTTTAAATTTCTGGCAGAGAAAAACAGAAAAATAACGGAGAGTACAATTAAACTCTTGAAATTGTCTTCTTGGATGGTTGCCCTCTTTTGAATTTTTGGGTCAATTTTCGACCCCATGTTTGTTTTTGAGGGCACGTGTTATTCACAGGCCTGCAATGAGTGTGACTATTTAGTGACCATTAGCAGTGGGTTTAAAGCTGCTGTTGTGGGAAATGGCCACAAGGCGGCAGCTTTTCTCCATTCCCAAGTCTGGTTCCTAGGGCAGCAGAGCCTTTCTGGGACCAATGGAATACAGAAGAAGGCATCATTGAAGTCTAACACAGAATACCATGTCCTGGTGGATGGTAGAATGACCAGTAGGGTCTAGGAATTAGGAACTACTGGGTGTATATCCTCGGTGCCTTCACTGACTGTCCTAACATCCTTTACCAGGTCCCCAGCAGCCCACGGGGCTCTCGTGGTCAGGCCCCTCCCAGGATATGGGGCTCACCTGGGCAGGGCCCCAGCAGCCAATGGGGTTCTCATGTTCAGGCCACTCCCAGGGTATGGAGCTCACCTGTGAAACTACCCAGCAGCCCATGAGGCTCTCGTGCTTAGGCACCTCCCACGATACAGAGCTCCCCTGGGCAGGTACCATGGCAGGGCTGGGCACACAGGCACCGTGCACATAGCCCTCATTGCAGAGCACCCCAGAACGCCTGTCACGCAGAGCTGACACAGAGCACCTCAGAGCAGCACTTGAACTAACAAACAGCAGCTCCGACAGGTCTCTGACCCTGGGCATCACTCTGTGCAGCCTCCCTCTGCCTGGTCTTCCAGAGACTTCCACTGCAGCCGGGGCACCAGGCCTTTGTCTCCAACCATCACCCCTCCTCTCCATGACTCCTGGGCTCCTCTCATTAGGATTAGGTCTTCTTGAAATTGTCTCCCACTCATGGGCCAGATAAAATGATTAGAAAACAAGCCAGGGACGCAGCCCCTTGTCTATCCTGACTCTCAGGAGCCCACACCTGTTCCTTGGAACTGGCCGTTTCAGCGAGGTCCATTTTCTGCAGTGTGAGCCACTGAGGGGTGAGGATTGGCTGACCAGAGCAGCCTGTCCCTGCCGGCCAGCCCTCCCCAGGTGTGCCTGGGTTGAGGTCAATATAAACCCCGCTCCAGGGAGCAACAGCCCCTGCAGCTGTGCCTGACGCCATATTCTCTGCCCCATCAGCAGTCTCGGGGCTGTGCTGGTGGGAGGGAGTGAGGGGGCATGGTTTTGTGGGTGGCCCGGTGTGAGAGGGGCTCTGCTGGACTTTCTGCAGGAGTTGCCATTCTGCCACCTGCTAAAGAAGAGGATGGGTCACCCATACCTTCCGCTGGAATTTCTCTGCGGGCAGAGGTGAGGGAGGAAAAAAGCAGTGGGGGCCAAGACAGGACGGATATCTCAGGCAGGGAAATGGAAAGTTTTCAGAAGAGCACCTGGGGCCAGGATCATCCTGGCAGGCCTGCAGGCACCAAGTCAGCCTGCGTGCTTTCGCTGGTGTGGATCCACGGCCCTTCCTCTATGCTTTCAAGTCCTTGTACATATTCAGGTGTTTTACCTGGGAAGTGTGGGAACAGTTCAGCAGCAGCTGGCTGGGGGCTCAGCTCACGTTTACTCACAGACGCCTATGTACGGTCCCCCAGCTTTGCAATGAGGATGCTCCTTGCGGAGGGAATGCTGGCTGCATGGGAGATAATTCTCCGCCTCTGACCAACTTCAGAATTGTTTACCACTGGAGCAAGTGCCCTGATAGGGTGTTCCTCTGTATAACTAGTGGGTTCTGTTTATTTTTTCTGTTTTTTTAAGGTAGATTTTATTCCTCATTTATGTATTTATAGATATAAGCATGGAAATAATTCATTCATATAAATACATCTGTGTGAAGGGAAGAACATTTTTCTGTTTTATTTTTAAATTTTATTTGTTTTTAAAATTTTTGAAATTTAATATTATTTATTTTTTTATACAGCAGGTTATTATTAGTTATCTATTTTATACATATACATGTATACAGGTCAGTCCCAATCTCCCAACTCATCCCACCACCACCACCCCATGGCTTCCCCCCCTTGATTTCCATACGTTTGTTCTCTAACCCTGTGTCTCTAATTCTGCCCTGCAAACTGGTTCATCTGTACCATTTTTCTAGCTTCCACATATATGCATTAATACGCAATATTTGGTTTTCTCTTTCTGACTTACTTCTCTCTGTAGGACAGTCTCTAGATCCATTCACGTCTCTACAAATGACCCAGTTTCATTCCTTTCTATGGCTGAGCAATATTCCATTTTATATACGTACCACATCTTTATCCATTCGTCTGTCTGTGGGCATTTAGCTTGCTTCCATGACCTGGCTATTGTAAATAGTGCTGCAATGAACATTGTGGTGAATGTGTCTTTTTGATTTATGGTTTTCTCTGGGTATATGCCCAGAAGTGGGATTGCCGGATCATATGGTAACTGTATTTTTAGTTTTTTTAATGAACCTCCATACTCTTCTCCTTAGTGACTGTATCAATTGACATTCCCACCAATAGTGGAAGAGGGATCCATTTGTCCACACCCTCCACAGCATTTGTAGTTTGTAGATTTTCTGATGATGCCCATTCTAACAGGTGTGAGGTGATACCTCATTGAAGTTTTGATTTGCCTTTCTCTAATAATTAGTGATGTTGAGCAGCTTTTCATGTGCATCTTGGCCATCTCTGGGTCTCCTTTGAAGAAATGTCTATTTAGATATTCTACCCATTTTTGAAGTGTTTTTTTTTATATTAAGCTGCATGAGCTGTTTATATATATTGGAGATTAAACCTTTGTCCATTGATTCGTTTTCACATATTTTCTCCCATTCTGAGGGTTGCCTTTTTCCATTCCCGTTTTTTTAACAAAAATAAAGAAAGAAAGAAAAAGAAGCAGAACACAAATGTCCGTAAAATATGCCTCTTGAAACTGTCGTTTTGAAATATGGAGGTCTTTTGAATTTTTTGGTCAGTATACGACCCCAGGATTTGTTTTCAGGACAGGTCTCATTTACAGGCCTGCAATTCTTTTGAATATCAACTGACCATTAGCGCTGGGATTAAAGCTGCTGTTGTGTGAAACGGCCACAAGGTGGCAGCAGTTCTCCTTTACCAAATCTGGTGACTAGGGCAACAGAACCTCAATGGAAGTCGTGTTCTAGGTTGTAATTTAGAATGGAATGTGCCAGGAAAAAGACCCTTAAGTTTGTCTCACTATTTCTTGTTCGTTTATTTTTTTCACTTAATTTTTATTTTTTATCACAGCAAGTTTGATTGCAATGTTTGGCTTGTTGTAGGTGTGCAAGATGTGGTTCTTTTACACATACACATATGTCTGTTCTTCCTGGGATCCTTTTCCCATGTATGTTATGACAGAATGTTGAGTAGTCTTCTCTTGGTGTTCCGTAGGTGTTTGGTGATTATATATTTCACCTGTGTTTGTATATGTCTGCTAACCCCAATATCCTAATGTATCCAATCCTCACACCTTTCCATTGGTGAACCATAAGTTTGTTTAATGAATCTGTGATTGCCCTTCTCTGTGGAAATATCTTCACTAGTATCAATTCTTAGGTAACACCTATAAGTGATATCATACGATATGTGTCTTTCTGACTTACTACAAGTCACGTGATTACCTCTAGACTCATCTACGGTGCTGCAAATGGCATTGTGTCCTTTTTTTCCTTGGCTAATATTCTGTCTGTACATGTACCAGTTCTTCTTTGTCCACTCATCTGTTGCTGGACTTTTTGGTTGCTTCCATGTCATGGCTATGGTAATGCTGCAGCAATGCACATTTGCCTGCCTGTGTCTTTCCAATTCTGTTTTCTTAGCTTATAGGCCCAGGAGTTCGCCTGCTGGATCATATGGTAGCAAAATGTTTACCTTGTAGAGGCACCGCCATTCTGTTCTCATTAGTGGCTCTTACCAGGCTACGTCCCACTTAAAGTTGAGGTTATGCTCTTCTCCACAACACCTTCAGCGTTTATTGTTTGTAGTATTTTTGCTGAAGTTTATTCTGACTAGTGTGAGCTGATAACACTTTGTGGTTGGATTTGCATGCGTCTCATAATACCTTGAAATTGAGTTTTCTGGCATGTCCTTTTTTTCTTCCAACTGTGAGTACAGCTTACCTTTTCAAATTGTTTTCGGGAAGTATGTGTGACATTTAGAAATATTTTGGCCATTACCTCCCTCAAGACATTATGAGGGCAGGTTTCATTCACAGCCCTCCAGTACTGGTGCATATGAAGTGACACTTAGCACAGGTTTTATAGCTGCTCTTGCAGGTAACTGCCAGAGAGTGGCAGCATTTCTGCTTTTCCCAGTCTGTTAACTAGGGAAACAGACCATCCTGGCAGTGGTGTTCCTCGGTTATATATTAGAGTTGAATGTGCCCCAGAAAGCTGATGTCTCCTTACTTATGTTTGTTTTAGAAATTGAATTTATATATTTTGTTATTGGAGTCATATTCCATTGTGTTCATGGACCACTTCTTCTTTGAGCATTCCTCTGTTGATGGACATTTTCGTAGCTTCCATGTGTTGGCTTTGGTACATATTGCTGGAGTGCAGGATTGCCAGCATGTGTCTTTTGTTTGTGGTACATGGGCCTCTCACTGCCGTGGACCCTCCCATTGCAGAGCACAGCCTCCGGATGCACAGGCCCGGCAACCATAGCTCACGGAAACAGCCGCTCCGCAGCATGTGGGATCTTCCCGATTCGGGGCATGAACCCATGTCCCCTGCACTGGCAGGCGGACTCTCATCCACTGCGCCACCAGTGAATCCCAGCCTGTCTTTTTGATTCTCATCCCCTCAGGCGATAGGCCCAGCAGTGGATATGCTTGATTGAATGGTAGCTCAGTATTTATCTTTACAAGGCATGGCATTTTTGTTTTCATAACTGGCTCTTACCATGTCCCACGTTGAAGCAAGGGTAGGCATTTCTCCAAAACCCCTTCAGCATTTATGGTTTGCAGAATTTTTGCTGATGGCCATTCTGACTGCTGTGAGCTGATAGGTTTTTGTAATTTGGATTTGCATATCTTTAATTATTCCTAATGTTTAGCATTTTTCCATGCCTTTTTAAATTTCTGGCAGAGAAAAACAGAAAAATAACGGAGAGTACAATTAAACTCTTGAAATTGTCTTCTTGGATGGTTGCCCTCTTTTGAATTTTTGGGTCAATTTTCGACCCCATGTTTGTTTTTGAGGGCACGTGTTATTCACAGGCCTGCAATGAGTGTGACTATTTAGTGACCATTAGCAGTGGGTTTAAAGCTGCTGTTGTGGGAAATGGCCACAAGGCGGCAGCGTTTCTCCATTCCCAAGTCTGGTTCCTAGGGCAGCAGAGCCTTTCTGGGACCAATGGAATACAGAAGAAGGCATCATTGAAGTCTAACACAGAATACCATGTCCTGGTGGATGGTAGAATGACCAGTAGGGTCTAGGAATTAGGAACTACTGGGTGTATATCCTCGGTGGCTTCACTGACTGTCCTAACATCCTTTACCAGGTCCCCAGCAGCCCACGGGGCTCTCGTGGTCAGGCCCCTCCCAGGATATGGGGCTCACCTGGGCAGGGCCCCAGCAGCCAATGGGGTTCTCATGTTCAGGCCACTCCCAGGGTATGGAGCTCACCTGTGAAACTACCCAGCAGCCCATGAGGCTCTCGTGCTTAGGCACCTCCCACGATACAGAGCTCCCCTGGGCAGGTACCATGGCAGGGCTGGGCACACAGGCACCGTGCACATAGCCCTCATTGCAGAGCACCCCAGAACGCCTGTCACGCAGAGCTGACACAGAGCACCTCAGAGCAGCACTTGAACTAACAAACAGCAGCTCCGACAGGTCTCTGACCCTGGGCATCACTCTGTGCAGCCTCCCTCTGCCTGGTCTTCCAGAGACTTCCACTGCAGCCGGGGCACCAGGCCTTTGTCTCCAACCATCACCCCTCCTCTCCATGACTCCTGGGCTCCTCTCATTAGGATTAGGTCTTCTTGAAATTGTCTCCCACTCATGGGCCAGATAAAATGATTAGAAAACAAGCCAGGGACGCAGCCCCTTGTCTATCCTGACTCTCAGGAGCCCACACCTGTTCCTTGGAACTGGCCGTTTCAGCGAGGTCCATTTTCTGCAGTGTGAGCCACTGAGGGGTGAGGATTGGCTGACCAGAGCAGCCTGTCCCTGCCGGCCAGCCCTCCCCAGGTGTGCCTGGGTTGAGGTCAATATAAACCCCGCTCCAGGGAGCAACAGCCCCTGCAGCTGTGCCTGACGCCATATTCTCTGCCCCATCAGCAGTCTCGGGGCTGTGCTGGTGGGAGGGAGTGAGGGGGCATGGTTTTGTGGGTGGCCCGGTGTGAGAGGGGCTCTGCTGGACTTTCTGCAGGAGTTGACAGACTGCAACCTGCTAAAGAAGAGGATGGGTCACCCATACCTTCCACTGGAATTTCTCTGCGGGCAGAGGTGAGGGAGGAAAAAAGCAGTGGGGGCCAAGACAGGACGGATATCTCAGGCAGGGAAATGGAAAGTTTTCAGAAGAGCACCTGGGGCCAGGATCATCCTGGCAGGCCTGCAGGCACCAAGTCAGCCTGCGTGCTTTCGCTGGTGTGGATCCACGGCCCTTCCTCTATGCTTTCAAGTCCTTGTACATATTCAGGTGTTTTACCTGGGAAGTGTGGGAACAGTTCAGCAGCAGCTGGCTGGGGGCTCAGCTCACGTTTACTCACAGACGCCTATGTACGGTCCCCCAGCTTTGCAATGAGGATGCTCCTTGCGGAGGGAATGCGGGCTGCATGGGAGATAATTCTCCGCCTCTGACCAACTTCAGAATTGTTTACCACTGGAGCAAGTGCCCTGATAGGGTGTTCCTCTGTATAACTAGTGGGTTCTGTTTATTTTTTCTGTTTTTTTAAGGTAGATTTTATTCCTCATTTATGTATTTATAGATATAAGCATGGAAATAATTCATTCATATAAATACATCTGTGTGAAGGGAAGAACATTTTTCTGTTTTATTTTTAAATTTTATTTGTTTTTAAAATTTTTGAAATTTAATATTATTTATTTTTTTATACAGCAGGTTATTATTAGTTATCTATTTTATACATATACATGTATACAGGTCAGTCCCAATCTCCCAACTCATCCCACCACCACCACCCCATGGCTTCCCCCCCTTGATTTCCATACGTTTGTTCTCTAACCCTGTGTCTCTAATTCTGCCCTGCAAACTGGTTCATCTGTACCATTTTTCTAGCTTCCACATATATGCATTAATACGCAATATTTGGTTTTCTCTTTCTGACTTACTTCTCTCTGTAGGACAGTCTCTAGATCCATTCACGTCTCTACAAATGACCCAGTTTCATTCCTTTTTATGGCTGAGCAATATTCCATTTTATATATGTACCACATCTTTATCCATTCGTCTGTCTGTGGGCATTTAGCTTGCTTCCATGACCTGGCTATTGTAAATAGTGCTGCAATGAACATTGTGGTGAATGTGTCTTTTTGATTTATGGTTTTCTCTGGGTATATGCCCAGAAGTGGGATTGCTGGATCATATGGTAACTGTATTTTTAGTCTTTTTAATGAACCTCCATACTCTTCTCCTTAGTGACTGTATCAATTGACATTCCCACCAATAGTGGAAGAGGGATCCATTTGTCCACACCCTCCACAGCATTTGTAGTTTGTAGATTTTCTGATGATGCCCATTCTAACAGGTGTGAGGTGATACCTCATTGAAGTTTTGATTTGCCTTTCTCTAATAATTAGTGATGTTGAGCAGCTTTTCATGTGCATCTTGGCCATCTCTGGGTCTCCTTTGAAGAAATGTCTATTTAGATATTCTACCCATTTTTGAAGTGGTTTTTTTTTAATATTAAGCTGCATGAGCTGTTTATATATATTGGAGATTAAACCTTTGTCCATTGATTCGTTTTCACATATTTTCTCCCATTCTGAGGGTTGCCTTTTTCCATTCCCGTTTTTTTAACAAAAATAAAGAAAGAAAGAAAAAGAAGCAGAACACAAATGTCCGTAAAATATGCCTCTTGAAACTGTCGTTTTGAAATATGGAGGTCTTTTGAATTTTTTGGTCAGTATACGACCCCAGGATTTGTTTTCAGGACAGGTCTCATTTACAGGCCTGCAATTCTTTTGAATATCAACTGACCATTAGCGCTGGGATTAAAGCTGCTGTTGTGTGAAACGGCCACAAGGTGGCAGCAGTTCTCCTTTACCAAATCTGGTGACTAGGGCAACAGAACCTCAATGGAAGTCGTGTTCTAGGTTGTAATTTAGAATGGAATGTGCCAGGAAAAAGACCCTTAAGTTTGTCTCACTATTTCTTGTTCGTTTTTTTTTCATTTAATTTTTATTTTTTATCACAGCAAGTTTGATTGCAATGTTTGGCTTGTTGTAGGTGTGCAAGATGTGGTTCTTTTACACATATACATATGTCTGTTCTTCCTGGGATCCTTTTCCCATGTATGTTATGACAGAATGTTGAGTAGTCTTCTCTTGGTGTTCCGTAGGTGTTTGGTGATTATATATTTCACCTGTGTTTGTATATGTCTGCTAACCCCAATATCCTAATGTATCCAATCCTCACACCTTTCCATTGGTGAACCATAAGTTTGTTTAATGAATCTGTGATTGCCCTTCTCTGTGGAAATATCTTCACTAGTATCAATTCTTAGGTAACACCTATAAGTGATATCATACGATATGTGTCTTTCTGACTTACTACAAGTCACGTGATTACCTCTAGACTCATCTACGGTGCTGCAAATGGCATTGTGTCCTTTTTTTCCTTGGCTAATATTCTGTCTGTACATGTACCAGTTCTTCTTTGTCCACTCATCTGTTGCTGGACTTTTTGGTTGCTTCCATGTCATGGCTATGGTAATGCTGCAGCAATGCACATTTGCCTGCCTGTGTCTTTCCAATTCTGTTTTCTTAGCTTATAGGCCCAGGAGTTCGCATGCTGGATCATATGGTAGCAAAATGTTTACCTTGTAGAGGCACCGCCATTCTGTTCTCATTAGTGGCTCTTACCAGGCTACGTCCCACTTAAAGTTGAGGTTATGCTCTTCTCCACAACACCTTCAGCGTTTATTGTTTGTAGTATTTTTGCTGAAGTTTATTCTGACTAGTGTGAGCTGATACCACTTTGTGGTTGGATTTGCATGCGTCTCATAATACCTTGAAATTGAGTTTTCTGGCATGTCCTTTTTTTCTTCCAACTGTGAGTACAGCTTACCTTTTCAAATTGTTTTCGGGAAGTATGTGTGACATTTAGAAATATTTTGGCCATTACCTCCCTCAAGACATTATGAGGGCAGGTTTCATTCACAGCCCTCCAGTACTGGTGCATATGAAGTGACACTTAGCACAGGTTTTATAGCTGCTCTTGCAGGTAACTGCCAGAGAGTGGCAGCATTTCTGCTTTTCCCAGTCTGTTAACTAGGGAAACAGACCATCCTGGCAGTGGTGTTCCTCGGTTATATATTAGAGTTGAATGTGCCCCAGAAAGCTGATGTCTCCTTACTTATGTTTGTTTTAGAAATTGAATTTATATATTTTGTTATTGGAGTCATATTCCATTGTGTTCATGGACCACTTCTTCTTTGAGCATTCCTCTGTTGATGGACATTTTCGTAGCTTCCATGTGTTGGCTTTGGTACATATTGCTGGAGTGCAGGATTGCCAGCATGTGTCTTTTGTTTGTGGTACATGGGCCTCTCACTGCCGTGGACCCTCCCATTGCAGAGCACAGCCTCCGGATGCACAGGCCCGGCAACCATAGCTCACGGAAACAGCCGCTCCGCAGCATGTGGGATCTTCCCGATTCGGGGCATGAACCCATGTCCCCTGCACTGGCAGGCGGACTCTCATCCACTGCGCCACCAGTGAATCCCAGCCTGTCTTTTTGATTCTCATCCCCTCAGGCGATAGGCCCAGCAGTGGATATGCTTGATTGAATGGTAGCTCAGTATTTATCTTTACAAGGCATGGCATTTTTGTTTTCATAACTGGCTCTTACCATGTCCCACGTTGAAGCAAGGGTAGGCATTTCTCCAAAACCCCTTCAGCATTTATGGTTTGCAGAATTTTTGCTGATGGCCATTCTGACTGCTGTGAGCTGATAGGTTTTTGTAATTTGGATTTGCATATCTTTAATTATTCCTAATGTTTAGCATTTTTCCATGCCTTTTTAAATTTCTGGCAGAGAAAAACAGAAAAATAACGGAGAGTACAATTAAACTCTTGAAATTGTCTTCTTGGATGGTTGCCCTCTTTTGAATTTTTGGGTCAATTTTCGACCCCATGTTTGTTTTTGAGGGCACGTGTTATTCACAGGCCTGCAATGAGTGTGACTATTTAGTGACCATTAGCAGTGGGTTTAAAGCTGCTGTTGTGGGAAATGGCCACAAGGCGGCAGCGTTTCTCCATTCCCAAGTCTGGTTCCTAGGGCAGCAGAGCCTTTCTGGGACCAATGGAATACAGAAGAAGGCATCATTGAAGTCTAACACAGAATACCATGTCCTGGTGGATGGTAGAATGACCAGTAGGGTCTAGGAATTAGGAACTACTGGGTGTATATCCTCGGTGGCTTCACTGACTGTCCTAACATCCTTTACCAGGTCCCCAGCAGCCCACGGGGCTCTCGTGGTCAGGCCCCTCCCAGGATATGGGGCTCACCTGGGCAGGGCCCCAGCAGCCAATGGGGTTCTCATGTTCAGGCCACTCCCAGGGTATGGAGCTCACCTGTGAAACTACCCAGCAGCCCATGAGGCTCTCGTGCTTAGGCACCTCCCACGATACAGAGCTCCCCTGGGCAGGTACCATGGCAGGGCTGGGCACACAGGCACCGTGCACATAGCCCTCATTGCAGAGCACCCCAGAACGCCTGTCATGCAGAGCTGACACAGAGCACCTCAGAGCAGCACTTGAACTAACAAACAGCAGCTCCGACAGGTCTCTGACCCTGGGCATCACTCTGTGCAGCCTCCCTCTGCCTGGTCTTCCAGAGACTTCCACTGCAGCCGGGGCACCAGGCCTTTGTCTCCAACCATCACCCCTCCTCTCCATGACTCCTGGGCTCCTCTCATTAGGATTAGGTCTTCTTGAAATTGTCTCCCACTCATGGGCCAGATAAAATGATTAGAAAACAAGCCAGGGACGCAGCCCCTTGTCTATCCTGACTCTCAGGAGCCCACACCTGTTCCTTGGAACTGGCCGTTTCAGCGAGGTCCATTTTCTGCAGTGTGAGCCACTGAGGGGTGAGGATTGGCTGACCGGAGCAGCCTGTCCCTGCCGGCCAGCCCTCCCCAGGTGTGCCTGGGTTGAGGTCAATATAAACCCCGCTCCAGGGAGCAACAGCCCCTGCAGCTGTGCCTGACGCCATATTCTCTGCCCCGTCAGCAGTCTCGGGGCTGTGCTGGTGGGAGGGAGTGAGGGGGCATGGTTTTGTGGGTGGCCCGGTGTGAGAGGGGCTCTGCTGGACTTTCTGCAGGAGTTGACAGACTGCAACCTGCTAAAGAAGAGGATGGGTCACCCATACCTTCCACTGGAATTTCTCTGCGGGCAGAGGTGAGGGAGGAAAAAAGCAGTGGGGGCCAAGACAGGACGGATATCTCAGGCAGGGAAATGGAAAGTTTTCAGAAGAGCACCTGGGGCCAGGATCATCCTGGCAGGCCTGCAGGCACCAAGTCAGCCTGCGTGCTTTCGCTGGTGTGGATCCACGGCCCTTCCTCTATGCTTTCAAGTCCTTGTACATATTCAGGTGTTTTACCTGGGAAGTGTGGGAACAGTTCAGCAGCAGCTGGCTGGGGGCTCAGCTCACGTTTACTCACAGACGCCTATGTACGGTCCCCCAGCTTTGCAATGAGGATGCTCCTTGCGGAGGGAATGCTGGCTGCATGGGAGATAATTCTCCGCCTCTGACCAACTTCAGAATTGTTTACCACTGGAGCAAGTGCCCTGATAGGGTGTTCCTCTGTATAACTAGTGGGTTCTGTTTATGTTTTCTGTTTTTTTAAGGTAGATTTTATTCCTCATTTATGTATTTATAGATATAAGCATGGAAATAATTCATTCATATAAATACATCTGTGTGAAGGGAAGAACATTTTTCTGTTTTATTTTTAAATTTTATTTGTTTTTAAAATTT
Organism: Mesoplodon densirostris; assembly: GCF_025265405.1. Taxonomy (NCBI): domain Eukaryota; kingdom Metazoa; phylum Chordata; class Mammalia; order Artiodactyla; family Ziphiidae; genus Mesoplodon; species Mesoplodon densirostris. The sequence continues at coordinate 97,006,525 of NC_082664.1, read as the reverse complement.
TTGAAATTTAATATTATTTATTTTTTTATACAGCAGGTTATTATTAGTTATCTATTTTATACATATACATGTATACAGGTCAGTCCCAATCTCCCAACTCATCCCACCACCACCACCCCATGGCTTCCCCCCCTTGATTTCCATACGTTTGTTCTCTAACCCTGTGTCTCTAATTCTGCCCTGCAAACTGGTTCATCTGTACCATTTTTCTAGCTTCCACATATATGCATTAATACGCAATATTTGGTTTTCTCTTTCTGACTTACTTCTCTCTGTAGGACAGTCTCTAGATCCATTCACGTCTCTACAAATGACCCAGTTTCATTCCTTTTTATGGCTGAGCAATATTCCATTTTATATATGTACCACATCTTTATCCATTCGTCTGTCTGTGGGCATTTAGCTTGCTTCCATGACCTGGCTATTGTAAATAGTGCTGCAATGAACATTGTGGTGAATGTGTCTTTTTGATTTATGGTTTTCTCTGGGTATATGCCCAGAAGTGGGATTGCTGGATCATATGGTAACTGTATTTTTAGTCTTTTTAATGAACCTCCATACTCTTCTCCTTAGTGACTGTATCAATTGACATTCCCACCAATAGTGGAAGAGGGATCCATTTGTCCACACCCTCCACAGCATTTGTAGTTTGTAGATTTTCTGATGATGCCCATTCTAACAGGTGTGAGGTGATACCTCATTGAAGTTTTGATTTGCCTTTCTCTAATAATTAGTGATGTTGAGCAGCTTTTCATGTGCATCTTGGCCATCTCTGGGTCTCCTTTGAAGAAATGTCTATTTAGATATTCTACCCATTTTTGAAGTGGTTTTTTTTTAATATTAAGCTGCATGAGCTGTTTATATATATTGGAGATTAAACCTTTGTCCATTGATTCGTTTTCACATATTTTCTCCCATTCTGAGGGTTGCCTTTTTCCATTCCCGTTTTTTTAACAAAAATAAAGAAAGAAAGAAAAAGAAGCAGAACACAAATGTCCGTAAAATATGCCTCTTGAAACTGTCGTTTTGAAATATGGAGGTCTTTTGAATTTTTTGGTCAGTATACGACCCCAGGATTTGTTTTCAGGACAGGTCTCATTTACAGGCCTGCAATTCTTTTGAATATCAACTGACCATTAGCGCTGGGATTAAAGCTGCTGTTGTGTGAAACGGCCACAAGGTGGCAGCAGTTCTCCTTTACCAAATCTGGTGACTAGGGCAACAGAACCTCAATGGAAGTCGTGTTCTAGGTTGTAATTTAGAATGGAATGTGCCAGGAAAAAGACCCTTAAGTTTGTCTCACTATTTCTTGTTCGTTTTTTTTTCATTTAATTTTTATTTTTTATCACAGCAAGTTTGATTGCAATGTTTGGTTTGTTGTAGGTGTGCAAGATGTGGTTCTTTTACACATATACATATGTCTGTTCTTCCTGGGATCCTTTTCCCATGTATGTTATGACAGAATGTTGAGTAGTCTTCTCTTGGTGTTCCGTAGGTGTTTGGTGATTATATATTTCACCTGTGTTTGTATATGTCTGCTAACCCCAATATCCTAATGTATCCAATCCTCACACCTTTCCATTGGTGAACCATAAGTTTGTTTAATGAATCTGTGATTGCCCTTCTCTGTGGAAATATCTTCACTAGTATCAATTCTTAGGTAACACCTATAAGTGATATCATACGATATGTGTCTTTCTGACTTACTACAAGTCACGTGATTACCTCTAGACTCATCTACGGTGCTGCAAATGGCATTGTGTCCTTTTTTTCCTTGGCTAATATTCTGTCTGTACATGTACCAGTTCTTCTTTGTCCACTCATCTGTTGCTGGACTTTTTGGTTGCTTCCATGTCATGGCTATGGTAATGCTGCAGCAATGCACATTTGCCTGCCTGTGTCTTTCCAATTCTGTTTTCTTAGCTTATAGGCCCAGGAGTTCGCCTGCTGGATCATATGGTAGCAAAATGTTTACCTTGTAGAGGCACCGCCATTCTGTTCTCATTAGTGGCTCTTACCAGGCTACGTCCCACTTAAAGTTGAGGTTATGCTCTTCTCCACAACACCTTCAGCGTTTATTGTTTGTAGTATTTTTGCTGAAGTTTATTCTGACTAGTGTGAGCTGATACCACTTTGTGGTTGGATTTGCATGCGTCTCATAATACCTTGAAATTGAGTTTTCTGGCATGTCCTTTTTTTCTTCCAACTGTGAGTACAGCTTACCTTTTCAAATTGTTTTCGGGAAGTATGTGTGACATTTAGAAATATTTTGGCCATTACCTCCCTCAAGACATTATGAGGGCAGGTTTCATTCACAGCCCTCCAGTACTGGTGCATATGAAGTGACACTTAGCACAGGTTTTATAGCTGCTCTTGCAGGTAACTGCCAGAGAGTGGCAGCATTTCTGCTTTTCCCAGTCTGTTAACTAGGGAAACAGACCATCCTGGCAGTGGTGTTCCTCGGTTATATATTAGAGTTGAATGTGCCCCAGAAAGCTGATGTCTCCTTACTTATGTTTGTTTTAGAAATTGAATTTATATATTTTGTTATTGGAGTCATATTCCATTGTGTTCATGGACCACTTCTTCTTTGAGCATTCCTCTGTTGATGGACATTTTCGTAGCTTCCATGTGTTGGCTTTGGTACATATTGCTGGAGTGCAGGATTGCCAGCATGTGTCTTTTGTTTGTGGTACATGGGCCTCTCACTGCCGTGGACCCTCCCATTGCAGAGCACAGCCTCCGGATGCACAGGCCCGGCAACCATAGCTCACGGAAACAGCCGCTCCGCAGCATGTGGGATCTTCCCGATTCGGGGCATGAACCCATGTCCCCTGCACTGGCAGGCGGACTCTCATCCACTGCGCCACCAGTGAATCCCAGCCTGTCTTTTTGATTCTCATCCCCTCAGGCGATAGGCCCAGCAGTGGATATGCTTGATTGAATGGTAGCTCAGTATTTATCTTTACAAGGCATGGCATTTTTGTTTTCATAACTGGCTCTTACCATGTCCCACGTTGAAGCAAGGGTAGGCATTTCTCCAAAACCCCTTCAGCATTTATGGTTTGCAGAATTTTTGCTGATGGCCATTCTGACTGCTGTGAGCTGATAGGTTTTTGTAATTTGGATTTGCATATCTTTAATTATTCCTAATGTTTAGCATTTTTCCATACCTTTTTAAATTTCTGGCAGAGAAAAACAGAAAAATAACGGAGAGTACAATTAAACTCTTGAAATTGTCTTCTTGGATGGTTGCCCTCTTTTGAATTTTTGGGTCAATTTTCGACCCCATGTTTGTTTTTGAGGGCACGTGTTATTCACAGGCCTGCAATGAGTGTGACTATTTAGTGACCATTAGCAGTGGGTTTAAAGCTGCTGTTGTGGGAAATGGCCACAAGGCGGCAGCGTTTCTCCATTCCCAAGTCTGGTTCCTAGGGCAGCAGAGCCTTTCTGGGACCAATGGAATACAGAAGAAGGCATCATTGAAGTCTAACACAGAATACCATGTCCTGGTGGATGGTAGAATGACCAGTAGGGTCTAGGAATTAGGAACTACTGGGTGTATATCCTCGGTGGCTTCACTGACTGTCCTAACATCCTTTACCAGGTCCCCAGCAGCCCACGGGGCTCTCGTGGTCAGGCCACTCCCAGGGTATGGAGCTCACCTGTGAAACTACCCAGCAGCCCATGAGGCTCTCGTGCTTAGGCACCTCCCACGATACAGAGCTCCCCTGGGCAGGTACCATGGCAGGGCTGGGCACACAGGCACCGTGCACATAGCCCTCATTGCAGAGCACCCCAGAACGCCTGTCACGCAGAGCTGACACAGAGCACCTCAGAGCAGCACTTGAACTAACAAACAGCAGCTCCGACAGGTCTCTGACCCTGGGCATCACTCTGTGCAGCCTCCCTCTGCCTGGTCTTCCAGAGACTTCCACTGCAGCCGGGGCACCAGGCCTTTGTCTCCAACCATCACCCCTCCTCTCCCTGACTCCTGGGCTCCTCTCATTAGGATTAGGTCTTCTTGAAATTGTCTCCCACTCATGGGCCAGATAAAATGATTAGAAAACAAGCCAGGGACGCAGCCCCTTGTCTATCCTGACTCTCAGGAGACCACACCTGTTCCTTGGAACTGGCCGTTTCAGCGAGGTCCATTTTCTGCAGTGTGAGCCACTGAGGGGTGAGGATTGGCTGACCGGAGCAGCCTGTCCCTGCCGGCCAGCCCTCCCCAGGTGTGCCTGGGTTGAGGTCAATATAAACCCCGCTCCAGGGAGCAACAGCCCCTGCAGCTGTGCCTGACGCCATATTCTTTGCCCCGTCAGCAGTCTCGGGGCTGTGCTGGTAGGAGGGAGTGAGGGGGCATGGTTTTGTGGGTGGCCCGGTGTGAGAGGGGCTCTGCTGGACTTTCTGCAGGAGTTGACAGACTGCCACCTGCTAAAGAAGAGGATGGGTCACCCATACCTTCCGCTGGAATTTCTCTGCGGGCAGAGGTGAGGGAGGAAAAAAGCAGTGGGGGCCAAGACAGGACGGATATCTCAGGCAGGGAAATGGAAAGTTTTCAGAAGAGCACCTGGGGCCAGGATCATCCTGGCAGGCCTGCAGGCACCAAGTCAGCCTGCGTGCTTTCGCTGGTGTGGATCCACGGCCCTTCCTCTATGCTTTCAAGTCCTTGTACATATTCAGGTGTTTTACCTGGGAAGTGTGGGAACAGTTCAGCAGCAGCTGGCTGGGGGCTCAGCTCACGTTTACTCACAGACGCCTATGTACCGTCCCCCAGCTTTGCAATGAGGGTGCTCCTTGCGGGGGGAATGCTGGCTGCATGGGAGATAATTCTCCGCCTCTGACCAACTTCAGAATTCTTTACCACTGGAGCAAGTGCCCTGATAGGGTGTTCCTCTGTATAACTAGTGGGTTCTGTTTATTTTTTCTGTTTTTTTAAGGTAGATTTTATTCCTCATTTATGTATTTATAGATATAAGCATGGAAATAATTCATTCATATAAATACATCTGTGTGAAGGGAAGAACATTTTTCTGTTTTATTTTTAAATTTTATTTGTTTTTAAAATTTTTGAAATTTAATATTATTTATTTTTTTATACAGCAGGTTATTATTAGTTATCTATTTTATACATATACATGTATACAGGTCAGTCCCAATCTCCCAACTCATCCCACCACCACCACCCCATGGCTTCCCCCCCTTGATTTCCATACGTTTGTTCTCTAACCCTGTGTCTCTAATTCTGCCCTGCAAACTGGTTCATCTGTACCATTTTTCTAGCTTCCACATATATGCATTAATACGCAATATTTGGTTTTCTCTTTCTGACTTAACTTCTCTCTGTAGGACAGTCTCTAGATCCATTCACGTCTCTACAAATGACCCAGTTTCATTCCTTTCTATGGCTGAGCAATATTCCATTTTATATACGTACCACATCTTTATCCATTCGTCTGTCTGTGGGCATTTAGCTTGCTTCCATGACCTGGCTATTGTAAATAGTGCTGCAATGAACATTGTGGTGAATGTGTCTTTTTGATTTATGGTTTTCTCTGGGTATATGCCCAGAAGTGGGATTGCCGGATCATATGGTAACTGTATTTTTAGTTTTTTTAATGAACCTCCATACTCTTCTCCTTAGTGACTGTATCAATTGACATTCCCACCAATAGTGGAAGAGGGATCCATTTGTCCACACCCTCCACAGCATTTGTAGTTTGTAGATTTTCTGATGATGCCCATTCTAACAGGTGTGAGGTGATACCTCATTGAAGTTTTGATTTGCCTTTCTCTAATAATTAGTGATGTTGAGCAGCTTTTCATGTGCATCTTGGCCATCTCTGGGTCTCCTTTGAAGAAATGTCTATTTAGATATTCTACCCATTTTTGAAGTGGTTTTTTTTTAATATTAAGCTGCATGAGCTGTTTATATATATTGGAGATTAAACCTTTGTCCATTGATTCGTTTTCACATATTTTCTCCCATTCTGAGGGTGGCCTTTTTCCATTCCCGTTTTTTTAACAAAAATCAAGAAAGAAAGAAAAAGAAGCAGAACACAAATGTCCGTAAAATATGCCTCTTGAAACTGTCGTTTTGAAATATGGAGGTCTTTTGAATTTTTTGGTCAGTATACGACCCCAGGATTTGTTTTCAGGACAGGTCTCATTTACAGGCCTGCAATTCTTTTGAATATCAACTGACCATTAGCGCTGGGATTAAAGCTGCTGTTGTGTGAAACGGCCACAAGGTGGCAGCAGTTCTCCTTTACCAAATCTGGTGACTAGGGCAACAGAACCTCAATGGAAGTCGTGTTCTAGGTTGTAATTTAGAATGGAATGTGCCAGGAAAAAGACCCTTAAGTTTGTCTCACTATTTCTTGTTCGTTTATTTTTTTCACTTAATTTTTATTTTTTATCACAGCAAGTTTGATTGCAATGTTTGGCTTGTTGTAGGTGTGCAAGATGTGGTTCTTTTACACATATACATATGTCTGTTCTTCCTGGGATCCTTTTCCCATGTATGTTATGACAGAATGTTGAGTAGTCTTCTCTTGGTGTTCCGTAGGTGTTTGGTGATTATATATTTCACCTGTGTTTGTATATGTCTGCTAACCCCAATATCCTAATGTATCCAATCCTCACACCTTTCCATTGGTGAACCATAAGTTTGTTTAATGAATCTGTGATTGCCCTTCTCTGTGGAAATATCTTCACTAGTATCAATTCTTAGGTAACACCTATAAGTGATATCATACGATATGTGTCTTTCTGACTTACTACAAGTCACGTGATTACCTCTAGACTCATCTACGGTGCTGCAAATGGCATTGTGTCCTTTTTTTCCTTGGCTAATATTCTGTCTGTACATGTACCAGTTCTTCTTTGTCCACTCATCTGTTGCTGGACTTTTTGGTTGCTTCCATGTCATGGCTATGGTAATGCTGCAGCAATGCACATTTGCCTGCCTGTGTCTTTCCAATTCTGTTTTCTTAGCTTATAGGCCCAGGAGTTCGCCTGCTGGATCATATGGTAGCAAAATGTTTACCTTGTAGAGGCACCGCCATTCTGTTCTCATTAGTGGCTCTTACCAGGCTACGTCCCACTTAAAGTTGAGGTTATGCTCTTCTCCACAACACCTTCAGCGTTTATTGTTTGTAGTATTTTTGCTGAAGTTTATTCTGACTAGTGTGAGCTGATAACACTTTGTGGTTGGATTTGCATGCGTCTCATAATACCTTGAAATTGAGTTTTCTGGCATGTCCTTTTTTTCTTCCAACTGTGAGTACAGCTTACCTTTTCAAATTGTTTTCGGGAAGTATGTGTGACATTTAGAAATATTTTGGCCATTACCTCCCTCAAGACATTATGAGGGCAGGTTTCATTCACAGCCCTCCAGTACTGGTGCATATGAAGTGACACTTAGCACAGGTTTTATAGCTGCTCTTGCAGGTAACTGCCAGAGAGTGGCAGCATTTCTGCTTTTCCCAGTCTGTTAACTAGGGAAACAGACCATCCTGGCAGTGGTGTTCCTCGGTTATATATTAGAGTTGAATGTGCCCCAGAAAGCTGATGTCTCCTTACTTATGTTTGTTTTAGAAATTGAATTTATATATTTTGTTATTGGAGTCATATTCCATTGTGTTCATGGACCACTTCTTCTTTGAGCATTCCTCTGTTGATGGACATTTTCGTAGCTTCCATGTGTTGGCTTTGGTACATATTGCTGGAGTGCAGGATTGCCAGCATGTGTCTTTTGTTTGTGGTACATGGGCCTCTCACTGCCGTGGACCCTCCCATTGCAGAGCACAGCCTCCGGATGCACAGGCCCGGCAACCATAGCTCACGGAAACAGCCGCTCCGCAGCATGTGGGATCTTCCCGATTCGGGGCATGAACCCATGTCCCCTGCACTGGCAGGCGGACTCTCATCCACTGCGCCACCAGTGAATCCCAGCCTGTCTTTTTGATTCTCATCCCCTCAGGCGATAGGCCCAGCAGTGGATATGCTTGATTGAATGGTAGCTCAGTATTTATCTTTACAAGGCATGGCATTTTTGTTTTCATAACTGGCTCTTACCATGTCCCACGTTGAAGCAAGGGTAGGCATTTCTCCAAAACCCCTTCAGCATTTATGGTTTGCAGAATTTTTGCTGATGGCCATTCTGACTGCTGTGAGCTGATAGGTTTTTGTAATTTGGATTTGCATATCTTTAATTATTCCTAATGTTTAGCATTTTTCCATGCCTTTTTAAATTTCTGGCAGAGAAAAACAGAAAAATAACGGAGAGTACAATTAAACTCTTGAAATTGTCTTCTTGGATGGTTGCCCTCTTTTGAATTTTTGGGTCAATTTTCGACCCCATGTTTGTTTTTGAGGGCACGTGTTATTCACAGGCCTGCAATGAGTGTGACTATTTAGTGACCATTAGCAGTGGGTTTAAAGCTGCTGTTGTGGGAAATGGCCACAAGGCGGCAGCGTTTCTCCATTCCCAAGTCTGGTTCCTAGGGCAGCAGAGCCTTTCTGGGACCAATGGAATACAGAAGAAGGCATCATTGAAGTCTAACACAGAATACCATGTCCTGGTGGATGGTAGAATGACCAGTAGGGTCTAGGAATTAGGAACTACTGGGTGTATATCCTCGGTGGCTTCACTGACTGTCCTAACATCCTTTACCAGGTCCCCAGCAGCCCACGGGGCTCTCGTGGTCAGGCCCCTCCCAGGATATGGGGCTCACCTGGGCAGGGCCCCAGCAGCCAATGGGGTTCTCATGTTCAGGCCACTCCCAGGGTATGGAGCTCACCTGTGAAACTACCCAGCAGCCCATGAGGCTCTCGTGCTTAGGCACCTCCCACGATACAGAGCTCCCCTGGGCAGGTACCATGGCAGGGCTGGGCACACAGGCACCGTGCACATAGCCCTCATTGCAGAGCACCCCAGAACGCCTGTCACGCAGAGCTGACACAGAGCACCTCAGAGCAGCACTTGAACTAACAAACAGCAGCTCCGACAGGTCTCTGACCCTGGGCATCACTCTGTGCAGCCTCCCTCTGCCTGGTCTTCCAGAGACTTCCACTGCAGCCGGGGCACCAGGCCTTTTTCTCCAACCATCACCCCTCCTCTCCATGACTCCTGGGCTCCTCTCATTAGGATTAGGTCTTCTTGAAATTGTCTCCCACTCATGGGCCAGATAAAATGATTAGAAAACAAGCCAGGGACGCAGCCCCTTGTCTATCCTGACTCTCAGGAGCCCACACCTGTTCCTTGGAACTGGCCGTTTCAGCGAGGTCCATTTTCTGCAGTGTGAGCCACTGAGGGGTGAGGATTGGCTGACCAGAGCAGCCTGTCCCTGCCGGCCAGCCCTCCCCAGGTGTGCCTGGGTTGAGGTCAATATAAACCCCGCTCCAGGGAGCAACAGCCCCTGCAGCTGTGCCTGACGCCATATTCTCTGCCCCATCAGCAGTCTCGGGGCTGTGCTGGTGGGAGGGAGTGAGGGGGCATGGTTTTGTGGGTGGCCCGGTGTGAGAGGGGCTCTGCTGGACTTTCTGCAGGAGTTGACAGACTGCCACCTGCTAAAGAAGAGGATGGGTCACCCATACCTTCCACTGGAATTTCTCTGCGGGCAGAGGTGAGGGAGGAAAAAAGCAGTGGGGGCCAAGACAGGACGGATATCTCAGGCAGGGAAATGGAAAGTTTTCAGAAGAGCACCTGGGGCCAGGATCATCCTGGCAGGCCTGCAGGCACCAAGTCAGCCTGCGTGCTTTCGCTGGTGTGGATCCACGGCCCTTCCTCTATGCTTTCAAGTCCTTGTACATATTCAGGTGTTTTACCTGGGAAGTGTGGGAACAGTTCAGCAGCAGCTGGCTGGGGGCTCAGCTCACGTTTACTCACAGACGCCTATGTACGGTCCCCCAGCTTTGCAATGAGGATGCTCCTTGCGGGGGGAATGCTGGCTGCATGGGAGATAATTCTCCGCCTCTGACCAACTTCAGAATTGTTTACCACTGGAGCAAGTGCCCTGATAGGGTGTTCCTCTGTATAACTAGTGGGTTCTGTTTATTTTTTCTGTTTTTTTAAGGTAGATTTTATTCCTCATTTATGTATTTATAGATATAAGCATGGAAATAATTCATTCATATAAATACATCTGTGTGAAGGGAAGAACATTTTTCTGTTTTATTTTTAAATTTTATTTGTTTTTAAAATTTTTGAAATTTAATATTATTTATTTTTTTATACAGCAGGTTATTATTAGTTATCTATTTTATACATATACATGTATACAGGTCAGTCCCAATCTCCCAACTCATCCCACCACCACCACCCCATGGCTTCCCCACCTTGATTTCCATACGTTTGTTCTCTAACCCTGTGTCTCTAATTCTGCCCTGCAAACTGGTTCATCTGTACCATTTTTCTAGCTTCCACATATATGCATTAATACGCAATATTTGGTTTTCTCTTTCTGACTTACTTCTCTCTGTAGGACAGTCTCTAGATCCATTCACGTCTCTACAAATGACCCAGTTTCATTCCTTTTTATGGCTGAGCCATATTCCATTTTATATATGTACCACATCTTTATCCATTCGTCTGTCTGTGGGCATTTAGCTTGCTTCCATGACCTGGCTATTGTAAATAGTGCTGCAATGAACATTGTGGTGAATGTGTCTTTTTGATTTATGGTTTTCTCTGGGTATATGCCCAGAAGTGGGATTGCTGGATCATATGGTAACTGTATTTTTAGTCTTTTTAATGAACCTCCATACTCTTCTCCTTAGTGACTGTATCAATTGACATTCCCACCAATAGTGGAAGAGGGATCCATTTGTCCACACCCTCCACAGCATTTGTAGTTTGTAGATTTTCTGATGATGCCCATTCTAACAGGTGTGAGGTGATACCTCATTGAAGTTTTGATTTGCCTTTCTCTAATAATTAGTGATGTTGAGCAGCTTTTCATGTGCATCTTGGCCATCTCTGGGTCTCCTTTGAAGAAATGTCTATTTAGATATTCTACCCATTTTTGAAGTGGTTTTTTTTTAATATTAAGCTGCATGAGCTGTTTATATATATTGGAGATTAAACCTTTGTCCATTGATTCGTTTTCACATATTTTCTCCCATTCTGAGGGTTGCCTTTTTCCATTCCCGTTTTTTTAACAAAAATCAAGAAAGAAAGAAAAAGAAGCAGAACACAAATGTCCGTAAAATATGCCTCTTGAAACTGTCGTTTTGAAATATGGAGGTCTTTTGAATTTTTTGGTCAGTATACGACCCCAGGATTTGTTTTCAGGACAGGTCTCATTTACAGGCCTGCAATTCTTTTGAATATCAACTGACCATTAGCGCTGGGATTAAAGCTGCTGTTGTGTGAAACGGCCACAAGGTGGCAGCAGTTCTCCTTTACCAAATCTGGTGACTAGGGCAACAGAACCTCAATGGAAGTCGTGTTCTAGGTTGTAATTTAGAATGGAATGTGCCAGGAAAAAGACCCTTAAGTTTGTCTCACTATTTCTTGTTCGTTTATTTTTTTCACTTAATTTTTATTTTTTATCACAGCAAGTTTGATTGCAATGTTTGGCTTGTTGTAGGTGTGCAAGATGTGGTTCTTTTACACATATACATACGTCTGTTCTTCCTGGGATCCTTTTCCCATGTATGTTATGACAGAATGTTGAGTAGTCTTCTCTTGGTGTTCCGTAGGTGTTTGGTGATTATATATTTCACCTGTGTTTGTATATGTCTGCTAACCCCAATATCCTAATGTATCCAATCCTCACACCTTTCCATTGGTGAACCATAAGTTTGTTTAATGAATCTGTGATTGCCCTTCTCTGTGGAAATATCTTCACTAGTATCAATTCTTAGGTAACACCTATAAGTGATATCATACGATATGTGTCTTTCTGACTTACTACAAGTCACGTGATTACCTCTAGACTCATCTACGGTGCTGCAAATGGCATTGTGTCCTTTTTTTCCTTGGCTAATATTCTGTCTGTACATGTACCAGTTCTTCTTTGTCCACTCATCTGTTGCTGGACTTTTTGGTTGCTTCCATGTCATGGCTATGGTAATGCTGCAGCAATGCACATTTGCCTGCCTGTGTCTTTCCAATTCTGTTTTCTTAGCTTATAGGCCCAGGAGTTCGCCTGCTGGATCATATGGTAGCAAAATGTTTACCTTGTAGAGGCACCGCCATTCTGTTCTCATTAGTGGCTCTTACCAGGCTACGTCCCACTTAAAGTTGAGGTTATGCTCTTCTCCACAACACCTTCAGCGTTTATTGTTTGTAGTATTTTTGCTGAAGTTTATTCTGACTAGTGTGAGCTGATAACACTTTGTGGTTGGATTTGCATGCGTCTCATAATACCTTGAAATTGAGTTTTCTGGCATGTCCTTTTTTTCTTCCAACTGTGAGTACAGCTTACCTTTTCAAATTGTTTTCGGGAAGTATGTGTGACATTTAGAAATATTTTGGCCATTACCTCCCTCAAGACATTATGAGGGCAGGTTTCATTCACAGCCCTCCAGTACTGGTGCATATGAAGTGACACTTAGCACAGGTTTTATAGCTGCTCTTGCAGGTAACTGCCAGAGAGTGGCAGCATTTCTGCTTTTCCCAGTCTGTTAACTAGGGAAACAGACCATCCTGGCAGTGGTGTTCCTCGGTTATATATTAGAGTTGAATGTGCCCCAGAAAGCTGATGTCTCCTTACTTATGTTTGTTTTAGAAATTGAATTTATATATTTTGTTATTGGAGTCATATTCCATTGTGTTCATGGACCACTTCTTCTTTGAGCATTCCTCTGTTGATGGACATTTTCGTAGCTTCCATGTGTTGGCTTTGGTACATATTGCTGGAGTGCAGGATTGCCAGCATGTGTCTTTTGTTTGTGGTACATGGGCCTCTCACTGCCGTGGACCCTCCCATTGCAGAGCACAGCCTCCGGATGCACAGGCCCGGCAACCATAGCTCACGGAAACAGCCGCTCCGCAGCATGTGGGATCTTCCCGATTCGGGGCATGAACCCATGTCCCCTGCACTGGCAGGCGGACTCTCATCCACTGCGCCACCAGTGAATCCCAGCCTGTCTTTTTGATTCTCATCCCCTCAGGCGATAGGCCCAGCAGTGGATATGCTTGATTGAATGGTAGCTCAGTATTTATCTTTACAAGGCATGGCATTTTTGTTTTCATAACTGGCTCTTACCATGTCCCACGTTGAAGCAAGGGTAGGCATTTCTCCAAAACCCCTTCAGCATTTATGGTTTGCAGAATTTTTGCTGATGGCCATTCTGACTGCTGTGAGCTGATAGGTTTTTGTAATTTGGATTTGCATATCTTTAATTATTCCTAATGTTTAGCATTTTTCCATACCTTTTTAAATTTCTGGCAGAGAAAAACAGAAAAATAACGGAGAGTACAATTAAACTCTTGAAATTGTCTTCTTGGATGGTTGCCCTCTTTTGAATTTTTGGGTCAATTTTCGACCCCATGTTTGTTTTTGAGGGCACGTGTTATTCACAGGCCTGCAATGAGTGTGACTATTTAGTGACCATTAGCAGTGGGTTTAAAGCTGCTGTTGTGGGAAATGGCCACAAGGCGGCAGCGTTTCTCCATTCCCAAGTCTGGTTCCTAGGGCAGCAGAGCCTTTCTGGGACCAATGGAATACAGAAGAAGGCATCATTGAAGTCTAACACAGAATACCATGTCCTGGTGGATGGTAGAATGACCAGTAGGGTCTAGGAATTAGGAACTACTGGGTGTATATCCTCGGTGGCTTCACTGACTGTCCTAACATCCTTTACCAGGTCCCCAGCAGCCCACGGGACTCTCGTGGTCAGGCCCCTCCCAGGATATGGGGCTCACCTGGGCAGGGCCCCAGCAGCCAATGGGGTTCTCATGTTCAGGCCACTCCCAGGGTATGGAGCTCACCTGTGAAACTACCCAGCAGCCCATGAGGCTCTCGTGCTTAGGCACCTCCCACGATACAGAGCTCCCCTGGGCAGGTACCATGGCAGGGCTGGGCACACAGGCACCGTGCACATAGCCCTCATTGCAGAGCACCCCAGAACGCCTGTCACGCAGAGCTGACACAGAGCACCTCAGAGCAGCACTTGAACTAACAAACAGCAGCTCCGACAGGTCTCTGACCCTGGGCATCACTCTGTGCAGCCTCCCTCTGCCTGGTCTTCCAGAGACTTCCACTGCAGCCGGGGCACCAGGCCTTTGTCTCCAACCATCACCCCTCCTCTCCCTGACTCCTGGGCTCCTCTCATTAGGATTAGGTCTTCTTGAAATTGTCTCCCACTCATGGGCCAGATAAAATGATTAGAAAACAAGCCAGGGACGCAGCCCCTTGTCTATCCTGACTCTCAGGAGCCCACACCTGTTCCTTGGAACTGGCCGTTTCAGCGAGGTCCATTTTCTGCAGTGTGAGCCACTGAGGGGTGAGGATTGGCTGACCGGAGCAGCCTGTCCCTGCCGGCCAGCCCTCCCCAGGTGTGCCTGGGTTGAGGTCAATATAAACCCCGCTCCAGGGAGCAACAGCCCCTGCAGCTGTGCCTGACGCCATATTCTTTGCCCCGTCAGCAGTCTCGGGGCTGTGCTGGTAGGAGGGAGTGAGGGGGCATGATTTTGTGGGTGGCCCGGTGTGAGAGGGGCTCTGCTGCACTTTCTGCAGGAGTTGACAGACTGCCACCTGCTAAAGAAGAGGATGGGTCACCCATACCTTCCGCTGGAATTTCTCTGCGGGCAGAGGTGAGGGAGGAAAAAAGCAGTGGGGGCCAAGACAGGACGGATATCTCAGGCAGGGAAATGGAAAGTTTTCAGAAGAGCACCTGGGGCCAGGATCATCCTGGCAGGCCTGCAGGCACCAAGTCAGCCTGCGTGCTTTCGCTGGTGTGGATCCACGGCCCTTCCTCTATGCTTTCAAGTCCTTGTACATATTCAGGTGTTTTACCTGGGAAGTGTGGGAACAGTTCAGCAGCAGCTGGCTGGGGGCTCAGCTCACGTTTACTCACAGACGCCTATGTACCGTCCCCCAGCTTTGCAATGAGGATGCTCCTTGCGGGGGGAATGCTGGCTGCATGGGAGATAATTCTCCGCCTCTGACCAACTTCAGAATTCTTTACCACTGGAGCAAGTGCCCTGATAGGGTGTTCCTCTGTATAACTAGTGGGTTCTGTTTATTTTTTCTGTTTTTTTAAGGTAGATTTTATTCCTCATTTATGTATTTATAGATATAAGCATGGAAATAATTCATTCATATAAATACATCTGTGTGAAGGGAAGAACATTTTTCTGTTTTATTTTTAAATTTTATTTGTTTTTAAAATTTTTGAAATTTAATATTATTTATTTTTTTATACAGCAGGTTATTATTAGTTATCTATTTTATACATATACATGTATACAGGTCAGTCCCAATCTCCCAACTCATCCCACCACCACCACCCCATGGCTTCCCCCCCTTGATTTCCATACGTTTGTTCTCTAACCCTGTGTCTCTAATTCTGCCCTGCAAACTGGTTCATCTGTACCATTTTTCTAGCTTCCACATATATGCATTAATACGCAATATTTGGTTTTCTCTTTCTGACTTACTTCTCTCTGTAGGACAGTCTCTAGATCCATTCACGTCTCTACAAATGACCCAGTTTCATTCCTTTTTATGGCTGAGCAATATTCCATTTTATATATGTACCACATCTTTATCCATTCGTCTGTCTGTGGGCAGTTAGCTTGCTTCCATGACCTGGCTATTGTAAATAGTGCTGCAATGAACATTGTGGTGAATGTGTCTTTTTGATTTATGGTTTTCTCTGGGTATATGCCCAGAAGTGGGATTGCTGGATCATATGGTAACTGTATTTTTAGTCTTTTTAATGAACCTCCATACTCTTCTCCTTAGTGACTGTATCAATTGACATTCCCACCAATAGTGGAAGAGGGATCCATTTGTCCACACCCTCCACAGCATTTGTAGTTTGTAGATTTTCTGATGATGCCCATTCTAACAGGTGTGAGGTGATACCTCATTGAAGTTTTGATTTGCCTTTCTCTAATAATTAGTGATGTTGAGCAGCTTTTCATGTGCATCTTGGCCATCTCTGGGTCTCCTTTGAAGAAATGTCTATTTAGATATTCTACCCATTTTTGAAGTGGTTTTTTTTTAATATTAAGCTGCATGAGCTGTTTATATATATTGGAGATTAAACCTTTGTCCATTGATTCGTTTTCACATATTTTCTCCCATTCTGAGGGTTGCCTTTTTCCATTCCCGTTTTTTTAACAAAAATCAAGAAAGAAAGAAAAAGAAGCAGAACACAAATGTCCGTAAAATATGCCTCTTGAAACTGTCGTTTTGAAATATGGAGGTCTTTTGAATTTTTGGGTCAGTATACGACCCCAGGATTTGTTTTCAGGACAGGTCTCATTTACAGGCCTGCAATTCTTTTGAATATCAACTGACCATTAGCGCTGGGATTAAAGCTGCTGTTGTGTGAAACGGCCACAAGGTGGCAGCAGTTCTCCTTTACCAAATCTGGTGACTAGGGCAACAGAACCTCAATGGAAGGCCTGTTCTAGGTTGTAATTTAGAATGGAATGTGCCAGGAAAAAGACCCTTAAGTTTGTCTCACTATTTCTTGTTGGTTTTTTTTTTCATTTAATTTTTATTTTTTATCACAGCAAGTTTGATTGCAATGTTTGGTTTGTTGTAGGTGTGCAAGATGTGGTTCTTTTACACATATACATATGTCTGTTCTTCCTGGGATCCTTTTCCCATGTATGTTATGACAGAATGTTGAGTAGTCTTCTCTTGGTGTTCCGTAGGTGTTTGGTGATTATATATTTCACCTGTGTTTGTATATGTCTGCTAACCCCAATATCCTAATGTATCCAATCCTCACACCTTTCCATTGGTGAACCATAAGTTTGTTTAATGAATCTGTGATTGCCCTTCTCTGTGGAAATATCTTCACTAGTATCAATTCTTAGGTAACACCTATAAGTGATATCATACGATATGTGTCTTTCTGACTTACTACAAGTCACGTGATTACCTCTAGACTCATCTACGGTGCTGCAAATGGCATTGTGTCCTTTTTTTCCTTGGCTAATATTCTGTCTGTACATGTACCAGTTCTTCTTTGTCCACTCATCTGTTGCTGGACTTTTTGGTTGCTTCCATGTCATGGCTATGGTAATGCTGCAGCAATGCACATTTGCCTGCCTGTGTCTTTCCAATTCTGTTTTCTTAGCTTATAGGCCCAGGAGTTCGCCTGCTGGATCATATGGTAGCAAAATGTTTACCTTGTAGAGGCACCGCCATTCTGTTCTCATTAGTGGCTCTTACCAGGCTACGTCCCACTTAAAGTTGAGGTTATGCTCTTCTCCACAACACCTTCAGCGTTTATTGTTTGTAGTATTTTTGCTGAAGTTTATTCTGACTAGTGTGAGCTGATACCACTTTGTGGTTGGATTTGCATGCGTCTCATAATACCTTGAAATTGAGTTTTCTGGCATGTCCTTTTTTTCTTCCAACTGTGAGTACAGCTTACCTTTTCAAATTGTTTTCGGGAAGTATGTGTGACATTTAGAAATATTTTGGCCATTACCTCCCTCAAGACATTATGAGGGCAGGTTTCATTCACAGCCCTCCAGTACTGGTGCATATGAAGTGACACTTAGCACAGGTTTTATAGCTGCTCTTGCAGGTAACTGCCAGAGAGTGGCAGCATTTCTGCTTTGCCCAGTCTGTTAACTAGGGAAACAGACCATCCTGGCAGTGGTGTTCCTCGGTTATATATTAGAGTTGAATGTGCCCCAGAAAGCTGATGTCTCCTTACTTATGTTTGTTTTAGAAATTGAATTTATATATTTTGTTATTGGAGTCATATTCCATTGTGTTCATGGACCACTTCTTCTTTGAGCATTCCTCTGTTGATGGACATTTTCGTAGCTTCCATGTGTTGGCTTTGGTACATATTGCTGGAGTGCAGGATTGCCAGCATGTGTCTTTTGTTTGTGGTACATGGGCCTCTCACTGCCGTGGACCCTCCCATTGCAGAGCACAGCCTCCGGATGCACAGGCCCGGCAACCATAGCTCACGGAAACAGCCGCTCCGCAGCATGTGGGATCTTCCCGATTCGGGGCATGAACCCATGTCCCCTGCACTGGCAGGCGGACTCTCATCCACTGCGCCACCAGTGAATCCCAGCCTGTCTTTTTGATTCTCATCCCCTCAGGCGATAGGCCCAGCAGTGGATATGCTTGATTGAATGGTAGCTCAGTATTTATCTTTACAAGGCATGGCATTTTTGTTTTCATAACTGGCTCTTACCATGTCCCACGTTGAAGAAAGGGTAGGCATTTCTCCAAAACCCCTTCAGCATTTATGGTTTGCAGAATTTTTGCTGATGGCCATTCTGACTGCTGTGAGCTGATAGGTTTTTGTAATTTGGATTTGCATATCTTTAATTATTCCTAATGTTTAGAATTTTTCCATGCCTTTTTAAATTTCTGGCAGAGAAAAACAGAAAAATAACGGAGAGTACAATTAAACTCTTGAAATTGTCTTCTTGGATGGTTGCCCTCTTTTGAATTTTTGGGTCAATTTTCGACCCCATGTTTGTTTTTGAGGGCACGTGTCATTCACAGGCCTGCAGTGAGTGTGACTATTTAGTGACCATTAGCAGTGGGTTTAAAGCTGCTGTTGTGGGAAATGGCCACAAGGCGGCAGCGTTTCTCCATTCCCAAGTCTGGTTCCTAGGGCAGCAGAGCCTTTCTGGGACCAATGGAATACAGAAGAAGGCATCATTGAAGTCTAACACAGAATACCATGTCCTGGTGGATGGTAGAATGACCAGTAGGGTCTAGGAATTAGGAACTACTGGGTGTATATCCTCGGTGGCTTCACTGACTGTCCTAACATCCTTTACCAGGTCCCCAGCAGCCCACGGGGCTCTCGTGGTCAGGCCCCTCCCAGGATATGGGGCTCACCTGGGCAGGGCCCCAGCAGCCAATGGGGTTCTCATGTTCAGGCCACTCCCAGGGTATGGAGCTCACCTGTGAAACTACCCAGCAGCCCATGAGGTTCTCGTGCTTAGGCACCTCCCACGATACAGAGCTCCCCTGGGCAGGTACCATGGCAGGGCTGGGCACACAGGCACCGTGCACATAGCCCTCATTGCAGAGCACCCCAGAACGCCTGTCACGCAGAGCTGACACAGAGCACCTCAGAGCAGCACTTGAACTAACAAACAGCAGCTCCGACAGGTCTCTGACCCTGGGCATCACTCTGTGCAGCCTCCCTCTGCCTGGTCTTCCAGAGACTTCCACTGCAGCCGGGGCACCAGGCCTTTGTCTCCAACCATCACCCCTCCTCTCCCTGACTCCTGGGCTCCTCTCATTAGGATTAGGTCTTCTTGAAATTGTCTCCCACTCATGGGCCAGATAAAATGATTAGAAAACAAGCCAGGGATGCAGCCCCTTGTCTATCCTGACTCTCAGGAGCCCACACCTGTTCCTTGGAACTGGCCGTTTCAGCGAGGTCCATTTTCTGCAGTGTGAGCCACTGAGGGGTGAGGATTGGCTGACCGGAGCAGCCTGTCCCTGCCGGCCAGCCCTCCCCAGGTGTGCCTGGGTTGAGGTCAATATAAACCCCGCTCCAGGGAGCAACAGCCCCTGCAGCTGTGCCTGACGCCATATTCTCTGCCCCGTCAGCAGTCTCGGGGCTGTGCTGGTGGGAGGGAGTGAGGGGGCATGGTTTTGTGGGTGGCCCGGTGTGAGAGGGGCTCTGCTGGACTTTCTGCAGGAGTTGCCATTCTGCCACCTGCTAAAGAAGAGGATGGGTCACCCATACCTTCCGCTGGAATTTCTCTGCGGGCAGAGGTGAGGGAGGAAAAAAGCAGTGGGGGCCAAGACAGGACGGATATCTCAGGCAGGGAAATGGAAAGTTTTCAGAAGAGCACCTGGGGCCAGGATCATCCTGGCAGGCCTGCAGGCACCAAGTCAGCCTGCGTGCTTTCGCTGGTGTGGATCCACGGCCCTTCCTCTATGCTTTCAAGTCCTTGTACATATTCAGGTGTTTTACCTGGGAAGTGTGGGAACAGTTCAGCAGCAGCTGGCTGGGGGCTCAGCTCACGTTTACTCACAGACGCCTATGTACGGTCCCCCAGCTTTGCAATGAGGATGCTCCTTGCGGGGGGACTGCTGGCTGCATGGGAGATAATTCTCCGCCTCTGACCAACTTCAGAATTGTTTACCACTGGAGAAAGTGCCCTCATAGGGTGTTCCTCTGTATAACTAGTGGGTTCTGTTTATTTTTTCTGTTTTTTTCAAGGTAGATTTTATTCCTCATTTATGTATTTATAGATATAAGCATGGAAATAATTCATTCATATAAATACATCTGTGTGAAGGGAAGAACATTTTTCTGCTTTATTTTTAAATTTTATTTGTTTTTAAAATTTTTGAAATTTAATATTATTTATTTTTTATACAGCAGGTTATTATTAGTTATCTATTTTATACATATACATGTATACAGGTCAGTCCCAATCTCCCAACTCATCCCACCACCACCACCCCATGGCTTCCCCCCCTTGATTTCCATACGTTTGTTCTCTAACCCTGTGTCTCTAATTCTGCCCTGCAAACTGGTTCATCTGTACCATTTTTCTAGCTTCCACATATATGCATTAATACGCAATATTTGGTTTTCTCTTTCTGACTTACTTCTCTCTGTAGGACAGTCTCTAGATCCATTCACGTCTCTACAAATGACCCAGTTTCATTCCTTTTTATGGCTGAGCAATATTCCATTTTATATATGTACCACATCTTTATCCATTCGTCTGTCTGTGGGCAGTTAGCTTGCTTCCATGACCTGGCTATTGTAAATAGTGCTGCAATGAACATTGTGGTGAATGTGTCTTTTTGATTTATGGTTTTCTCTGGGTATATGCCCAGAAGTGGGATTGCTGGATCATATGGTAACTGTATTTTTAGTCTTTTTAATGAACCTCCATACTCTTCTCCTTAGTGACTGTATCAATTGACATTCCCACCAATAGTGGAAGAGGGATCCATTTGTCCACACCCTCCACAGCATTTGTAGTTTGTAGATTTTCTGATGATGCCCATTCTAACAGGTGTGAGGTGATACCTCATTGAAGTTTTGATTTGCCTTTCTCTAATAATTAGTGATGTTGAGCAGCTTTTCATGTGCATCTTGGCCATCTCTGGGTCTCCTTTGAAGAAATGTCTATTTAGATATTCTACCCATTTTTGAAGTGTTTTTTTTTTAATATTAAGCTGCATGAGCTGTTTATATATATTGGAGATGAAACCTTTGTCCATTGATTCGTTTTCACATATTTTCTCCCATTCTGAGGGTTGCCTTTTTCCATTCCCGTTTTTTTAACAAAAATAAAGAAAGAAAGAAAAAGAAGCAGAACACAAATGTCCGTAAAATATGCCTCTTGAAACTGTCGTTTTGAAATATGGAGGTCTTTTGAATTTTTTGGTCAGTATACGACCCCAGGATTTGTTTTCAGGACAGGTCTCATTTACAGGCCTGCAATTCTTTTGAATATCAACTGACCATTAGCGCTGGGATTAAAGCTGCTGTTGTGTGAAACGGCCACAAGGTGGCAGCAGTTCTCCTTTACCAAATCTGGTGACTAGGGCAACAGAACCTCAATGGAAGTCGTGTTCTAGGTTGTAATTTAGAATGGAATGTGCCAGGAAAAAGACCCTTAAGTTTGTCTCACTATTTCTTGTTCGTTTATTTTTTTCACTTAATTTTTATTTTTTATCACAGCAAGTTTGATTGCAATGTTTGGCTTGTTGTAGGTGTGCAAGATGTGGTTCTTTTACACATATACATACGTCTGTTCTTCCTGGGATCCTTTTCCCATGTATGTTATGACAGAATGTTGAGTAGTCTTCTCTTGGTGTTCCGTAGGTGTTTGGTGATTATATATTTCACCTGTGTTTGTATATGTCTGCTAACCCCAATATCCTAATGTATCCAATCCTCACACCTTTCCATTGGTGAACCATAAGTTTGTTTAATGAATCTGTGATTGCCCTTCTCTGTGGAAATATCTTCACTAGTATCAATTCTTAGGTAACACCTATAAGTGATATCATACGATATGTGTCTTTCTGACTTACTACAAGTCACGTGATTACCTCTAGACTCATCTACGGTGCTGCAAATGGCATTGTGTCCTTTTTTTCCTTGGCTAATATTCTGTCTGTACATGTACCAGTTCTTCTTTGTCCACTCATCTGTTGCTGGACTTTTTGGTTGCTTCCATGTCATGGCTATGGTAATGCTGCAGCAATGCACATTTGCCTGCCTGTGTCTTTCCAATTCTGTTTTCTTAGCTTATAGGCCCAGGAGTTCGCCTGCTGGATCATATGGTAGCAAAATGTTTACCTTGTAGAGGCACCGCCATTCTGTTCTCATTAGTGGCTCTTACCAGGCTACGTCCCACTTAAAGTTGAGGTTATGCTCTTCTCCACAACACCTTCAGCGTTTATTGTTTGTAGTATTTTTGCTGAAGTTTATTCTGACTAGTGTGAGCTGATACCACTTTGTGGTTGGATTTGCATGCGTCTCATAATACCTTGAAATTGAGTTTTCTGGCATGTCCTTTTTTTCTTCCAACTGTGAGTACAGCTTACCTTTTCAAATTGTTTTCGGGAAGTATGTGTGACATTTAGAAATATTTTGGCCATTACCTCCCTCAAGACATTATGAGGGCAGGTTTCATTCACAGCCCTCCAGTACTGGTGCATATGAAGTGACACTTAGCACAGGTTTTATAGCTGCTCTTGCAGGTAACTGCCAGAGAGTGGCAGCATTTCTGCTTTTCCCAGTCTGTTAACTAGGGAAACAGACCATCCTGGCAGTGGTGTTCCTCGGTTATATATTAGAGTTGAATGTGCCCCAGAAAGCTGATGTCTCCTTACTTATGTTTGTTTTAGAAATTGAATTTATATATTTTGTTATTGGAGTCATATTCCATTGTGTTCATGGACCACTTCTTCTTTGAGCGTTCCTCTGTTGATGGACATTTTCGTAGCTTCCATGTGTTGGCTTTGGTACATATTGCTGGAGTGCAGGATTGCCAGCATGTGTCTTTTGTTTGTGGTACATGGGCCTCTCACTGCCGTGGACCCTCCCATTGCAGAGCACAGCCTCCGGATGCACAGGCCCGGCAACCATAGCTCACGGAAACAGCCGCTCCGCAGCATGTGGGATCTTCCCGATTCGGGGCATGAACCCATGTCCCCTGCACTGGCAGGCGGACTCTCATCCACTGCGCCACCAGTGAATCCCAGCCTGTCTTTTTGATTCTCATCCCCTCAGGCGATAGGCCCAGCAGTGGATATGCTTGATTGAATGGTAGCTCAGTATTTATCTTTACAAGGCATGGCATTTTTGTTTTCATAACTGGCTCTTACCATGTCCCACATTGAAGAAAGGGTAGGCATTTCTCCAAAACCCCTTCAGCATTTATGGTTTGCAGAATTTTTGCTGATGGCCATTCTGACTGCTGTGAGCTGATAGGTTTTTGTAATTTGGATTTGCATATCTTTAATTATTCCTAATGTTTAGAATTTTTCCATGCCTTTTTAAATTTCTGGCAGAGAAAAACAGAAAAATAACGGAGAGTACAATTAAACTCTTGAAATTGTCTTCTTGGATGGTTGCCCTCTTTTGAATTTTTGGGTCAATTTTCGACCCCATGTTTGTTTTTGAGGGCACGTGTCATTCACAGGCCTGCAGTGAGTGTGACTATTTAGTGACCATTAGCAGTGGGTTTAAAGCTGCTGTTGTGGGAAATGGCCACAAGGCGGCAGCGTTTCTCCATTCCCAAGTCTGGTTCCTAGGGCAGCAGAGCCTTTCTGGGACCAATGGAATACAGAAGAAGGCATCATTGAAGTCTAACACAGAATACCATGTCCTGGTGGATGGTAGAATGACCAGTAGGGTCTAGGAATTAGGAACTACTGGGTGTATATCCTCGGTGGCTTCACTGACTGTCCTAACATCCTTTACCAGGTCCCCAGCAGCCCACGGGGCTCTCGTGGTCAGGCCCCTCCCAGGATATGGGGCTCACCTGGGCAGGGCCCCAGCAGCCAATGGGGTTCTCATGTTCAGGCCACTCCCAGGGTATGGAGCTCACCTGTGAAACTACCCAGCAGCCCATGAGGCTCTCGTGCTTAGGCACCTCCCACGATACAGAGCTCCCCTGGGCAGGTACCATGGCAGGGCTGGGCACACAGGCACCGTGCACATAGCCCTCATTGCAGAGCACCCCAGAACGCCTGTCACGCAGAGCTGACACAGAGCACCTCAGAGCAGCACTTGAACTAACAAACAGCAGCTCCGACAGGTCTCTGACCCTGGGCATCACTCTGTGCAGCCTCCCTCTGCCTGGTCTTCCAGAGACTTCCACTGCAGCCGGGGCACCAGGCCTTTGTCTCCAACCATCACCCCTCCTCTCCATGACTCCTGGGCTCCTCTCATTAGGATTAGGTCTTCTTGAAATTGTCTCCCACTCATGAGCCAGATAAAATGATTAGAAAACAAGCCAGGGACGCAGCCCCTTGTCTATCCTGACTCTCAGGAGCCCACACCTGTTCCTTGGAACTGGCCGTTTCAGCGAGGTCCATTTTCTGCAGTGTGAGCCACTGAGGGGTGAGGATTGGCTGACCAGAGCAGCCTGTCCCTGCCGGCCAGCCCTCCCCAGGTGTGCCTGGGTTGAGGTCAATATAAACCCCGCTCCAGGGAGCAACAGCCCCTGCAGCTGTGCCTGACGCCATATTCTCTGCCCCGTCAGCAGTCTCGGGGCTGTGCTGGTGGGAGGGAGTGAGGGGGCATGGTTTTGTGGGTGGCCCGGTGTGAGAGGGGCTCTGCTGGACTTTCTGCAGGAGTTGACAGACTGCCACCTGCTAAAGAAGAGGATGGGTCACCCATACCTTCCGCTGGAATTTCTCTGCGGGCAGAGGTGAGGGAGGAAAAAAGCAGTGGGGGCCAAGACAGGACGGATATCTCAGGCAGGGAAATGGAAAGTTTTCAGAAGAGCACCTGGGGCCAGGATCATCCTGGCAGGCCTGCAGGCACCAAGTCAGCCTGTGTGCTTTCGCTGGTGTGGATCCACGGCCCTTCCTCTATGCTTTCAAGTCCTTGTACATATTCAGGTGTTTTACCTGGGAAGTGTGGGAACAGTTCAGCAGCAGCTGGCTGGGGGCTCAGCTCACGTTTACTCACAGACGCCTATGTACGGTCCCCCAGCTTTGCAATGAGGATGCTCCTTGCGGGGGGACTGCTGGCTGCATGGGAGATAATTCTCCGCCTCTGACCAACTTCAGAATTGTTTACCACTGGAGAAAGTGCCCTCATAGGGTGTTCCTCTGTATAACTAGTGGGTTCTGTTTATTTTTTCTGTTTTTTTCAAGGTAGATTTTATTCCTCATTTATGTATTTATAGATATAAGCATGGAAATAATTCATTCATATAAATACATCTGTGTGAAGGGAAGAACATTTTTCTGCTTTATTTTTAAATTTTATTTGTTTTTAAAATTTTTGAAATTTAATATTATTTATTTTTTATACAGCAGGTTATTATTAGTTATCTATTTTATACATATACATGTATACAGGTCAGTCCCAATCTCCCAACTCATCCCACCACCACCACCCCATGGCTTCCCCCCCTTGATTTCCATACGTTTGTTCTCTAACCCTGTGTCTCTAATTCTGCCCTGCAAACTGGTTCATCTGTACCATTTTTCTAGCTTCCACATATATGCATTAATACGCAATATTTGGTTTTCTCTTTCTGACTTACTTCTCTCTGTAGGACAGTCTCTAGATCCATTCACGTCTCTACAAATGACCCAGTTTCATTCCTTTTTATGGCTGAGCAATATTCCATTTTATATATGTACCACATCTTTATCCATTCGTCTGTCTGTGGGCAGTTAGCTTGCTTCCATGACCTGGCTATTGTAAATAGTGCTGCAATGAACATTGTGGTGAATGTGTCTTTTTGATTTATGGTTTTCTCTGGGTATATGCCCAGAAGTGGGATTGCTGGATCATATGGTAACTGTATTTTTAGTCTTTTTAATGAACCTCCATACTCTTCTCCTTAGTGACTGTATCAATTGACATTCCCACCAATAGTGGAAGAGGGATCCATTTGTCCACACCCTCCACAGCATTTGTAGTTTGTAGATTTTCTGATGATGCCCATTCTAACAGGTGTGAGGTGATACCTCATTGAAGTTTTGATTTGCCTTTCTCTAATAATTAGTGATGTTGAGCAGCTTTTCATGTGCATCTTGGCCATCTCTGGGTCTCCTTTGAAGAAATGTCTATTTAGATATTCTACCCATTTTTGAAGTGTTTTTTTTTTTAATATTAAGCTGCATGAGCTGTTTATATATATTGGAGATGAAACCTTTGTCCATTGATTCGTTTTCACATATTTTCTCCCATTCTGAGGGTTGCCTTTTTCCATTCCCGTTTTTTTAACAAAAATAAAGAAAGAAAGAAAAAGAAGCAGAACACAAATGTCCGTAAAATATGCCTCTTGAAACTGTCGTTTTGAAATATGGAGGTCTTTTGAATTTTTTGGTCAGTATACGACCCCAGGATTTGTTTTCAGGACAGGTCTCATTTACAGGCCTGCAATTCTTTTGAATATCAACTGACCATTAGCGCTGGGATTAAAGCTGCTGTTGTGTGAAACGGCCACAAGGTGGCAGCAGTTCTCCTTTACCAAATCTGGTGACTAGGGCAACAGAACCTCAATGGAAGTCGTGTTCTAGGTTGTAATTTAGAATGGAATGTGCCAGGAAAAAGACCCTTAAGTTTGTCTCACTATTTCTTGTTCGTTTATTTTTTTCACTTAATTTTTATTTTTTATCACAGCAAGTTTGATTGCAATGTTTGGCTTGTTGTAGGTGTGCAAGATGTGGTTCTTTTACACATATACATACGTCTGTTCTTCCTGGGATCCTTTTCCCATGTATGTTATGACAGAATGTTGAGTAGTCTTCTCTTGGTGTTCCGTAGGTGTTTGGTGATTATATATTTCACCTGTGTTTGTATATGTCTGCTAACCCCAATATCCTAATGTATCCAATCCTCACACCTTTCCATTGGTGAACCATAAGTTTGTTTAATGAATCTGTGATTGCCCTTCTCTGTGGAAATATCTTCACTAGTATCAATTCTTAGGTAACACCTATAAGTGATATCATACGATATGTGTCTTTCTGACTTACTACAAGTCACGTGATTACCTCTAGACTCATCTACGGTGCTGCAAATGGCATTGTGTCCTTTTTTTCCTTGGCTAATATTCTGTCTGTACATGTACCAGTTCTTCTTTGTCCACTCATCTGTTGCTGGACTTTTTGGTTGCTTCCATGTCATGGCTATGGTAATGCTGCAGCAATGCACATTTGCCTGCCTGTGTCTTTCCAATTCTGTTTTCTTAGCTTATAGGCCCAGGAGTTCGCCTGCTGGATCATATGGTAGCAAAATGTTTACCTTGTAGAGGCACCGCCATTCTGTTCTCATTAGTGGCTCTTACCAGGCTACGTCCCACTTAAAGTTGAGGTTATGCTCTTCTCCACAACACCTTCAGCGTTTATTGTTTGTAGTATTTTTGCTGAAGTTTATTCTGACTAGTGTGAGCTGATACCACTTTGTGGTTGGATTTGCATGCGTCTCATAATACCTTGAAATTGAGTTTTCTGGCATGTCCTTTTTTTCTTCCAACTGTGAGTACAGCTTACCTTTTCAAATTGTTTTCGGGAAGTATGTGTGACATTTAGAAATATTTTGGCCATTACCTCCCTCAAGACATTATGAGGGCAGGTTTCATTCACAGCCCTCCAGTACTGGTGCATATGAAGTGACACTTAGCACAGGTTTTATAGCTGCTCTTGCAGGTAACTGCCAGAGAGTGGCAGCATTTCTGCTTTTCCCAGTCTGTTAACTAGGGAAACAGACCATCCTGGCAGTGGTGTTCCTCGGTTATATATTAGAGTTGAATGTGCCCCAGAAAGCTGATGTCTCCTTACTTATGTTTGTTTTAGAAATTGAATTTATATATTTTGTTATTGGAGTCATATTCCATTGTGTTCATGGACCACTTCTTCTTTGAGCATTCCTCTGTTGATGGACATTTTCGTAGCTTCCATGTGTTGGCTTTGGTACATATTGCTGGAGTGCAGGATTGCCAGCATGTGTCTTTTGTTTGTGGTACATGGGCCTCTCACTGCCGTGGACCCTCCCATTGCAGAGCACAGCCTCCGGATGCACAGGCCCGGCAACCATAGCTCACGGAAACAGCCGCTCCTCAGCATGTGGGATCTTCCCGATTCGGGGCATGAACCCATGTCCCCTGCACTGGCAGGCGGACTCTCATCCACTGCGCCACCAGTGAATCCCAGCCTGTCTTTTTGATTCTCATCCCCTCAGGCGATAGGCCCAGCAGTGGATATGCTTGATTGAATGGTAGCTCAGTATTTATCTTTACAAGGCATGGCATTTTTGTTTTCATAACTGGCTCTTACCATGTCCCACATTGAAGAAAGGGTAGGCATTTCTCCAAAACCCCTTCAGCATTTATGGTTTGCAGAATTTTTGCTGATGGCCATTCTGACTGCTGTGAGCTGATAGGTTTTTGTAATTTGGATTTGCATATCTTTAATTATTCCTAATGTTTAGAATTTTTCCATGCCTTTTTAAATTTCTGGCAGAGAAAAACAGAAAAATAACGGAGAGTACAATTAAACTCTTGAAATTGTCTTCTTGGATGGTTGCCCTCTTTTGAATTTTTGGGTCAATTTTCGACCCCATGTTTGTTTTTGAGGGCACGTGTCATTCACAGGCCTGCAGTGAGTGTGACTATTTAGTGACCATTAGCAGTGGGTTTAAAGCTGCTGTTGTGGGAAATGGCCACAAGGCGGCAGCGTTTCTCCATTCCCAAGTCTGGTTCCTAGGGCAGCAGAGCCTTTCTGGGACCAATGGAATACAGAAGAAGGCATCATTGAAGTCTAACACAGAATACCATGTCCTGGTGGATGGTAGAATGACCAGTAGGGTCTAGGAATTAGGAACTACTGGGTGTATATCCTCGGTGGCTTCACTGACTGTCCTAACATCCTTTACCAGGTCCCCAGCAGCCCACGGGGCTCTCGTGGTCAGGCCCCTCCCAGGATATGGGGCTCACCTGGGCAGGGCCCCAGCAGCCAATGGGGTTCTCATGTTCAGGCCACTCCCAGGGTATGGAGCTCACCTGTGAAACTACCCAGCAGCCCATGAGGCTCTCGTGCTTAGGCACCTCCCACGATACAGAGCTCCCCTGGGCAGGTACCATGGCAGGGCTGGGCACACAGGCACCGTGCACATAGCCCTCATTGCAGAGCACCCCAGAACGCCTGTCACGCAGAGCTGACACAGAGCACCTCAGAGCAGCACTTGAACTAACAAACAGCAGCTCCGACAGGTCTCTGACCCTGGGCATCACTCTGTGCAGCCTCCCTCTGCCTGGTCTTCCAGAGACTTCCACTGCAGCCGGGGCACCAGGCCTTTGTCTCCAACCATCACCCCTCCTCTCCCTGACTCCTGGGCTCCTCTCATTAGGATTAGGTCTTCTTGAAATTGTCTCCCACTCATGGGCCAGATAAAATGATTAGAAAACAAGCCAGGGATGCAGCCCCTTGTCTATCCTGACTCTCAGGAGCCCACACCTGTTCCTTGGAACTGGCCGTTTCAGCGAGGTCCATTTTCTGCAGTGTGAGCCACTGAGGGGTGAGGATTGGCTGACCGGAGCAGCCTGTCCCTGCCGGCCAGCCCTCCCCAGGTGTGCCTGGGTTGAGGTCAATATAAACCCCGCTCCAGGGAGCAACAGCCCCTGCAGCTGTGCCTGACGCCATATTCTCTGCCCCGTCAGCAGTCTCGGGGCTGTGCTGGTGGGAGGGAGTGAGGGGGCATGGTTTTGTGGGTGGCCCGGTGTGAGAGGGGCTCTGCTGGACTTTCTGCAGGAGTTGCCATTCTGCCACCTGCTAAAGAAGAGGATGGGTCACCCATACCTTCCGCTGGAATTTCTCTGCGGGCAGAGGTGAGGGAGGAAAAAAGCAGTGGGGGCCAAGACAGGACGGATATCTCAGGCAGGGAAATGGAAAGTTTTCAGAAGAGCACCTGGGGCCAGGATCATCCTGGCAGGCCTGCAGGCACCAAGTCAGCCTGCGTGCTTTCGCTGGTGTGGATCCACGGCCCTTCCTCTATGCTTTCAAGTCCTTGTACATATTCAGGTGTTTTACCTGGGAAGTGTGGGAACAGTTCAGCAGCAGCTGGCTGGGGGCTCAGCTCACGTTTACTCACAGACGCCTATGTACGGTCCCCCAGCTTTGCAATGAGGATGCTCCTTGCGGGGGGACTGCTGGCTGCATGGGAGATAATTCTCCGCCTCTGACCAACTTCAGAATTGTTTACCACTGGAGAAAGTGCCCTCATAGGGTGTTCCTCTGTATAACTAGTGGGTTCTGTTTATTTTTTCTGTTTTTTTCAAGGTAGATTTTATTCCTCATTTATGTATTTATAGATATAAGCATGGAAATAATTCATTCATATAAATACATCTGTGTGAAGGGAAGAACATTTTTCTGCTTTATTTTTAAATTTTATTTGTTTTTAAAATTTTTGAAATTTAATATTATTTATTTTTTATACAGCAGGTTATTATTAGTTATCTATTTTATACATATACATGTATACAGGTCAGTCCCAATCTCCCAACTCATCCCACCACCACCACCCCATGGCTTCCCCCCCTTGATTTCCATACGTTTGTTCTCTAACCCTGTGTCTCTAATTCTGCCCTGCAAACTGGTTCATCTGTACCATTTTTCTAGCTTCCACATATATGCATTAATACGCAATATTTGGTTTTCTCTTTCTGACTTACTTCTCTCTGTAGGACAGTCTCTAGATCCATTCACGTCTCTACAAATGACCCAGTTTCATTCCTTTTTATGGCTGAGCAATATTCCATTTTATATATGTACCACATCTTTATCCATTCGTCTGTCTGTGGGCAGTTAGCTTGCTTCCATGACCTGGCTATTGTAAATAGTGCTGCAATGAACATTGTGGTGAATGTGTCTTTTTGATTTATGGTTTTCTCTGGGTATATGCCCAGAAGTGGGATTGCTGGATCATATGGTAACTGTATTTTTAGTCTTTTTAATGAACCTCCATACTCTTCTCCTTAGTGACTGTATTAATTGACATTCCCACCAATAGTGGAAGAGGGATCCATTTGTCCACACCCTCCACAGCATTTGTAGTTTGTAGATTTTCTGATGATGCCCATTCTAACAGGTGTGAGGTGATACCTCATTGAAGTTTTGATTTGCCTTTCTCTAATAATTAGTGATGTTGAGCAGCTTTTCATGTGCATCTTGGCCATCTCTGGGTCTCCTTTGAAGAAATGTCTATTTAGATATTCTACCCATTTTTGAAGTGTTTTTTTTTTAATATTAAGCTGCATGAGCTGTTTATATATATTGGAGATGAAACCTTTGTCCATTGATTCGTTTTCACATATTTTCTCCCATTCTGAGGGTTGCCTTTTTCCATTCCCGTTTTTTTAACAAAAATCAAGAAAGAAAGAAAAAGAAGCAGAACACAAATGTCCGTAAAATATGCCTCTTGAAACTGTCGTTTTGAAATATGGAGGTCTTTTGAATTTTTTGGTCAGTATACGACCCCAGGATTTGTTTTCAGGACAGGTCTCATTTACAGGCCTGCAATTCTTTTGAATATCAACTGACCATTAGCGCTGGGATTAAAGCTGCTGTTGTGTGAAACGGCCACAAGGTGGCAGCAGTTCTCCTTTACCAAATCTGGTGACTAGGGCAACAGAACCTCAATGGAAGTCGTGTTCTAGGTTGTAATTTAGAATGGAATGTGCCAGGAAAAAGACCCTTAAGTTTGTCTCACTATTTCTTGTTCGTTTATTTTTTTCACTTAATTTTTATTTTTTATCACAGCAAGTTTGATTGCAATGTTTGGCTTGTTGTAGGTGTGCAAGATGTGGTTCTTTTACACATATACATACGTCTGTTCTTCCTGGGATCCTTTTCCCATGTATGTTATGACAGAATGTTGAGTAGTCTTCTCTTGGTGTTCCGTAGGTGTTTGGTGATTATATATTTCACCTGTGTTTGTATATGTCTGCTAACCCCAATATCCTAATGTATCCAATCCTCACACCTTTCCATTGGTGAACCATAAGTTTGTTTAATGAATCTGTGATTGCCCTTCTCTGTGGAAATATCTTCACTAGTATCAATTCTTAGGTAACACCTATAAGTGATATCATACGATATGTGTCTTTCTGACTTACTACAAGTCACGTGATTACCTCTAGACTCATCTACGGTGCTGCAAATGGCATTGTGTCCTTTTTTTCCTTGGCTAATATTCTGTCTGTACATGTACCAGTTCTTCTTTGTCCACTCATCTGTTGCTGGACTTTTTGGTTGCTTCCATGTCATGGCTATGGTAATGCTGCAGCAATGCACATTTGCCTGCCTGTGTCTTTCCAATTCTGTTTTCTTAGCTTATAGGCCCAGGAGTTCGCCTGCTGGATCATATGGTAGCAAAATGTTTACCTTGTAGAGGCACCGCCATTCTGTTCTCATTAGTGGCTCTTACCAGGCTACGTCCCACTTAAAGTTGAGGTTATGCTCTTCTCCACAACACCTTCAGCGTTTATTGTTTGTAGTATTTTTGCTGAAGTTTATTCTGACTAGTGTGAGCTGATACCACTTTGTGGTTGGATTTGCATGCGTCTCATAATACCTTGAAATTGAGTTTTCTGGCATGTCCTTTTTTTCTTCCAACTGTGAGTACAGCTTACCTTTTCAAATTGTTTTCGGGAAGTATGTGTGACATTTAGAAATATTTTGGCCATTACCTCCCTCAAGACATTATGAGGGCAGGTTTCATTCACAGCCCTCCAGTACTGGTGCATATGAAGTGACACTTAGCACAGGTTTTATAGCTGCTCTTGCAGGTAACTGCCAGAGAGTGGCAGCATTTCTGCTTTTCCCAGTCTCTTAACTAGGGAAACAGACCATCCTGGCAGTGGTGTTCCTCGGTTATATATTAGAGTTGAATGTGCCCCAGAAAGCTGATGTCTCCTTACTTATGTTTGTTTTAGAAATTGAATTTATATATTTTGTTATTGGAGTCATATTCCATTGTGTTCATGGACCACTTCTTCTTTGAGCATTCCTCTGTTGATGGACATTTTCGTAGCTTCCATGTGTTGGCTTTGGTACATATTGCTGGAGTGCAGGATTGCCAGCATGTGTCTTTTGTTTGTGGTACATGGGCCTCTCACTGCCGTGGACCCTCCCATTGCAGAGCACAGCCTCCGGATGCACAGGCCCGGCAACCATAGCTCACGGAAACAGCCGCTCCGCAGCATGTGGGATCTTCCCGATTCGGGGCATGAACCCATGTCCCCTGCACTGGCAGGCGGACTCTCATCCACTGCGCCACCAGTGAATCCCAGCCTGTCTTTTTGATTCTCATCCCCTCAGGCGATAGGCCCAGCAGTGGATATGCTTGATTGAATGGTAGCTCAGTATTTATCTTTACAAGGCATGGCATTTTTGTTTTCATAACTGGCTCTTACCATGTCCCACATTGAAGAAAGGGTAGGCATTTCTCCAAAACCCCTTCAGCATTTATGGTTTGCAGAATTTTTGCTGATGGCCATTCTGACTGCTGTGAGCTGATAGGTTTTTGTAATTTGGATTTGCATATCTTTAATTATTCCTAATGTTTAGAATTTTTCCATGCCTTTTTAAATTTCTGGCAGAGAAAAACAGAAAAATAACGGAGAGTACAATTAAACTCTTGAAATTGTCTTCTTGGATGGTTGCCCTCTTTTGAATTTTTGGGTCAATTTTCGACCCCATGTTTGTTTTTGAGGGCACGTGTCATTCACAGGCCTGCAGTGAGTGTGACTATTTAGTGACCATTAGCAGTGGGTTTAAAGCTGCTGTTGTGGGAAATGGCCACAAGGCGGCAGCGTTTCTCCATTCCCAAGTCTGGTTCCTAGGGCAGCAGAGCCTTTCTGGGACCAATGGAATACAGAAGAAGGCATCATTGAAGTCTAACACAGAATACCATGTCCTGGTGGATGGTAGAATGACCAGTAGGGTCTAGGAATTAGGAACTACTGGGTGTATATCCTCGGTGGCTTCACTGACTGTCCTAACATCCTTTACCAGGTCCCCAGCAGCCCACGGGGCTCTCGTGGTCAGGCCCCTCCCAGGATATGGGGCTCACCTGGGCAGGGCCCCAGCAGCCAATGGGGTTCTCATGTTCAGGCCACTCCCAGGGTATGGAGCTCACCTGTGAAACTACCCAGCAGCCCATGAGGCTCTCGTGCTTAGGCACCTCCCACGATACAGAGCTCCCCTGGGCAGGTACCATGGCAGGGCTGGGCACACAGGCACCGTGCACATAGCCCTCATTGCAGAGCACCCCAGAACGCCTGTCACGCAGAGCTGACACAGAGCACCTCAGAGCAGCACTTGAACTAACAAACAGCAGCTCCGACAGGTCTCTGACCCTGGGCATCACTCTGTGCAGCCTCCCTCTGCCTGGTCTTCCAGAGACTTCCACTGCAGCCGGGGCACCAGGCCTTTGTCTCCAACCATCACCCCTCCTCTCCCTGACTCCTGGGCTCCTCTCATTAGGATTAGGTCTTCTTGAAATTGTCTCCCACTCATGGGCCAGATAAAATGATTAGAAAACAAGCCAGGGATGCAGCCCCTTGTCTATCCTGACTCTCAGGAGCCCACACCTGTTCCTTGGAACTGGCCGTTTCAGCGAGGTCCATTTTCTGCAGTGTGAGCCACTGAGGGGTGAGGATTGGCTGACCGGAGCAGCCTGTCCCTGCCGGCCAGCCCTCCCCAGGTGTGCCTGGGTTGAGGTCAATATAAACCCCGCTCCAGGGAGCAACAGCCCCTGCAGCTGTGCCTGACGCCATATTCTCTGCCCCGTCAGCAGTCTCGGGGCTGTGCTGGTGGGAGGGAGTGAGGGGGCATGGTTTTGTGGGTGGCCCGGTGTGAGAGGGGCTCTGCTGGACTTTCTGCAGGAGTTGCCATTCTGCCACCTGCTAAAGAAGAGGATGGGTCACCCATACCTTCCGCTGGAATTTCTCTGCGGGCAGAGGTGAGGGAGGAAAAAAGCAGTGGGGGCCAAGACAGGACGGATATCTCAGGCAGGGAAATGGAAAGTTTTCAGAAGAGCACCTGGGGCCAGGATCATCCTGGCAGGCCTGCAGGCACCAAGTCAGCCTGCGTGCTTTCGCTGGTGTGGATCCACGGCCCTTCCTCTATGCTTTCAAGTCCTTGTACATATTCAGGTGTTTTACCTGGGAAGTGTGGGAACAGTTCAGCAGCAGCTGGCTGGGGGCTCAGCTCACGTTTACTCACAGACGCCTATGTACGGTCCCCCAGCTTTGCAATGAGGATGCTCCTTGCGGGGGGACTGCTGGCTGCATGGGAGATAATTCTCCGCCTCTGACCAACTTCAGAATTGTTTACCACTGGAGAAAGTGCCCTCATAGGGTGTTCCTCTGTATAACTAGTGGGTTCTGTTTATTTTTTCTGTTTTTTTCAAGGTAGATTTTATTCCTCATTTATGTATTTATAGATATAAGCATGGAAATAATTCATTCATATAAATACATCTGTGTGAAGGGAAGAACATTTTTCTGCTTTATTTTTAAATTTTATTTGTTTTTAAAATTTTTGAAATTTAATATTATTTATTTTTTATACAGCAGGTTATTATTAGTTATCTATTTTATACATATACATGTATACAGGTCAGTCCCAATCTCCCAACTCATCCCACCACCACCACCCCATGGCTTCCCCCCCTTGATTTCCATACGTTTGTTCTCTAACCCTGTGTCTCTAATTCTGCCCTGCAAACTGGTTCATCTGTACCATTTTTCTAGCTTCCACATATATGCATTAATACGCAATATTTGGTTTTCTCTTTCTGACTTACTTCTCTCTGTAGGACAGTCTCTAGATCCATTCACGTCTCTACAAATGACCCAGTTTCATTCCTTTTTATGGCTGAGCAATATTCCATTTTATATATGTACCACATCTTTATCCATTCGTCTGTCTGTGGGCAGTTAGCTTGCTTCCATGACCTGGCTATTGTAAATAGTGCTGCAATGAACATTGTGGTGAATGTGTCTTTTTGATTTATGGTTTTCTCTGGGTATATGCCCAGAAGTGGGATTGCTGGATCATATGGTAACTGTATTTTTAGTCTTTTTAATGAACCTCCATACTCTTTTCCTTAGTGACTGTATCAATTGACATTCCCACCAATAGTGGAAGAGGGATCCATTTGTCCACACCCTCCACAGCATTTGTAGTTTGTAGATTTTCTGATGATGCCCATTCTAACAGGTGTGAGGTGATACCTCATTGAAGTTTTGATTTGCCTTTCTCTAATAATTAGTGATGTTGAGCAGCTTTTCATGTGCATCTTGGCCATCTCTGGGTCTCCTTTGAAGAAATGTCTATTTAGATATTCTACCCATTTTTGAAGTGTTTTTTTTTTAATATTAAGCTGCATGAGCTGTTTATATATATTGGAGATTAAACCTTTGTCCATTGATTCGTTTTCACATATTTTCTCCCATTCTGAGGGTTGCCTTTTTCCATTCCCGTTTTTTTAACAAAAATAAAGAAAGAAAGAAAAAGAAGCAGAACACAAATGTCCGTAAAATATGCCTCTTGAAACTGTCGTTTTGAAATATGGAGGTCTTTTGAATTTTTTGGTCAGTATACGACCCCAGGATTTGTTTTCAGGACAGGTCTCATTTACAGGCCTGCAATTCTTTTGAATATCAACTGACCATTAGCGCTGGGATTAAAGCTGCTGTTGTGTGAAACAGCCACAAGGTGGCAGCAGTTCTCCTTTACCAAATCTGGTGACTAGGGCAACAGAACCTCAATGGAAGTCGTGTTCTAGGTTGTAATTTAGAATGGAATGTGCCAGGAAAAAGACCCTTAAGTTTGTCTCACTATTTCTTGTTCGTTTATTTTTTTCACTTAATTTTTATTTTTTATCACAGCAAGTTTGATTGCAATGTTTGGCTTGTTGTAGGTGTGCAAGATGTGGTTCTTTTACACATATACATATGTCTGTTCTTCCTGGGATCCTTTTCCCATGTATGTTATGACAGAATGTTGAGTAGTCTTCTCTTGGTGTTCCGTAGGTGTTTGGTGATTATATATTTCACCTGTGTTTGTATATGTCTGCTAACCCCAATATCCTAATGTATCCAATCCTCACACCTTTCCATTGGTGAACCATAAGTTTGTTTAATGAATCTGTGATTGCCCTTCTCTGTGGAAATATCTTCACTAGTATCAATTCTTAGGTAACACCTATAAGTGATATCATACGATATGTGTCTTTCTGACTTACTACAAGTCACGTGATTACCTCTAGACTCATCTACGGTGCTGCAAATGGCATTGTGTCCTTTTTTTCCTTGGCTAATATTCTGTCTGTACATGTACCAGTTCTTCTTTGTCCACTCATCTGTTGCTGGACTTTTTGGTTGCTTCCATGTCATGGCTATGGTAATGCTGCAGCAATGCACATTTGCCTGCCTGTGTCTTTCCAATTCTGTTTTCTTAGCTTATAGGCCCAGGAGTTCGCCTGCTGGATCATATGGTAGCAAAATGTTTACCTTGTAGAGGCACCGCCATTCTGTTCTCATTAGTGGCTCTTACCAGGCTACGTCCCACTTAAAGTTGAGGTTATGCTCTTCTCCACAACACCTTCAGCGTTTATTGTTTGTAGTATTTTTGCTGAAGTTTATTCTGACTAGTGTGAGCTGATACCACTTTGTGGTTGGATTTGCATGCGTCTCATAATACCTTGAAATTGAGTTTTCTGGCATGTCCTTTTTTTCTTCCAACTGTGAGTACAGCTTACCTTTTCAAATTGTTTTCGGGAAGTATGTGTGACATTTAGAAATATTTTGGCCATTACCTCCCTCAAGACATTATGAGGGCAGGTTTCATTCACAGCCCTCCAGTACTGGTGCATATGAAGTGACACTTAGCACAGGTTTTATAGCTGCTCTTGCAGGTAACTGCCAGAGAGTGGCAGCATTTCTGCTTTTCCCAGTCTGTTAACTAGGGAAACAGACCATCCTGGCAGTGGTGTTCCTCGGTTATATATTAGAGTTGAATGTGCCCCAGAAAGCTGATGTCTCCTTACTTATGTTTGTTTTAGAAATTGAATTTATATATTTTGTTATTGGAGTCATATTCCATTGTGTTCATGGACCACTTCTTCTTTGAGCATTCCTCTGTTGATGGACATTTTCGTAGCTTCCATGTGTTGGCTTTGGTACATATTGCTGGAGTGCAGGATTGCCAGCATGTGTCTTTTGTTTGTGGTACATGGGCCTCTCACTGCCGTGGACCCTCCCATTGCAGAGCACAGCCTCCGGATGCACAGGCCCGGCAACCATAGCTCACGGAAACAGCCGCTCCGCAGCATGTGGGATCTTCCCGATTCGGGGCATGAACCCATGTCCCCTGCACTGGCAGGCGGACTCTCATCCACTGCGCCACCAGTGAATCCCAGCCTGTCTTTTTGATTCTCATCCCCTCAGGCGATAGGCCCAGCAGTGGATATGCTTGATTGAATGGTAGCTCAGTATTTATCTTTACAAGGCATGGCATTTTTGTTTTCATAACTGGCTCTTACCATGTCCCACGTTGAAGCAAGGGTAGGCATTTCTCCAAAACCCCTTCAGCATTTATGGTTTGCAGAATTTTTGCTGATGGCCATTCTGACTGCTGTGAGCTGATAGGTTTTTGTAATTTGGATTTGCATATCTTTAATTATTCCTAATGTTTAGCATTTTTCCATACCTTTTTAAATTTCTGGCAGAGAAAAACAGAAAAATAACGGAGAGTACAATTAAACTCTTGAAATTGTCTTCTTGGATGGTTGCCCTCTTTTGAATTTTTGGGTCAATTTTCGACCCCATGTTTGTTTTTGAGGGCACGTGTTATTCACAGGCCTGCAATGAGTGTGACTATTTAGTGACCATTAGCAGTGGGTTTAAAGCTGCTGTTGTGGGAAATGGCCACAAGGCGGCAGCGTTTCTCCATTCCCAAGTCTGGTTCCTAGGGCAGCAGAGCCTTTCTGGGACCAATGGAATACAGAAGAAGGCATCATTGAAGTCTAACACAGAATACCATGTCCTGGTGGATGGTAGAATGACCAGTAGGGTCTAGGAATTAGGAACTACTGGGTGTATATCCTCGGTGGCTTCACTGACTGTCCTAACATCCTTTACCAGGTCCCCAGCAGCCCACGGGACTCTCGTGGTCAGGCCCCTCCCAGGATATGGGGCTCACCTGGGCAGGGCCCCAGCAGCCAATGGGGTTCTCATGTTCAGGCCACTCCCAGGGTATGGAGCTCACCTGTGAAACTACCCAGCAGCCCATGAGGCTCTCGTGCTTAGGCACCTCCCACGATACAGAGCTCCCCTGGGCAGGTACCATGGCAGGGCTGGGCACACAGGCACCGTGCACATAGCCCTCATTGCAGAGCACCCCAGAACGCCTGTCACGCAGAGCTGACACAGAGCACCTCAGAGCAGCACTTGAACTAACAAACAGCAGCTCCGACAGGTCTCTGACCCTGGGCATCACTCTGTGCAGCCTCCCTCTGCCTGGTCTTCCAGAGACTTCCACTGCAGCCGGGGCACCAGGCCTTTGTCTCCAACCATCACCCCTCCTCTCCCTGACTCCTGGGCTCCTCTCATTAGGATTAGGTCTTCTTGAAATTGTCTCCCACTCATGGGCCAGATAAAATGATTAGAAAACAAGCCAGGGACGCAGCCCCTTGTCTATCCTGACTCTCAGGAGCCCACACCTGTTCCTTGGAACTGGCCGTTTCAGCGAGGTCCATTTTCTGCAGTGTGAGCCACTGAGGGGTGAGGATTGGCTGACCGGAGCAGCCTGTCCCTGCCGGCCAGCCCTCCCCAGGTGTACCTGGGTTGAGGTCAATATAAACCCCGCTCCAGGGAGCAACAGCCCCTGCAGCTGGGCCTGACGCCATATTCTTTGCCCCGTCAGCAGTCTCGGGGCTGTGCTGGTGGGAGGGAGTGAGGGGGCATGGTTTTGTGGGTGGCCCGGTGTGAGAGGGGCTCTGCTGGACTTTCTGCAGGAGTTGACAGACTGCCACCTGCTAAAGAAGAGGATGGGTCACCCATACCTTCCGCTGGAATTTCTCTGCGGGCAGAGGTGAGGGAGGAAAAAAGCAGTGGGGGCCAAGACAGGACGGATATCTCAGGCAGGGAAATGGAAAGTTTTCAGAAGAGCACCTGGGGCCAGGATCATCCTGGCAGGCCTGCAGGCACCAAGTCAGCCTGCGTGCTTTCGCTGGTGTGGATCCACGGCCCTTCCTCTATGCTTTCAAGTCCTTGT
This sequence comes from Mesoplodon densirostris, assembly GCF_025265405.1. NCBI lineage: Eukaryota > Metazoa > Chordata > Mammalia > Artiodactyla > Ziphiidae > Mesoplodon > Mesoplodon densirostris. The sequence continues at coordinate 96,965,885 of NC_082664.1, read as the reverse complement.
ACATATTCAGGTGTTTTACCTGGGAAGTGTGGGAACAGTTCAGCAGCAGCTGGCTGGGGGCTCAGCTCACGTTTACTCACAGACGCCTATGTACCGTCCCCCAGCTTTGCAATGAGGATGCTCCTTGCGGGGGGAATGCTGGCTGCATGGGAGATAATTCTCCGCCTCTGACCAACTTCAGAATTCTTTACCACTGGAGCAAGTGCCCTGATAGGGTGTTCCTCTGTATAACTAGTGGGTTCTGTTTATTTTTTCTGTTTTTTTAAGGTAGATTTTATTCCTCATTTATGTATTTATAGATATAAGCATGGAAATAATTCATTCATATAAATACATCTGTGTGAAGGGAAGAACATTTTTCTGTTTTATTTTTAAATTTTATTTGTTTTTAAAATTTTTGAAATTTAATATTATTTATTTTTTTATACAGCAGGTTATTATTAGTTATCTATTTTATACATATACATGTATACAGGTCAGTCCCAATCTCCCAACTCATCCCACCACCACCACCCCATGGCTTCCCCCCCTTGATTTCCATACGTTTGTTCTCTAACCCTGTGTCTCTAATTCTGCCCTGCAAACTGGTTCATCTGTACCATTTTTCTAGCTTCCACATATATGCATTAATACGCAATATTTGGTTTTCTCTTTCTGACTTACTTCTCTCTGTAGGACAGTCTCTAGATCCATTCACGTCTCTACAAATGACCCAGTTTCATTCCTTTTTATGGCTGAGCAATATTCCATTTTATATATGTACCACATCTTTATCCATTCGTCTGTCTGTGGGCATTTAGCTTGCTTCCATGACCTGGCTATTGTAAATAGTGCTGCAATGAACATTGTGGTGAATGTGTCTTTTTGATTTATGGTTTTCTCTGGGTATATGCCCAGAAGTGGGATTGCTGGATCATATGGTAACTGTATTTTTAGTCTTTTTAATGAACCTCCATACTCTTCTCCTTAGTGACTGTATCAATTGACATTCCCACCAATAGTGGAAGAGGGATCCATTTGTCCACACCCTCCACAGCATTTGTAGTTTGTAGATTTTCTGATGATGCCCATTCTAACAGGTGTGAGGTGATACCTCATTGAAGTTTTGATTTGCCTTTCTCTAATAATTAGTGATGTTGAGCAGCTTTTCATGTGCATCTTGGCCATCTCTGGGTCTCCTTTGAAGAAATGTCTATTTAGATATTCTACCCATTTTTGAAGTGGTTTTTTTTTAATATTAAGCTGCATGAGCTGTTTATATATATTGGAGATTAAACCTTTGTCCATTGATTCGTTTTCACATATTTTCTCCCATTCTGAGGGTTGCCTTTTTCCATTCCCGTTTTTTTAACAAAAATAAAGAAAGAAAGAAAAAGAAGCAGAACACAAATGTCCGTAAAATATGCCTCTTGAAACTGTCGTTTTGAAATATGGAGGTCTTTTGAATTTTTTGGTCAGTATACGACCCCAGGATTTGTTTTCAGGACAGGTCTCATTTACAGGCCTGCAATTCTTTTGAATATCAACTGACCATTAGCGCTGGGATTAAAGCTGCTGTTGTGTGAAACGGCCACAAGGTGGCAGCAGTTCTCCTTTACCAAATCTGGTGACTAGGGCAACAGAACCTCAATGGAAGGCCTGTTCTAGGTTGTAATTTAGAATGGAATGTGCCAGGAAAAAGACCCTTAAGTTTGTCTCACTATTTCTTGTTGGGTTTTTTTTTCATTTAATTTTTATTTTTTATCACAGCAAGTTTGATTGCAATGTTTGGCTTGTTGTAGGTGTGCAAGATGTGGTTCTTTTACACATATACATATGTCTGTTCTTCCTGGGATCCTTTTCCCATGTATGTTATGACAGAATGTTGAGTAGTCTTCTCTTGGTGTTCCGTAGGTGTTTGGTGATTATATATTTCACCTGTGTTTGTATATGTCTGCTAACCCCAATATCCTAATGTATCCAATCCTCACACCTTTCCATTGGTGAACCATAAGTTTGTTTAATGAATCTGTGATTGCCCTTCTCTGTGGAAATATCTTCACTAGTATCAATTCTTAGGTAACACCTATAAGTGATATCATACGATATGTGTCTTTCTGACTTACTACAAGTCACGTGATTACCTCTAGACTCATCTACGGTGCTGCAAATGGCATTGTGTCCTTTTTTTCCTTGGCTAATATTCTGTCTGTACATGTACCAGTTCTTCTTTGTCCACTCATCTGTTGCTGGACTTTTTGGTTGCTTCCATGTCATGGCTATGGTAATGCTGCAGCAATGCACATTTGCCTGCCTGTGTCTTTCCAATTCTGTTTTCTTAGCTTATAGGCCCAGGAGTTCGCCTGCTGGATCATATGGTAGCAAAATGTTTACCTTGTAGAGGCACCGCCATTCTGTTCTCATTAGTGGCTCTTACCAGGCTACGTCCCACTTAAAGTTGAGGTTATGCTCTTCTCCACAACACCTTCAGCGTTTATTGTTTGTAGTATTTTTGCTGAAGTTTATTCTGACTAGTGTGAGCTGATACCACTTTGTGGTTGGATTTGCATGCGTCTCATAATACCTTGAAATTGAGTTTTCTGGCATGTCCTTTTTTTCTTCCAACTGTGAGTACAGCTTACCTTTTCAAATTGTTTTCGGGAAGTATGTGTGACATTTAGAAATATTTTGGCCATTACCTCCCTCAAGACATTATGAGGGCAGGTTTCATTCACAGCCCTCCAGTACTGGTGCATATGAAGTGACACTTAGCACAGGTTTTATAGCTGCTCTTGCAGGTAACTGCCAGAGAGTGGCAGCATTTCTGCTTTTCCCAGTCTCTTAACTAGGGAAACAGACCATCCTGGCAGTGGTGTTCCTCGGTTATATATTAGAGTTGAATGTGCCCCAGAAAGCTGATGTCTCCTTACTTATGTTTGTTTTAGAAATTGAATATATATATATTTTTTATTGGAGTCATATTCCATTGTGTTCATGGACCACTTCTTCTTTGAGCATTCCTCTGTTGATGGACATTTTCGTAGCTTCCATGTGTTGGCTTTGGTACATATTGCTGGAGTGCAGGATTGCCAGCATGTGTCTTTTTTTTGTGGTACATGGGCCTCTCACTGCCGTGGACCCTCCCATTACAGAGCGCAGCCTCCGGATGTGCAGGCCCGGCAACCATAGCTCACGGAAACAGCCGCTCTGCAGCATGTGGGATCTTCCCGATTCGGGGCATGAACCCATGTCCCCTGCACTGGCAGGCGGACTCTCATCCACTGCGCCACCAGTGAATCCCAGCCTGTCTTTTTGATTCTCATCCCCTCAGGCGATAGGCCCAGCAGTGGGTATGCTTGCTTGAATGGTAGCTCAGTATTTATCTTTACAAGGCATGGCATTTTTGTTTTCATAACTGGCTCTTACCATGTCCCACGTTGAAGCAAGGGTAGGCATTTCTCCAAAACCCCTTCAGCATTTATGGTTTGCAGAATTTTTGCTGATGGCCATTCTGACTGCTGTGAGCTGATAGGTTTTTGTAATTTGGATTTGCATATCTTTAATTATTCCTAATGTTTAGAATTTTTCCATGCCTTTTTAAATTTCTGGCAGAGAAAAACAGAAAAATAACGGAGAGTACAATTAAACTCTTGAAATTGTTTTCTTGGATGGTTGCCCTCTTTTGAATTTTTGGGTCAATTTTCGACCCCATGTTTGTTTTTGAGGGCACGTGTTATTCACAGGCCTGCAATGAATGTGACTATTTAGTGACCATTAGCAGTGGGTTTAAAGCTGCTGTTGTGGGAAATGGCCACAAGGCGGCAGCGTTTCTCCATTCCCAAGTCTGGTTCCTAGGGCAGCAGAGCCTTTCTGGGACCAATGGAATACAGAAGAAGGCATCATTGAAGTCTAACACAGAATACCATGTCCTGGTGGATGGTAGAATGACCAGTAGGGTCTAGGAATTAGGAACTACTGGGTGTATATCCTCGGTGGCTTCACTGACTGTCCTAACATCCTTTACCAGGTCCCCAGCAGCCCACGGGGCTCTCGTGGTCAGGCCCCTCCCAGGATATGGGGCTCACCTGGGCAGGGCCCCAGCAGCCAATGGGGTTCTCATGTTCAGGCCACTCCCAGGGTATGGAGCTCACCTGTGAAACTACCCAGCAGCCCATGAGGCTCTCGTGCTTAGGCACCTCCCACGATACAGAGCTCCCCTGGGCAGGTACCATGGCAGGGCTGGGCACACAGGCACCGTGCACATAGCCCTCATTGCAGGGCACCCCAGAACGCCTGTCACGCAGAGCTGACACAGAGCACCTCAGAGCAGCACTTGAACTAACAAACAGCAGCTCCGACAGGTCTCTGACCCTGGGCATCACTCTGTGCAGCCTCCCTCTGCCTGGTCTTCCAGAGACTTCCACTGCAGCCGGGGCACCAGGCCTTTGTCTCCAACCATCACCCCTCCTCTACCTGACTCCTGGGCTCCTCTCATTAGGATTAGGTCTTCTTGAAATTGTCTCCCACTCATGGGCCAGATAAAATGATTAGAAAACAAGCCAGGGATGCATCCCCTTGTCTATCCTGACTCTCAGGAGCCCACACCTGTTCCTTGGAACTGGCCGTTTCAGCGAGGTCCATTTTCTGCAGTGTGAGCCATTGAGGGGTGAGGATTGGCTGACCGGAGATGCCTGTCCCTGCCGGCCAGGCCTCCCCAGGTGTGCCTGGGTTGAGGTCAATATAAACCCCGCTCCAGGGAGCAACAGCCCCTGCAGCTGTGCCTGACGCCATATTCTCTGCCCCGTCAGCAGTCTCGGGGCTGTGCTGGTGGGAGGGAGTGAGGGGGCATGGTTTTGTGGGTGGCCCGGTGTGAGAGGGGCTCTGCTGGACTTTCTGCAGGAGTTGCCAGACTGCCACCTGCTAAAGAAGAGGATGGGCCACCCATACCTTCCGCTGGAATTTCTCTGCGGGCAGAGGTGAGGGAAGAAAAAAGCAGTGGGGGCCAAGACAGGACGGATATCTCAGGCAGGGAAATGGAAAGTTTTCAGAAGAGCACCTGGGGCCAGGATCATCCTGGCAGGCCTGCAGGCACCAAGTCAGCCTGCGTGCTTTCGCTGGTGTGGATCCACGGCCCTTCCTCTATGCTTTCAAGTCCTTGTACATATTCAGGTGTTTTACCTGGGAAGTGTGGGAACAGTTCAGCAGCAGCTGGCTGGGGGCTCAGCTCACGTTTACTCACAGACGCCTATGTACGGTCCCCCAGCTTTGCAATGAGGACGCTCCTTGCGGGGGGACTGCTGGCTGCATGGGAGATAATTCTCCACCTCTGACCAACGTCAGAATTGTTTACCACTGGAGAAAGTGCCCTCATAGGGTGTTCCTCTGTATAACTAGTGGGTTCTGTTTATTTTTTCTGTTTTTTTCAAGGTAGATTTTATTCCTCATTTATGTATTTATAGATATAAGCATGGAAATAATTCATTCATATAAATACATCTGTGTGAAGGGAAGAACATTTTTCTGCTTTATTTTTAAATTTTATTTGTTTTTAAAATTTTTGAAATTTAATATTATTTATTTTTTATACAGCAGGTTATTATTAGTTATCTATTTTATACATATACATGTATACAGGTCAGTCCCAATCTCCCAACTCATCCCACCACCACCACCCCATGGCTTCCCCCCCTTGATTTCCATACGTTTGTTCTCTAACCCTGTGTCTCTAATTCTGCCCTTCAAACTGGTTCATCTGTACCATTTTTCTAGCTTCCACATATATGCATTAATACGCAATATTTGGTTTTCTCTTTCTGACTTACTTCTCTCTGTAGGACAGTCTCTAGATCCATTCACGTCTCTACAAATGACCCAGTTTCATTCCTTTTTATGGCTGAGCAATATTCCATTTTATATATGTACCACATCTTTATCCATTCGTCTGTCTGTGGGCAGTTAGCTTGCTTCCATGACCTGGCTATTGTAAATAGTGCTGCAATGAACATTGTGGTGAATGTGTCTTTTTGATTTATGGTTTTCTCTGGGTATATGCCCAGAAGTGGGATTGCTGGATCATATGGTAACTGTATTTTTAGTCTTTTTAATGAACCTCCATACTCTTCTCCTTAGTGACTGTATCAATTGACATTCCCACCAATAGTGGAAGAGGGATCCATTTGTCCACACCCTCCACAGCATTTGTAGTTTGTAGATTTTCTGATGATGCCCATTCTAACAGGTGTGAGGTGATACCTCATTGAAGTTTTGATTTGCCTTTCTCTAATAATTAGTGATGTTGAGCAGCTTTTCATGTGCATCTTGGCCATCTCTGGGTCTCCTTTGAAGAAATGTCTATTTAGATATTCTACCCATTTTTGAAGTGTTTTTTTTTAATATTAAGCTGCATGAGCTGTTTATATATATTGGAGATGAAACCTTTGTCCATTGATTCGTTTTCACATATTTTCTCCCATTCTGAGGGTTGCCTTTTTCCATTCCCGTTTTTTTAACAAAAATAAAGAAAGAAAGAAAAAGAAGCAGAACACAAATGTCCGTAAAATATGCCTCTTGAAACTGTCGTTTTGAAATATGGAGGTCTTTTGAATTTTTTGGTCAGTATACGACCCCAGGATTTGTTTTCAGGACAGGTCTCATTTACAGGCCTGCAATTCTTTTGAATATCAACTGACCATTAGCGCTGGGATTAAAGCTGCTGTTGTGTGAAACGGCCACAAGGTGGCAGCAGTTCTCCTTTACCAAATCTGGTGACTAGGGCAACAGAACCTCAATGGAAGTCGTGTTCTAGGTTGTAATTTAGAATGGAATGTGCCAGGAAAAAGACCCTTAAGTTTGTCTCACTATTTCTTGTTCGTTTATTTTTTTCACTTAATTTTTATTTTTTATCACAGCAAGTTTGATTGCAATGTTTGGCTTGTTGTAGGTGTGCAAGATGTGGTTCTTTTACACATATACATACGTCTGTTCTTCCTGGGATCCTTTTCCCATGTATGTTATGACAGAATGTTGAGTAGTCTTCTCTTGGTGTTCCGTAGGTGTTTGGTGATTATATATTTCACCTGTGTTTGTATATGTCTGCTAACCCCAATATCCTAATGTATCCAATCCTCACACCTTTCCATTGGTGAACCATAAGTTTGTTTAATGAATCTGTGATTGCCCTTCTCTGTGGAAATATCTTCACTAGTATCAATTCTTAGGTAACACCTATAAGTGATATCATACGATATGTGTCTTTCTGACTTACTACAAGTCACGTGATTACCTCTAGACTCATCTACGGTGCTGCAAATGGCATTGTGTCCTTTTTTTCCTTGGCTAATATTCTGTCTGTACATGTACCAGTTCTTCTTTGTCCACTCATCTGTTGCTGGACTTTTTGGTTGCTTCCATGTCATGGCTATGGTAATGCTGCAGCAATGCACATTTGCCTGCCTGTGTCTTTCCAATTCTGTTTTCTTAGCTTATAGGCCCAGGAGTTCGCCTGCTGGATCATATGGTAGCAAAATGTTTACCTTGTAGAGGCACCGCCATTCTGTTCTCATTAGTGGCTCTTACCAGGCTACGTCCCACTTAAAGTTGAGGTTATGCTCTTCTCCACAACACCTTCAGCGTTTATTGTTTGTAGTATTTTTGCTGAAGTTTATTCTGACTAGTGTGAGCTGATACCACTTTGTGGTTGGATTTGCATGCGTCTCATAATACCTTGAAATTGAGTTTTCTGGCATGTCCTTTTTTTCTTCCAACTGTGAGTACAGCTTACCTTTTCAAATTGTTTTCGGGAAGTATGTGTGACATTTAGAAATATTTTGGCCATTACCTCCCTCAAGACATTATGAGGGCAGGTTTCATTCACAGCCCTCCAGTACTGGTGCATATGAAGTGACACTTAGCACAGGTTTTATAGCTGCTCTTGCAGGTAACTGCCAGAGAGTGGCAGCATTTCTGCTTTTCCCAGTCTGTTAACTAGGGAAACAGACCATCCTGGCAGTGGTGTTCCTCGGTTATATATTAGAGTTGAATGTGCCCCAGAAAGCTGATGTCTCCTTACTTATGTTTGTTTTAGAAATTGAATTTATATATTTTGTTATTGGAGTCATATTCCATTGTGTTCATGGACCACTTCTTCTTTGAGCATTCCTCTGTTGATGGACATTTTCGTAGCTTCCATGTGTTGGCTTTGGTACATATTGCTGGAGTGAAGGATTGCCAGCATGTGTCTTTTGTTTGTGGTACATGGGCCTCTCACTGCCGTGGACCCTCCCATTGCAGAGCACAGCCTCCGGATGCACAGGCCCGGCAACCATAGCTCACGGAAACAGCCGCTCCGCAGCATGTGGGATCTTCCCGATTCGGGGCATGAACCCATGTCCCCTGCACTGGCAGGCGGACTCTCATCCACTGCGCCACCAGTGAATCCCAGCCTGTCTTTTTGATTCTCATCCCCTCAGGCGATAGGCCCAGCAGTGGATATGCTTGATTGAATGGTAGCTCAGTATTTATCTTTACAAGGCATGGCATTTTTGTTTTCATAACTGGCTCTTACCATGTCCCACGTTGAAGCAAGGGTAGGCATTTCTCCAAAACCCCTTCAGCATTTATGGTTTGCAGAATTTTTGCTGATGGCCATTCTGACTGCTGTGAGCTGATAGGTTTTTGTAATTTGGATTTGCATATCTTTAATTATTCCTAATGTTTAGCATTTTTCCATGCCTTTTTAAATTTCTGGCAGAGAAAAACAGAAAAATAATGGAGAGTACAATTAAACTCTTGAAATTGTCTTCTTGGATGGTTGCCCTCTTTTGAATTTTTGGGTCAATTTTCGACCCCATGTTTGTTTTTGAGGGCACGTGTTATTCACAGGCCTGCAATGAATGTGACTATTTAGTGACCATTAGCAGTGGGTTTAAAGCTGCTGTTGTGGGAAATGGCCACAAGGCGGCAGCGTTTCTCCATTCCCAAGTCTGGTTCCTAGGGCAGCAGAGCCTTTCTGGGACCAATGGAATACAGAAGAAGGCATCATTGAAGTCTAACACAGAATACCATGTCCTGGTGGATGGTAGAATGACCAGTAGGGTCTAGGAATTAGGAACTACTGGGTGTATATCCTCGGTGGCTTCACTGACTGTCCTAACATCCTTTACCAGGTCCCCAGCAGCCCACGGGGCTCTCGTGGTCAGGCCCCTCCCAGGATATGGGGCTCACCTGGGCAGGGCCCCAGCAGCCAATGGGGTTCTCATGTTCAGGCCACTCCCAGGGTATGGAGCTCACCTGTGAAACTACCCAGCAGCCCATGAGGCTCTCGTGCTTAGGCACCTCCCACGATACAGAGCTCCCCTGGGCAGGTACCATGGCAGGGCTGGGCACACAGGCACCGTGCACATAGCCCTCATTGCAGAGCACCCCAGAACGCCTGTCACGCAGAGCTGACACAGAGCACCTCAGAGCAGCACTTGAACTAACAAACAGCAGCTCCGACAGGTCTCTGACCCTGGGCATCACTCTGTGCAGCCTCCCTCTGCCTGGTCTTCCAGAGACTTCCACTGCAGCCGGGGCACCAGGCCTTTGTCTCCAACCATCACCCCTCCTCTCCATGACTCCTGGGCTCCTCTCATTAGGATTAGGTCTTCTTGAAATTGTCTCCCACTCATGGGCCAGATAAAATGATTAGAAAACAAGCCAGGGACGCAGCCCCTTGTCTATCCTGACTCTCAGGAGCCCACACCTGTTCCTTGGAACTGGCCGTTTCAGCGAGGTCCATTTTCTGCAGTGTGAGCCACTGAGGGGTGAGGATTGGCTGACCAGAGCAGCCTGTCCCTGCCGGCCAGCCCTCCCCAGGTGTGCCTGGGTTGAGGTCAATATAAACCCCGCTCCAGGGAGCAACAGCCCCTGCAGCTGTGCCTGACGCCATATTCTCTGCCCCGTCAGCAGTCTCGGGGCTGTGCTGGTGGGAGGGAGTGAGGGGGCATGGTTTTGTGGGTGGCCCGGTGTGAGAGGGGCTCTGCTGGACTTTCTGCAGGAGTTGACAGACTGCCACCTGCTAAAGAAGAGGATGGGTCACCCATACCTTCCGCTGGAATTTCTCTGCGGGCAGAGGTGAGGGAGGAAAAAAGCAGTGGGGGCCAAGACAGGACGGATATCTCAGGCAGGGAAATGGAAAGTTTTCAGAAGAGCACCTGGGGCCAGGATCATCCTGGCAGGCCTGCAGGCACCAAGTCAGCCTGCGTGCTTTCGCTGGTGTGGATCCACGGCCCTTCCTCTATGCTTTCAAGTCCTTGTACATATTCAGGTGTTTTACCTGGGAAGTGTGGGAACAGTTCAGCAGCAGCTGGCTGGGGGCTCAGCTCACGTTTACTCACAGACGCCTATGTACGGTCCCCCAGCTTTGCAATGAGGATGCTCCTTGCGGGGGGAATGCTGGCTGCATGGGAGATAATTCTCCGCCTCTGACCAACTTCAGAATTGTTTACCACTGGAGCAAGTGCCCTGATAGGGTGTTCCTCTGTATAACTAGTGGGTTCTGTTTATTTTTTCTGTTTTTTTAAGGTAGATTTTATTCCTCATTTATGTATTTATAGATATAAGCATGGAAATAATTCATTCATATAAATACATCTGTGTGAAGGGAAGAACATTTTTCTGTTTTATTTTTAAATTTTATTTGTTTTTAAAATTTTTGAAATTTAATATTATTTATTTTTTTATACAGCAGGTTATTATTAGTTATCTATTTTATACATATACATGTATACACATCAGTCCCAATCTCCCAACTCATCCCACCACCACCACCCCATGGCTTCCCCCCCTTGATTTCCATACGTTTGTTCTCTAACCCTGTGTCTCTAATTCTGCCCTTCAAACTGGTTCATCTGTACCATTTTTCTAGCTTCCACATATATGCATTAATACGCAATATTTGGTTTTCTCTTTCTGACTTACTTCTCTCTGTAGGACAGTCTCTAGATCCATTCACGTCTCTACAAATGACCCAGTTTCATTCCTTTTTATGGCTGAGCAATATTCCATTTTATATATGTACCACATCTTTATCCATTCGTCTGTCTGTGGGCATTTAGCTTGCTTCCATGACCTGGCTATTGTAAATAGTGCTGCAATGAACATTGTGGTGAATGTGTCTTTTTGATTTATGGTTTTCTCTGGGTATATGCCCAGAAGTGGGATTGCTGGATCATATGGTAACTGTATTTTTAGTTTTTTTAATGAACCTCCATACTCTTCTCCTTAGTGACTGTATCAATTGACATTCCCACCAATAGTGGAAGAGGGATCCATTTGTCCACACCCTCCACAGCATTTGTAGTTTGTAGATTTTCTGATGATGCCCATTCTAACAGGTGTGAGGTGATACCTCATTGAAGTTTTGATTTGCCTTTCTCTAATAATTAGTGATGTTGAGCAGCTTTTCATGTGCATCTTGGCCATCTCTGGGTCTCCTTTGAAGAAATGTCTATTTAGATATTCTACCCATTTTTGAAGTGTTTTTTTTTAATATTAAGCTGCATGAGCTGTTTATATATATTGGAGATGAAACCTTTGTCCATTGATTCGTTTTCACATATTTTCTCCCATTCTGAGGGTTGCCTTTTTCCATTCCCGTTTTTTTAACAAAAATAAAGAAAGAAAGAAAAAGAAGCAGAACACAAATGTCCGTAAAATATGCCTCTTGAAACTGTCGTTTTGAAATATGGAGGTCTTTTGAATTTTTTGGTCAGTATACGACCCCAGGATTTGTTTTCAGGACAGGTCTCATTTACAGGCCTGCAATTCTTTTGAATATCAACTGACCATTAGCGCTGGGATTAAAGCTGCTGTTGTGTGAAACGGCCACAAGGTGGCAGCAGTTCTCCTTTACCAAATCTGGTGACTAGGGCAACAGAACCTCAATGGAAGTCGTGTTCTAGGTTGTAATTTAGAATGGAATGTGCCAGGAAAAAGACCCTTAAGTTTGTCTCACTATTTCTTGTTCGTTTATTTTTTTCACTTAATTTTTATTTTTTATCACAGCAAGTTTGATTGCAATGTTTGGCTTGTTGTAGGTGTGCAAGATGTGGTTCTTTTACACATATACATACGTCTGTTCTTCCTGGGATCCTTTTCCCATGTATGTTATGACAGAATGTTGAGTAGTCTTCTCTTGGTGTTCCGTAGGTGTTTGGTGATTATATATTTCACCTGTGTTTGTATATGTCTGCTAACCCCAATATCCTAATGTATCCAATCCTCACACCTTTCCATTGGTGAACCATAAGTTTGTTTAATGAATCTGTGATTGCCCTTCTCTGTGGAAATATCTTCACTAGTATCAATTCTTAGGTAACACCTATAAGTGATATCATACGATATGTGTCTTTCTGACTTACTACAAGTCACGTGATTACCTCTAGACTCATCTACGGTGCTGCAAATGGCATTGTGTCCTTTTTTTCCTTGGCTAATATTCTGTCTGTACATGTACCAGTTCTTCTTTGTCCACTCATCTGTTGCTGGACTTTTTGGTTGCTTCCATGTCATGGCTATGGTAATGCTGCAGCAATGCACATTTGCCTGCCTGTGTCTTTCCAATTCTGTTTTCTTAGCTTATAGGCCCAGGAGTTCGCCTGCTGGATCATATGGTAGCAAAATGTTTACCTTGTAGAGGCACCGCCATTCTGTTCTCATTAGTGGCTCTTACCAGGCTACGTCCCACTTAAAGTTGAGGTTATGCTCTTCTCCACAACACCTTCAGCGTTTATTGTTTGTAGTATTTTTGCTGAAGTTTATTCTGACTAGTGTGAGCTGATACCACTTTGTGGTTGGATTTGCATGCGTCTCATAATACCTTGAAATTGAGTTTTCTGGCATGTCCTTTTTTTCTTCCAACTGTGAGTACAGCTTACCTTTTCAAATTGTTTTCGGGAAGTATGTGTGACATTTAGAAATATTTTGGCCATTACCTCCCTCAAGACATTATGAGGGCAGGTTTCATTCACAGCCCTCCAGTACTGGTGCATATGAAGTGACACTTAGCACAGGTTTTATAGCTGCTCTTGCAGGTAACTGCCAGAGAGTGGCAGCATTTCTGCTTTTCCCAGTCTGTTAACTAGGGAAACAGACCATCCTGGCAGTGGTGTTCCTCGGTTATATATTAGAGTTGAATGTGCCCCAGAAAGCTGATGTCTCCTTACTTATGTTTGTTTTAGAAATTGAATTTATATATTTTGTTATTGGAGTCATATTCCATTGTGTTCATGGACCACTTCTTCTTTGAGCATTCCTCTGTTGATGGACATTTTCGTAGCTTCCATGTGTTGGCTTTGGTACATATTGCTGGAGTGCAGGATTGCCAGCATGTGTCTTTTGTTTGTGGTACATGGGCCTCTCACTGCCGTGGACCCTCCCATTGCAGAGCACAGCCTCCGGATGCACAGGCCCGGCAACCATAGCTCACGGAAACAGCCGCTCCGCAGCATGTGGGATCTTCCCGATTCGGGGCATGAACCCATGTCCCCTGCACTGGCAGGCGGACTCTCATCCACTGCGCCACCAGTGAATCCCAGCCTGTCTTTTTGATTCTCATCCCCTCAGGCGATAGGCCCAGCAGTGGATATGCTTGATTGAATGGTAGCTCAGTATTTATCTTTACAAGGCATGGCATTTTTGTTTTCATAACTGGCTCTTACCATGTCCCACGTTGAAGCAAGGGTAGGCATTTCTCCAAAACCCCTTCAGCATTTATGGTTTGCAGAATTTTTGCTGATGGCCATTCTGACTGCTGTGAGCTGATAGGTTTTTGTAATTTGGATTTGCATATCTTTAATTATTCCTAATGTTTAGCATTTTTCCATGCCTTTTTAAATTTCTGGCAGAGAAAAACAGAAAAATAATGGAGAGTACAATTAAACTCTTGAAATTGTCTTCTTGGATGGTTGCCCTCTTTTGAATTTTTGGGTCAATTTTCGACCCCATGTTTGTTTTTGAGGGCACGTGTTATTCACAGGCCTGCAATGAGTGTGACTATTTAGTGACCATTAGCAGTGGGTTTAAAGCTGCTGTTGTGGGAAATGGCCACAAGGCGGCAGCGTTTCTCCATTCCCAAGTCTGGTTCCTAGGGCAGCAGAGCCTTTCTGGGACCAATGGAATACAGAAGAAGGCATCATTGAAGTCTAACACAGAATACTATGTCCTGGTGGATGGTAGAATGACCAGTAGGGTCTAGGAATTAGGAACTACTGGGTGTATATCCTCGGTGGCTTCACTGACTGTCCTAACATCCTTTACCAGGTCCCCAGCAGCCCACGGGGCTCTCGTGGTCAGGCCCCTCCCAGGATATGGGGCTCACCTGGGCAGGGCCCCAGCAGCCAATGGGGTTCTCATGTTCAGGCCACTCCCAGGGTATGGAGCTCACCTGTGAAACTACCCAGCAGCCCATGAGGCTCTCGTGCTTAGGCACCTCCCACGATACAGAGCTCCCCTGGGCAGGTACCATGGCAGGGCTGGGCACACAGGCACCGTGCACATAGCCCTCATTGCAGAGCACCCCAGAACGCCTGTCACGCAGAGCTGACACAGAGCACCTCAGAGCAGCACTTGAACTAACAAACAGCAGCTCCGACAGGTCTCTGACCCTGGGCATCACTCTGTGCAGCCTCCCTCTGCCTGGTCTTCCAGAGACTTCCACTGCAGCCGGGGCACCAGGCCTTTGTCTCCAACCATCACCCCTCCTCTCCATGACTCCTGGGCTCCTCTCATTAGGATTAGGTCTTCTTGAAATTGTCTCCCACTCATGGGCCAGATAAAATGATTAGAAAACAAGCCAGGGACGCAGCCCCTTGTCTATCCTGACTCTCAGGAGCCCACACCTGTTCCTTGGAACTGGCCGTTTCAGCGAGGTCCATTTTCTGCAGTGTGAGCCACTGAGGGGTGAGGATTGGCTGACCAGAGCAGCCTGTCCCTGCCGGCCAGCCCTCCCCAGGTGTGCCTGGGTTGAGGTCAATATAAACCCCGCTCCAGGGAGCAACAGCCCCTGCAGCTGTGCCTGACGCCATATTCTCTGCCCCGTCAGCAGTCTCGGGGCTGTGCTGGTGGGAGGGAGTGAGGGGGCATGGTTTTGTGGGTGGCCCGGTGTGAGAGGGGCTCTGCTGGACTTTCTGCAGGAGTTGACAGACTGCCACCTGCTAAAGAAGAGGATGGGTCACCCATACCTTCCGCTGGAATTTCTCTGCGGGCAGAGGTGAGGGAGGAAAAAAGCAGTGGGGGCCAAGACAGGACGGATATCTCAGGCAGGGAAATGGAAAGTTTTCAGAAGAGCACCTGGGGCCAGGATCATCCTGGCAGGCCTGCAGGCACCAAGTCAGCCTGCATGCTTTCGCTGGTGTGGATCCACGGCCCTTCCTCTATGCTTTCAAGTCCTTGTACATATTCAGGTGTTTTACCTGGGAAGTGTGGGAACAGTTCAGCAGCAGCTGGCTGGGGGCTCAGCTCACGTTTACTCACAGACGCCTATGTACGGTCCCCCAGCTTTGCAATGAGGATGCTCCTTGCGGGGGGAATGCTGGCTGCATGGGAGATAATTCTCCGCCTCTGACCAACTTCAGAATTGTTTACCACTGGAGCAAGTGCCCTGATAGGGTGTTCCTCTGTATAACTAGTGGGTCCTGTTTATTTTTTCTGTTTTTTTAAGGTAGATTTTATTCCTCATTTATGTATTTATAGATATAAGCATGGAAATAATTCATTCATATAAATACATCTGTGTGAAGGGAAGAACATTTTTCTGTTTTATTTTTAAATTTTATTTGTTTTTAAAATTTTTGAAATTTAATATTATTTATTTTTTTATACAGCAGGTTATTATTAGTTATCTATTTTATACATATACATGTATACACGTCAGTCCCAATCTCCCAACTCATCCCACCACCACCACCCCATGGCTTCACCCCCTTGATTTCCATACGTTTGTTCTCTAACCCTGTGTCTCTAATTCTGCCCTGCAAACTGGTTCATCTGTACCATTTTTCTAGCTTCCACATATATGCATTAATACGCAATATTTGGTTTTCTCTTTCTGACTTACTTCTCTCTGTAGGACAGTCTCTAGATCCATTCACGTCTCTACAAATGACCCAGTTTCATTCCTTTTTATGGCTGAGCAATATTCCATTTTATATATGTACCACATCTTTATCCATTCGTCTGTCTGTGGGCATTTAGCTTGCTTCCATGACCTGGCTATTGTAAATAGTGCTGCAATGAACATTGTGGTGAATGTGTCTTTTTGATTTATGGTTTTCTCTGGGTATATGCCCAGAAGTGGGATTGCCGGATCATATGGTAACTGTATTTTTAGTTTTTTTAATGAACCTCCATACTCTTCTCCTTAGTGACTGTATCAATTGACATTCCCACCAATAGTGGAAGAGGGATCCATTTGTCCACACCCTCCACAGCATTTGTAGTTTGTAGATTTTCTGATGATGCCCATTCTAACAGGTGTGAGGTGATACCTCATTGAAGTTTTGATTTGCCTTTCTCTAATAATTAGTGATGTTGAGCAGCTTTTCATGTGCATCTTGGCCATCTCTGGGTCTCCTTTGAAGAAATGTCTATTTAGATATTTTACCCATTTTTGAAGTGGTTTTTTTTTAACATTAAGCTGCATGAGCTGTTTATATATATTGGAGATTAAACCTTTGTCCATTGATTCGTTTTCACATATTTTCTCCCATTCTGAGGGTTGCCTTTTTCCATTCCCGTTTTTTTAACAAAAATCAAGAAAGAAAGAAAAAGAAGCAGAACACAAATGTCCGTAAAATATGCCTCTTGAAACTGTCGTTTTGAAATATGGAGGTCTTTTGAATTTTTTGGTCAGTATACGACCCCAGGATTTGTTTTCAGGACAGGTCTCATTTACAGGCCTGCAATTCTTTTGAATATCAACTGACCATTAGCGCTGGGATTAAAGCTGCTGTTGTGTGAAACGGCCACAAGGTGGCAGCAGTTCTCCTTTACCAAATCTGGTGACTAGGGCAACAGAACCTCAATGGAAGTCGTGTTCTAGGTTGTAATTTAGAATGGAATGTGCCAGGAAAAAGACCCTTAAGTTTGTCTCACTATTTCTTGTTCGTTTATTTTTTTCACTTAATTTTTATTTTTTATCACAGCAAGTTTGATTGCAATGTTTGGCTTGTTGTAGGTGTGCAAGATGTGGTTCTTTTACACATATACATATGTCTGTTCTTCCTGGGATCCTTTTCCCATGTATGTTATGACAGAATGTTGAGTAGTCTTCTCTTGGTGTTCCGTAGGTGTTTGGTGATTATATATTTCACCTGTGTTTGTATATGTCTGCTAACCCCAATATCCTAATGTATCCAATCCTCACACCTTTCCATTGGTGAACCATAAGTTTGTTTAATGAATCTGTGATTGCCCTTCTCTGTGGAAATATCTTCACTAGTATCAATTCTTAGGTAACACCTATAAGTGATATCATACGATATGTGTCTTTCTGACTTACTACAAGTCACGTGATTACCTCTAGACTCATCTACGGTGCTGCAAATGGCATTGTGTCCTTTTTTTCCTTGGCTAATATTCTGTCTGTACATGTACCAGTTCTTCTTTGTCCACTCATCTGTTGCTGGACTTTTTGGTTGCTTCCATGTCATGGCTATGGTAATGCTGCAGCAATGCACATTTGCCTGCCTGTGTCTTTCCAATTCTGTTTTCTTAGCTTATAGGCCCAGGAGTTCGCCTGCTGGATCATATGGTAGCAAAATGTTTACCTTGTAGAGGCACCGCCATTCTGTTCTCATTAGTGGCTCTTACCAGGCTACGTCCCACTTAAAGTTGAGGTTATGCTCTTCTCCACAACACCTTCAGCGTTTATTGTTTGTAGTATTTTTGCTGAAGTTTATTCTGACTAGTGTGAGCTGATACCACTTTGTGGTTGGATTTGCATGCGTCTCATAATACCTTGAAATTGAGTTTTCTGGCATGTCCTTTTTTTCTTCCAACTGTGAGTACAGCTTACCTTTTCAAATTGTTTTCGGGAAGTATGTGTGACATTTAGAAATATTTTGGCCATTACCTCCCTCAAGACATTATGAGGGCAGGTTTCATTCACAGCCCTCCAGTACTGGTGCATATGAAGTGACACTTAGCACAGGTTTTATAGCTGCTCTTGCAGGTAACTGCCAGAGAGTGGCAGCATTTCTGCTTTTCCCAGTCTCTTAACTAGGGAAACAGACCATCCTGGCAGTGGTGTTCCTCGGTTATATATTAGAGTTGAATGTGCCCCAGAAAGCTGATGTCTCCTTACTTATGTTTGTTTTAGAAATTGAATTTATATATTTTGTTATTGGAGTCATATTCCATTGTGTTCATGGACCACTTCTTCTTTGAGCGTTCCTCTGTTGATGGACATTTTCGTAGCTTCCATGTGTTGGCTTTGGTACATATTGCTGGAGTGCAGGATTGCCAGCATGTGTCTTTTGTTTGTGGTACATGGGCCTCTCACTGCCGTGGACCCTCCCATTGCAGAGCACAGCCTCCGGATGCACAGGCCCGGCAACCATAGCTCACGGAAACAGCCGCTCCGCAGCATGTGGGATCTTCCCGATTCGGGGCATGAACCCATGTCCCCTGCACTGGCAGGCGGACTCTCATCCACTGCGCCACCAGTGAATCCCAGCCTGTCTTTTTGATTCTCATCCCCTCAGGCGATAGGCCCAGCAGTGGATATGCTTGATTGAATGGTAGCTCAGTATTTATCTTTACAAGGCATGGCATTTTTGTTTTCATAACTGGCTCTTACCATGTCCCACGTTGAAGCAAGGGTAGGCATTTCTCCAAAACCCCTTCAGCATTTATGGTTTGCAGAATTTTTGCTGATGGCCATTCTGACTGCTGTGAGCTGATAGGTTTTTGTAATTTGGATTTGCATATCTTTAATTATTCCTAATGTTTAGCATTTTTCCATGCCTTTTTAAATTTCTGGCAGAGAAAAACAGAAAAATAATGGAGAGTACAATTAAACTCTTGAAATTGTCTTCTTGGATGGTTGCCCTCTTTTGAATTTTTGGGTCAATTTTCGACCCCATGTTTGTTTTTGAGGGCACGTGTTATTCACAGGCCTGCAATGAGTGTGACTATTTAGTGACCATTAGCAGTGGGTTTAAAGCTGCTGTTGTGGGAAATGGCCACAAGGCGGCAGCGTTTCTCCATTCCCAAGTCTGGTTCCTAGGGCAGCAGAGCCTTTCTGGGACCAATGGAATACAGAAGAAGGCATCATTGAAGTCTAACACAGAATACCATGTCCTGGTGGATGGTAGAATGACCAGTAGGGTCTAGGAATTAGGAACTACTGGGTGTATATCCTCGGTGGCTTCACTGACTGTCCTAACATCCTTTACCAGGTCCCCAGCAGCCCACGGGGCTCTCGTGGTCAGGCCCCTCCCAGGATATGGGGCTCACCTGGGCAGGGCCCCAGCAGCCAATGGGGTTCTCATGTTCAGGCCACTCCCAGGGTATGGAGCTCACCTGTGAAACTACCCAGCAGCCCATGAGGCTCTCGTGCTTAGGCACCTCCCACGATACAGAGCTCCCCTGGGCAGGTACCATGGCAGGGCTGGGCACACAGGCACCGTGCACATAGCCCTCATTGCAGAGCACCCCAGAACGCCTGTCACGCAGAGCTGACACAGAGCACCTCAGAGCAGCACTTGAACTAACAAACAGCAGCTCCGACAGGTCTCTGACCCTGGGCATCACTCTGTGCAGCCTCCCTCTGCCTGGTCTTCCAGAGACTTCCACTGCAGCCGGGGCACCAGGCCTTTGTCTCCAACCATCACCCCTCCTCTCCATGACTCCTGGGCTCCTCTCATTAGGATTAGGTCTTCTTGAAATTGTCTCCCACTCATGGGCCAGATAAAATGATTAGAAAACAAGCCAGGGACGCAGCCCCTTGTCTATCCTGACTCTCAGGAGCCCACACCTGTTCCTTGGAACTGGCCGTTTCAGCGAGGTCCATTTTCTGCAGTGTGAGCCACTGAGGGGTGAGGATTGGCTGACCAGAGCAGCCTGTCCCTGCCGGCCAGCCCTCCCCAGGTGTGCCTGGGTTGAGGTCAATATAAACCCCGCTCCAGGGAGCAACAGCCCCTGCAGCTGTGCCTGACGCCATATTCTCTGCCCCGTCAGCAGTCTCGGGGCTGTGCTGGTGGGAGGGAGTGAGGGGGCATGGTTTTGTGGGTGGCCCGGTGTGAGAGGGGCTCTGCTGGACTTTCTGCAGGAGTTGACAGACTGCCACCTGCTAAAGAAGAGGATGGGCCACCCATACCTTCCGCTGGAATTTCTCTGCGGGCAGAGGTGAGGGAGGAAAAAAGCAGTGGGGGCCAAGACAGGACGGATATCTCAGGCAGGGAAATGGAAAGTTTTCAGAAGAGCACCTGGGGCCAGGATCATCCTGGCAGGCCTGCAGGCACCAAGTCAGCCTGCGTGCTTTCGCTGGTGTGGATCCACGGCCCTTCCTCTATGCTTTCAAGTCCTTGTACATATTCAGGTGTTTTACCTGGGAAGTGTGGGAACAGTTCAGCAGCAGCTGGCTGGGGGCTCAGCTCACGTTTACTCACAGACGCCTATGTACGGTCCCCCAGCTTTGCAATGAGGATGCTCCTTGCGGGGGGAATGCTGGCTGCATGGGAGATAATTCTCCGCCTCTGACCAACTTCAGAATTGTTTACCACTGGAGCAAGTGCCCTGATAGGGTGTTCCTCTGTATAACTAGTGGGTCCTGTTTATTTTTTCTGTTTTTTTAAGGTAGATTTTATTCCTCATTTATGTATTTATAGATATAAGCATGGAAATAATTCATTCATATAAATACATCTGTGTGAAGGGAAGAACATTTTTCTGTTTTATTTTTAAATTTTATTTGTTTTTAAAATTTTTGAAATTTAATATTATTTATTTTTTTATACAGCAGGTTATTATTAGTTATCTATTTTATACATATACATGTATACACGTCAGTCCCAATCTCCCAACTCATCCCACCACCACCACCCCATGGCTTCACCCCCTTGATTTCCATACGTTTGTTCTCTAACCCTGTGTCTCTAATTCTGCCCTGCAAACTGGTTCATCTGTACCATTTTTCTAGCTTCCACATATATGCATTAATACGCAATATTTGGTTTTCTCTTTCTGACTTACTTCTCTCTGTAGGACAGTCTCTAGATCCATTCACGTCTCTACAAATGACCCAGTTTCATTCCTTTCTATGGCTGAGCAATATTCCATTTTATATATGTACCACATCTTTATCCATTCGTCTGTCTGTGGGCATTTAGCTTGCTTCCATGACCTGGCTATTGTAAATAGTGCTGCAATGAACATTGTGGTGAATGTGTCTTTTTGATTTATGGTTTTCTCTGGGTATATGCCCAGAAGTGGGATTGCCGGATCATATGGTAACTGTATTTTTAGTTTTTTTAATGAACCTCCATACTCTTCTCCTTAGTGACTGTATCAATTGACATTCCCACCAATAGTGGAAGAGGGATCCATTTGTCCACACCCTCCAGAGCATTTGTAGTTTGTAGATTTTCTGATGATGCCCATTCTAACAGGTGTGAGGTGATACCTCATTGAAGTTTTGATTTGCCTTTCTCTAATAATTAGTGATGTTGAGCAGCTTTTCATGTGCATCTTGGCCATCTCTGGGTCTCCTTTGAAGAAATGTCTATTTAGATATTTTACCCAATTTTGAAGTGGTTTTTTTTTAACATTAAGCTGCATGAGCTGTTTATATATATTGGAGATTAAACCTTTGTCCATTGATTCGTTTTCACATATTTTCTCCCATTCTGAGGGTTGCCTTTTTCCATTCCCGTTTTTTTAACAAAAATCAAGAAAGAAAGAAAAAGAAGCAGAACACAAATGTCCGTAAAATATGCCTCTTGAAACTGTCGTTTTGAAATATGGAGGTCTTTTGAATTTTTTGGTCAGTATACGACCCCAGGATTTGTTTTCAGGACAGGTCTCATTTACAGGCCTGCAATTCTTTTGAATATCAACTGACCATTAGCGCTGGGATTAAAGCTGCTGTTGTGTGAAACGGCCACAAGGTGGCAGCAGTTCTCCTTTACCAAATCTGGTGACTAGGGCAACAGAACCTCAATGGAAGTCGTGTTCTAGGTTGTAATTTAGAATGGAATGTGCCAGGAAAAAGACCCTTAAGTTTGTCTCACTATTTCTTGTTCGTTTATTTTTTTCACTTAATTTTTATTTTTTATCACAGCAAGTTTGATTGCAATGTTTGGCTTGTTGTAGGTGTGCAAGATGTGGTTCTTTTACACATATACATATGTCTGTTCTTCCTGGGATCCTTTTCCCATGTATGTTATGACAGAATGTTGAGTAGTCTTCTCTTGGTGTTCCGTAGGTGTTTGGTGATTATATATTTCACCTGTGTTTGTATATGTCTGCTAACCCCAATATCCTAATGTATCCAATCCTCACACCTTTCCATTGGTGAACCATAAGTTTGTTTAATGAATCTGTGATTGCCCTTCTCTGTGGAAATATCTTCACTAGTATCAATTCTTAGGTAACACCTATAAGTGATATCATACGATATGTGTCTTTCTGACTTACTACAAGTCACGTGATTACCTCTAGACTCATCTACGGTGCTGCAAATGGCATTGTGTCCTTTTTTTCCTTGGCTAATATTCTGTCTGTACATGTACCAGTTCTTCTTTGTCCACTCATCTGTTGCTGGACTTTTTGGTTGCTTCCATGTCATGGCTATGGTAATGCTGCAGCAATGCACATTTGCCTGCCTGTGTCTTTCCAATTCTGTTTTCTTAGCTTATAGGCCCAGGAGTTCGCCTGCTGGATCATATGGTAGCAAAATGTTTACCTTGTAGAGGCACCGCCATTCTGTTCTCATTAGTGGCTCTTACCAGGCTACGTCCCACTTAAAGTTGAGGTTATGCTCTTCTCCACAACACCTTCAGCGTTTATTGTTTGTAGTATTTTTGCTGAAGTTTATTCTGACTAGTGTGAGCTGATAACACTTTGTGGTTGGATTTGCATGCGTCTCATAATACCTTGAAATTGAGTTTTCTGGCATGTCCTTTTTTTCTTCCAACTGTGAGTACAGCTTACCTTTTCAAATTGTTTTCGGGAAGTATGTGTGACATTTAGAAATATTTTGGCCATTACCTCCCTCAAGACATTATGAGGGCAGGTTTCATTCACAGCCCTCCAGTACTGGTGCATATGAAGTGACACTTAGCACAGGTTTTATAGCTGCTCTTGCAGGTAACTGCCAGAGAGTGGCAGCATTTCTGCTTTTCCCAGTCTCTTAACTAGGGAAACAGACCATCCTGGCAGTGGTGTTCCTCGGTTATATATTAGAGTTGAATGTGCCCCAGAAAGCTGATGTCTCCTTACTTATGTTTGCTTTAGAAATTGAATTTATATATTTTTTTATTGGAGTCATATTCCATTGTGTTCATGGACCACTTCTTCTTTGAGCATTCCTCTGTTGATGGACATTTTCGTAGCTTCCATGTGTTGGCTTTGGTACATATTGCTGGAGTGCAGGATTGCCAGCATGTGTCTTTTGTTTGTGGTACATGGGCCTCTCACTGCCGTGGACCCTCCCATTGCAGAGCACAGCCTCCGGATGCACAGGCCCGGCAACCATAGCTCACGGAAACAGCCGCTCCGCAGCATGTGGGATCTTCCCGATTCGGGGCATGAACCCATGTCCCCTGCACTGGCAGGCGGACTCTCATCCACTGCGCCACCAGTGAATCCCAGCCTGTCTTTTTGATTCTCATCCCCTCAGGCGATAGGCCCAGCAGTGGATATGCTTGATTGAATGGTAGCTCAGTATTTATCTTTACAAGGCATGGCATTTTTGTTTTCATAACTGGCTCTTACCATGTCCCACGTTGAAGCAAGGGTACGCATTTCTCCAAAACCCCTTCAGCATTTATGGTTTGCAGAATTTTTGCTGATGGCCATTCTGACTGCTGTGAGCTGATAGGTTTTTGTAATTTGGATTTGCATATCTTTAATTATTCCTAATGTTTAGCATTTTTCCATGCCTTTTTAAATTTCTGGCAGAGAAAAACAGAAAAATAACGGAGAGTACAATTAAACTCTTGAAATTGTCTTCTTGGATGGTTGCCCTCTTTTGAATTTTTGGGTCAATTTTCGACCCCATGTTTGTTTTTGAGGGCACGTGTCATTCACAGGCCTGCAGTGAGTGTGACTATTTAGTGACCATTAGCAGTGGGTTTAAAGCTGCTGTTGTGGGAAATGGCCACAAGGCGGCAGCGTTTCTCCATTCCCAAGTCTGGTTCCTAGGGCAGCAGAGCCTTTCTGGGACCAATGGAATACAGAAGAAGGCATCATTGAAGTCTAACACAGAATACCATGTCCTGGTGGATGGTAGAATGACCAGTAGGGTCTAGGAATTAGGAACTACTGGGTGTATATCCTCGGTGGCTTCACTGACTGTCCTAACATCCTTTACCAGGTCCCCAGCAGCCCACGGGGCTCTCGTGGTCAGGCCCCTCCCAGGATATGGGGCTCACCTGGGCAGGGCCCCAGCAGCCAATGGGGTTCTCATGTTCAGGCCACTCCCAGGGTATGGAGCTCACCTGTGAAACTACCCAGCAGCCCATGAGGCTCTCGTGCTTAGGCACCTCCCACGATACAGAGCTCCCCTGGGCAGGTACCATGGCAGGGCTGGGCACACAGGCACCGTGCACATAGCCCTCATTGCAGAGCACCCCAGAACGCCTGTCACGCAGAGCTGACACAGAGCACCTCAGAGCAGCACTTGAACTAACAAACAGCAGCTCCGACAGGTCTCTGACCCTGGGCATCACTCTGTGCAGCCTCCCTCTGCCTGGTCTTCCAGAGACTTCCACTGCAGCCGGGGCACCAGGCCTTTGTCTCCAACCATCACCCCTCCTCTCCATGACTCCTGGGCTCCTCTCATTAGGATTAGGTCTTCTTGAAATTGTCTCCCACTCATGGGCCAGATAAAATGATTAGAAAACAAGCCAGGGACGCAGCCCCTTGTCTATCCTGACTCTCAGGAGCCCACACCTGTTCCTTGGAACTGGCCGTTTCAGCGAGGTCCATTTTCTGCAGTGTGAGCCACTGAGGGGTGAGGATTGGCTGACCAGAGCAGCCTGTCCCTGCCGGCCAGCCCTCCCCAGGTGTGCCTGGGTTGAGGTCAATATAAACCCCGCTCCAGGGAGCAACAGCCCCTGCAGCTGTGCCTGACGCCATATTCTCTGCCCCATCAGCAGTCTCGGGGCTGTGCTGGTGGGAGGGATTGAGGGGGCATGGTTTTGTGGGTGGCCCGGTGTGAGAGGGGCTCTGCTGGACTTTCTGCAGGAGTTGCCAGACTGCCACCTGCTAAAGAAGAGGATGGGTCACCCATACCTTCCGCTGGAATTTCTCTGCGGGCAGAGGTGAGGGAGGAAAAAAGCAGTGGGGGCCAAGACAGGACGGATATCTCAGGCAGGGAAATGGAAAGTTTTCAGAAGAGCACCTGGGGCCAGGATCATCCTGGCAGGCCTGCAGGCACCAAGTCAGCCTGCGTGCTTTCGCTGGTGTGGATCCACGGCCCTTCCTCTATGCTTTCAAGTCCTTGTACATATTCAGGTGTTTTACCTGGGAAGTGTGGGAACAGTTCAGCAGCAGCTGGCTGGGGGCTCAGCTCACGTTTACTCACAGACGCCTATGTACGGTCCCCCAGCTTTGCAATGAGGATGCTCCTTGCGGGGGGAATGCTGGCTGCATGGGAGATAATTCTCCGCCTCTGACCAACTTCAGAATTGTTTACCACTGGAGCAAGTGCCCTGATAGGGTGTTCCTCTGTATAACTAGTGGGTTCTGTTTATTTTTTCTGTTTTTTTAAGGTAGATTTTATTCCTCATTTATGTATTTATAGAGATAAGCATGGAAATAATTCATTCATATAAATACATCTGTGTGAAGGGAAGAACATTTTTCTGTTTTATTTTTAAATTTTATTTGTTTTTAAAATTTTTGAAATTTAATATTATTTATTTTTTTATACAGCAGGTTATTATTAGTTATCTATTTTATACATATACATGTATACAGGTCAGTCCCAATCTCCCAACTCATCCCACCACCACCACCCCATGGCTTCCCCACCTTGATTTCCATACGTTTGTTCTCTAACCCTGTGTCTCTAATTCTGCCCTGCAAACTGGTTCATCTGTACCATTTTTCTAGCTTCCACATATATGCATTAATACGCAATATTTGGTTTTCTCTTTCTGACTTACTTCTCTCTGTAGGACAGTCTCTAGATCCATTCACGTCTCTACAAATGACCCAGTTTCATTCCTTTTTATGGCTGAGCAATATTCCATTTTATATATGTACCACATCTTTATCCATTCGTCTGTCTGTGGGCAGTTAGCTTGCTTCCATGACCTGGCTATTGTAAATAGTGCTGCAATGAACATTGTGGTGAATGTGTCTTTTTGATTTATGGTTTTCTCTGGGTATATGCCCAGAAGTGGGATTGCCGGATCATATGGTAACTGTATTTTTAGTCTTTTTAATGAACCTCCATACTCTTCTCCTTAGTGACTGTATCAATTGACATTCCCACCAATAGTGGAAGAGGGATCCATTTGTCCACACCCTCCACAGCATTTGTAGTTTGTAGATTTTCTGATGATGCCCATTCTAACAGGTGTGAGGTGATACCTCATTGAAGTTTTGATTTGCCTTTCTCTAATAATTAGTGATGTTGAGCAGCTTTTCATGTGCATCTTGGCCATCTCTGGGTCTCCTTTGAAGAAATGTCTATTTAGATATTCTACCCATTTTTGAAGTGGTTTTTTTTTTAATATTAAGCTGCATGAGCTGTTTATATATATTGGAGATTAAACCTTTGTCCATTGATTCGTTTTCACATATTTTCTCCCATTCTGAGGGTTGCCTTTTTCCATTCCCGTTTTTTTAACAAAAATAAAGAAAGAAAGAAAAAGAAGCAGAACACAAATGTCCGTAAAATATGCCTCTTGAAACTGTCGTTTTGAAATATGGAGGTCTTTTGAATTTTTTGGTCAGTATACGACCCCAGGATTTGTTTTCAGGACAGGTCTCATTTACAGGCCTGCAATTCTTTTGAATATCAACTGACCATTAGCGCTGGGATTAAAGCTGCTGTTGTGTGAAACGGCCACAAGGTGGCAGCAGTTCTCCTTTACCAAATCTGGTGACTAGGGCAACAGAACCTCAATGGAAGTCGTGTTCTAGGTTGTAATTTAGAATGGAATGTGCCAGGAAAAAGACCCTTAAGTTTGTCTCACTATTTCTTGTTCGTTTTTTTTTTCATTTAATTTTTATTTTTTATCACAGCAAGTTTGATTGCAATGTTTGGTTTGTTGTAGGTGTGCAAGATGTGGTTCTTTTACACATATACATATGTCTGTTCTTCCTGGGATCCTTTTCCCATGTATGTTATGACAGAATGTTGAGTAGTCTTCTCTTGGTGTTCCGTAGGTGTTTGGTGATTATATATTTCACCTGTGTTTGTATATGTCTGCTAACCCCAATATCCTAATGTATCCAATCCTCACACCTTTCCATTGGTGAACCATAAGTTTGTTTAATGAATCTGTGATTGCCCTTCTCTGTGGAAATATCTTCACTAGTATCAATTCTTAGGTAACACCTATAAGTGATATCATACGATATGTGTCTTTCTGACTTACTACAAGTCACGTGATTACCTCTAGACTCATCTACGGTGCTGCAAATGGCATTGTGTCCTTTTTTTCCTTGGCTAATATTCTGTCTGTACATGTACCAGTTCTTCTTTGTCCACTCATCTGTTGCTGGACTTTTTGGTTGCTTCCATGTCATGGCTATGGTAATGCTGCAGCAATGCACATTTGCCTGCCTGTGTCTTTCCAATTCTGTTTTCTTAGCTTATAGGCCCAGGAGTTCGCCTGCTGGATCATATGGTAGCAAAATGTTTACCTTGTAGAGGCACCGCCATTCTGTTCTCATTAGTGGCTCTTACCAGGCTACGTCCCACTTAAAGTTGAGGTTATGCTCTTCTCCACAACACCTTCAGCGTTTATTGTTTGTAGTATTTTTGCTGAAGTTTATTCTGACTAGTGTGAGCTGATAACACTTTGTGGTTGGATTTGCATGCGTCTCATAATACCTTGAAATTGAGTTTTCTGGCATGTCCTTTTTTTCTTCCAACTGTGAGTACAGCTTACCTTTTCAAATTGTTTTCGGGAAGTATGTGTGACATTTAGAAATATTTTGGCCATTACCTCCCTCAAGACATTATGAGGGCAGGTTTCATTCACAGCCCTCCAGTACTGGTGCATATGAAGTGACACTTAGCACAGGTTTTATAGCTGCTCTTGCAGGTAACTGCCAGAGAGTGGCAGCATTTCTGCTTTTCCCAGTCTGTTAACTAGGGAAACAGACCATCCTGGCAGTGGTGTTCCTCGGTTATATATTAGAGTTGAATGTGCCCCAGAAAGCTGATGTCTCCTTATTTATGTTTGTTTTAGAAATTGAATTTATATATTTTGTTATTGGAGTCATATTCCATTGTGTTCATGGACCACTTCTTCTTTGAGCATTCCTCTGTTGATGGACATTTTCGTAGCTTCCATGTGTTGGCTTTGGTACATATTGCTGGAGTGCAGGATTGCCAGCATGTGTCTTTTGTTTGTGGTACATGGGCCTCTCACTGCCGTGGACCCTCCCATTGCAGAGCACAGCCTCCGGATGCACAGGCCCGGCAACCATAGCTCACGGAAACAGCCGCTCCGCAGCATGTGGGATCTTCCCGATTCGGGGCATGAACCCATGTCCCCTGCACTGGCAGGCGGACTCTCATCCACTGCGCCACCAGTGAATCCCAGCCTGTCTTTTTGATTCTCATCCCCTCAGGCGATAGGCCCAGCAGTGGATATGCTTGATTGAATGGTAGCTCAGTATTTATCTTTACAAGGCATGGCATTTTTGTTTTCATAACTGGCTCTTACCATGTCCCACGTTGAAGCAAGGGTAGGCATTTCTCCAAAACCCCTTCAGCATTTATGGTTTGCAGAATTTTTGCTGATGGCCATTCTGACTGCTGTGAGCTGATAGGTTTTTGTAATTTGGATTTGCATATCTTTAATTATTCCTAATGTTTAGCATTTTTCCATGCCTTTTTAAATTTCTGGCAGAGAAAAACAGAAAAATAATGGAGAGTACAATTAAACTCTTGAAATTGTCTTCTTGGATGGTTGCCCTCTTTTGAATTTTTGGGTCAATTTTCGACCCCATGTTTGTTTTTGAGGGCACGTGTTATTCACAGGCCTGCAATGAGTGTGACTATTTAGTGACCATTAGCAGTGGGTTTAAAGCTGCTGTTGTGGGAAATGGCCACAAGGCGGCAGCGTTTCTCCATTCCCAAGTCTGGTTCCTAGGGCAGCAGAGCCTTTCTGGGACCAATGGAATACAGAAGAAGGCATCATTGAAGTCTAACACAGAATACCATGTCCTGGTGGATGGGAGAATGACCAGTAGGGTCTAGGAATTAGGAACTACTGGGTGTATATCCTCGGTGGCTTCACTGACTGTCCTAACATCCTTTACCAGGTCCCCAGCAGCCCACGGGGCTCTCGTGGTCAGGCCCCTCCCAGGATATGGGGCTCACCTGGGCAGGGCCCCAGCAGCCAATGGGGTTCTCATGTTCAGGCCACTCCCAGGGTATGGAGCTCACCTGTGAAACTACCCAGCAGCCCATGAGGCTCTCGTGCTTAGGCACCTCCCACGATACAGAGCTCCCCTGGGCAGGTACCATGGCAGGGCTGGGCACACAGGCACCGTGCACATAGCCCTCATTGCAGAGCACCCCAGAACGCCTGTCACGCAGAGCTGACACAGAGCACCTCAGAGCAGCACTTGAACTAACAAACAGCAGCTCCGACAGGTCTCTGACCCTGGGCATCACTCTGTGCAGCCTCCCTCTGCCTGGTCTTCCAGAGACTTCCACTGCAGCCGGGGCACCAGGCCTTTGTCTCCAACCATCACCCCTCCTCTCCATGACTCCTGGGCTCCTCTCATTAGGATTAGGTCTTCTTGAAATTGTCTCCCACTCATGGGCCAGATAAAATGATTAGAAAACAAGCCAGGGACGCAGCCCCTTGTCTATCCTGACTCTCAGGAGCCCACACCTGTTCCTTGGAACTGGCCGTTTCAGCGAGGTCCATTTTCTGCAGTGTGAGCCACTGAGGGGTGAGGATTGGCTGACCAGAGCAGCCTGTCCCTGCCGGCCAGCCCTCCCCAGGTGTGCCTGGGTTGAGGTCAATATAAACCCCGCTCCAGGGAGCAACAGCCCCTGCAGCTGTGCCTGACGCCATATTCTCTGCCCCGTCAGCAGTCTCGGGGCTGTGCTGGTGGGAGGGAGTGAGGGGGCATGGTTTTGTGGGTGGCCCGGTGTGAGAGGGGCTCTGCTGGACTTTCTGCAGGAGTTGACAGACTGCCACCTGCTAAAGAAGAGGATGGGCCACCCATACCTTCCGCTGGAATTTCTCTGCGGGCAGAGGTGAGGGAGGAAAAAAGCAGTGGGGGCCAAGACAGGACGGATATCTCAGGCAGGGAAATGGAAAGTTTTCAGAAGAGCACCTGGGGCCAGGATCATCCTGGCAGGCCTGCAGGCACCAAGTCAGCCTGCGTGCTTTCGCTGGTGTGGATCCACGGCCCTTCCTCTATGCTTTCAAGTCCTTGTACATATTCAGGTGTTTTACCTGGGAAGTGTGGGAACAGTTCAGCAGCAGCTGGCTGGGGGCTCAGCTCACGTTTACTCACAGACGCCTATGTACGGTCCCCCAGCTTTGCAATGAGGATGCTCCTTGCGGGGGGAATGCTGGCTGCATGGGAGGTAATTCTCCGCCTCTGACCAACTTCAGAATTGTTTACCACTGGAGCAAGTGCCCTGATAGGGTGTTCCTCTGTATAACTAGTGGGTTCTGTTTATTTTTTCTGTTTTTTTAAGGTAGATTTTATTCCTCATTTATTTATTTATAGATATAAGCATGGAAATAATTCATTCATATAAATACATCTGTGTGAAGGGAAGAACATTTTTCTGTTTTATTTTTAAATTTTATTTGTTTTTAAAATTTTTGAAATTTAATATTATTTATTTTTTTATACAGCAGGTTATTATTAGTTATCTATTTTATACATATACATGTATACAGGTCAGTCCCAATCTCCCAACTCATCCCACCACCACCACCCCATGGCTTCCCCACCTTGATTTCCATACGTTTGTTCTCTAACCCTGTGTCTCTAATTCTGCCCTGCAAACTGGTTCATCTGTACCATTTTTCTAGCTTCCACATATATGCATTAATACGCAATATTTGGTTTTCACTTTCTGACTTACTTCTCTCTGTAGGACAGTCTCTAGATCCATTCACGTCTCTACAAATGACCCAGTTTCATTCCTTTCTATGGCTGAGCAATATTCCATTTTATATATGTACCACATCTTTATCCATTCGTCTGTCTGTGGGCATTTAGCTTGCTTCCATGACCTGGCTATTGTAAATAGTGCTGCAATGAACATTGTGGTGAATGTGTCTTTTTGATTTATGGTTTTCTCTGGGTATATGCCCAGAAGTGGGATTGCCGGATCATATGGTAACTGTATTTTTAGTCTTTTTAATGAACCTCCATACTCTTCTCCTTAGTGACTGTATCAATTGACATTCCCACCAATAGTGGAAGAGGGATCCATTTGTCCACACCCTCCACAGCATTTGTAGTTTGTAGATTTTCTGATGATGCCCATTCTAACAGGTGTGAGGTGATACCTCATTGAAGTTTTGATTTGCCTTTCTCTAATAATTAGTGATGTTGAGCAGCTTTTCATGTGCATCTTGGCCATCTCTGGGTCTCCTTTGAAGAAATGTCTATTTAGATATTCTACCCATTTTTGAAGTGTTTTTTTTTAATATTAAGCTGCATGAGCTGTTTATATATATTGGAGATTAAACCTTTGTCCATTGATTCGTTTTCACATATTTTCTCCCATTCTGAGGGTTGCCTTTTTCCATTCCCGTTTTTTTAACAAAAATAAAGAAAGAAAGAAAAAGAAGCAGAACACAAATGTCCGTAAAATATGCCTCTTGAAACTGTCGTTTTGAAATATGGAGGTCTTTTGAATTTTTTGGTCAGTATACGACCCCAGGATTTGTTTTCAGGACAGGTCTCATTTACAGGCCTGCAATTCTTTTGAATATCAACTGACCATTAGCGCTGGGATTAAAGCTGCTGTTGTGTGAAACGGCCACAAGGTGGCAGCAGTTCTCCTTTACCAAATCTGGTGACTAGGGCAACAGAACCTCAATGGAAGTCGTGTTCTAGGTTGTAATTTAGAATGGAATGTGCCAGGAAAAAGACCCTTAAGTTTGTCTCACTATTTCTTGTTCGTTTATTTTTTTCACTTAATTTTTATTTTTTATCACAGCAAGTTTGATTGCAATGTTTGGCTTGTTGTAGGTGTGCAAGATGTGGTTCTTTTACACATATACATATGTCTGTTCTTCCTGGGATCCTTTTCCCA
The DNA here is from genome assembly GCF_025265405.1 of Mesoplodon densirostris. NCBI lineage: Eukaryota > Metazoa > Chordata > Mammalia > Artiodactyla > Ziphiidae > Mesoplodon > Mesoplodon densirostris. The sequence goes on along the minus strand of NC_082664.1, from coordinate 96,933,214 downwards.
TGTATGTTATGACAGAATGTTGAGTAGTCTTCTCTTGGTGTTCCGTAGGTGTTTGGTGATTATATATTTCACCTGTGTTTGTATATGTCTGCTAACCCCAATATCCTAATGTATCCAATCCTCACACCTTTCCATTGGTGAACCATAAGTTTGTTTAATGAATCTGTGATTGCCCTTCTCTGTGGAAATATCTTCACTAGTATCAATTCTTAGGTAACACCTATAAGTGATATCATACGATATGTGTCTTTCTGACTTACTACAAGTCACGTGATTACCTCTAGACTCATCTACGGTGCTGCAAATGGCATTGTGTCCTTTTTTTCCTTGGCTAATATTCTGTCTGTACATGTACCAGTTCTTCTTTGTCCACTCATCTGTTGCTGGACTTTTTGGTTGCTTCCATGTCATGGCTATGGTAATGCTGCAGCAATGCACATTTGCCTGCCTGTGTCTTTCCAATTCTGTTTTCTTAGCTTATAGGCCCAGGAGTTCGCCTGCTGGATCATATGGTAGCAAAATGTTTACCTTGTAGAGGCACCGCCATTCTGTTCTCATTAGTGGCTCTTACCAGGCTACGTCCCACTTAAAGTTGAGGTTATGCTCTTCTCCACAACACCTTCAGCGTTTATTGTTTGTAGTATTTTTGCTGAAGTTTATTCTGACTAGTGTGAGCTGATAACACTTTGTGGTTGGATTTGCATGCGTCTCATAATACCTGGAAATTGAGTTTTCTGGCATGTCCTTTTATTCTTCCAACTGTGAGTACAGCTTACCTTTTCAAATTGTTTTCGGGAAGTATGTGTGACATTTAGAAATATTTTGGCCATTACCTCCCTCAAGACATTATGAGGGCAGGTTTCATTCACAGCCCTCCAGTACTGGTGCATATGAAGTGACACTTAGCACAGGTTTTATAGCTGCTCTTGCAGGTAACTGCCAGAGAGTGGCAGCATTTCTGCTTTTCCCAGTCTCTTAACTAGGGAAACAGACCATCCTGGCAGTGGTGTTCCTCGGTTATATATTAGAGTTGAATGTGCCCCAGAAAGCTGATGTCTCCTTACTTATGTTTGCTTTAGAAATTGAATTTATATATTTTTTTATTGGAGTCATATTCCATTGTGTTCATGGACCACTTCTTCTTTGAGCATTCCTCTGTTGATGGACATTTTCGTAGCTTCCATGTGTTGGCTTTGGTACATATTGCTGGAGTGCAGGATTGCCAGCATGTGTCTTTTGTTTGTGGTACATGGGCCTCTCACTGCCGTGGACCCTCCCATTGCAGAGCACAGCCTCCGGATGCACAGGCCCGGCAACCATAGCTCACGGAAACAGCCGCTCCGCAGCATGTGGGATCTTCCCGATTCGGGGCATGAACCCATGTCCCCTGCACTGGCAGGCGGACTCTCATCCACTGCGCCACCAGTGAATCCCAGCCTGTCTTTTTGATTCTCATCCCCTCAGGCGATAGGCCCAGCAGTGGATATGCTTGATTGAATGGTAGCTCAGTATTTATCTTTACAAGGCATGGCATTTTTGTTTTCATAACTGGCTCTTACCATGTCCCACGTTGAAGCAAGGGTACGCATTTCTCCAAAACCCCTTCAGCATTTATGGTTTGCAGAATTTTTGCTGATGGCCATTCTGACTGCTGTGAGCTGATAGGTTTTTGTAATTTGGATTTGCATATCTTTAATTATTCCTAATGTTTAGCATTTTTCCATGCCTTTTTAAATTTCTGGCAGAGAAAAACAGAAAAATAACTGAGAGTACAATTAAACTCTTGAAATTGTCTTCTTGGATGGTTGCCCTCTTTTGAATTTTTGGGTCAATTTTCGACCCCATGTTTGTTTTTGAGGGCACGTGTCATTCACAGGCCTGCAGTGAGTGTGACTATTTAGTGACCATTAGCAGTGGGTTTAAAGCTGCTGTTGTGGGAAATGGCCACAAGGCGGCAGCGTTTCTCCATTCCCAAGTCTGGTTCCTAGGGCAGCAGAGCCTTTCTGGGACCAATGGAATACAGAAGAAGGCATCATTGAAGTCTAACACAGAATACCATGTCCTGGTGGATGGGAGAATGACCAGTAGGGTCTAGGAATTAGGAACTACTGGGTGTATATCCTCGGTGGCTTCACTGACTGTCCTAACATCCTTTACCAGGTCCCCAGCAGCCCACGGGGCTCTCGTGGTCAGGCCCCTCCCAGGATATGGGGCTCACCTGGGCAGGGCCCCAGCAGCCAATGGGGTTCTCATGTTCAGGCCACTCCCAGGGTATGGAGCTCACCTGTGAAACTACCCAGCAGCCCATGAGGCTCTCGTGCTTAGGCACCTCCCACGATACAGAGCTCCCCTGGGCAGGTACCATGGCAGGGCTGGGCACACAGGCACCGTGCACATAGCCCTCATTGCAGAGCACCCCAGAACGCCTGTCACGCAGAGCTGACACAGAGCACCTCAGAGCAGCACTTGAACTAACAAACAGCAGCTCCGACAGGTCTCTGACCCTGGGCATCACTCTGTGCAGCCTCCCTCTGCCTGGTCTTCCAGAGACTTCCACTGCAGCCGGGGCACCAGGCCTTTGTCTCCAACCATCACCCCTCCTCTCCATGACTCCTGGGCTCCTCTCATTAGGATTAGGTCTTCTTGAAATTGTCTCCCACTCATGGGCCAGATAAAATGATTAGAAAACAAGCCAGGGACGCAGCCCCTTGTCTATCCTGACTCTCAGGAGCCCACACCTGTTCCTTGGAACTGGCCGTTTCAGCGAGGTCCATTTTCTGCAGTGTGAGCCACTGAGGGGTGAGGATTGGCTGACCAGAGCAGCCTGTCCCTGCCGGCCAGCCCTCCCCAGGTGTGCCTGGGTTGAGGTCAATATAAACCCCGCTCCAGGGAGCAACAGCCCCTGCAGCTGTGCCTGACGCCATATTCTCTGCCCCATCAGCAGTCTCGGGGCTGTGCTGGTGGGAGGGATTGAGGGGGCATGGTTTTGTGGGTGGCCCGGTGTGAGAGGGGCTCTGCTGGACTTTCTGCAGGAGTTGCCAGACTGCCACCTGCTAAAGAAGAGGATGGGTCACCCATACCTTCCACTGGAATTTCTCTGCGGGCAGAGGTGAGGGAGGAAAAAAGCAGTGGGGGCCAAGACAGGACGGATATCTCAGGCAGGGAAATGGAAAGTTTTCAGAAGAGCACCTGGGGCCAGGATCATCCTGGCAGGCCTGCAGGCACCAAGTCAGCCTGCGTGCTTTCGCTGGTGTGGATCCACGGCCCTTCCTCTATGCTTTCAAGTCCTTGTACATATTCAGGTGTTTTACCTGGGAAGTGTGGGAACAGTTCAGCAGCAGCTGGCTGGGGGCTCAGCTCACGTTTACTCACAGACGCCTATGTACGGTCCCCCAGCTTTGCAATGAGGATGCTCCTTGCGGGGGGAATGCTGGCTGCATGGGAGATAATTCTCCGCCTCTGACCAACTTCAGAATTGTTTACCACTGGAGCAAGTGCCCTGATAGGGTGTTCCTCTGTATAACTAGTGGGTTCTGTTTATTTTTTCTGTTTTTTTAAGGTAGATTTTATTCCTCATTTATGTATTTATAGAGATAAGCATGGAAATAATTCATTCATATAAATACATCTGTGTGAAGGGAAGAACATTTTTCTGTTTTATTTTTAAATTTTATTTGTTTTTAAAATTTTTGAAATTTAATATTATTTATTTTTTTATACAGCAGGTTATTATTAGTTATCTATTTTATACATATACATGTATACAGGTCAGTCCCAATCTCCCAACTCATCCCACCACCACCACCCCATGGCTTCCCCACCTTGATTTCCATACGTTTGTTCTCTAACCCTGTGTCTCTAATTCTGCCCTGCAAACTGGTTCATCTGTACCATTTTTCTAGCTTCCACATATATGCATTAATACGCAATATTTGGTTTTCTCTTTCTGACTTACTTCTCTCTGTAGGACAGTCTCTAGATCCATTCACGTCTCTACAAATGACCCAGTTTCATTCCTTTTTATGGCTGAGCAATATTCCATTTTATATATGTACCACATCTTTATCCATTCGTCTGTCTGTGGGCAGTTAGCTTGCTTCCATGACCTGGCTATTGTAAATAGTGCTGCAATGAACATTGTGGTGAATGTGTCTTTTTGATTTATGGTTTTCTCTGGGTATATGCCCAGAAGTGGGATTGCTGGATCATATGGTAACTGTATTTTTAGTCTTTTTAATGAACCTCCATACTCTTCTCCTTAGTGACTGTATCAATTGACATTCCCACCAATAGTGGAAGAGGGATCCATTTGTCCACACCCTCCACAGCATTTGTAGTTTGTAGATTTTCTGATGATGCCCATTCTAACAGGTGTGAGGTGATACCTCATTGAAGTTTTGATTTGCCTTTCTCTAATAATTAGTGATGTTGAGCAGCTTTTCATGTGCATCTTGGCCATCTCTGGGTCTCCTTTGAAGAAATGTCTATTTAGATATTCTACCCATTTTTGAAGTGTTTTTTTTTAATATTAAGCTGCATGAGCTGTTTATATATATTGGAGATTAAACCTTTGTCCATTGATTCGTTTTCACATATTTTCTCCCATTCTGAGGGTTGCCTTTTTCCATTCCCGTTTTTTTAACAAAAATAAAGAAAGAAAGAAAAAGAAGCAGAACACAAATGTCCGTAAAATATGCCTCTTGAAACTGTCGTTTTGAAATATGGAGGTCTTTTGAATTTTTTGGTCAGTATACGACCCCAGGATTTGTTTTCAGGACAGGTCTCATTTACAGGCCTGCAATTCTTTTGAATATCAACTGACCATTAGCGCTGGGATTAAAGCTGCTGTTGTGTGAAACGGCCACAAGGTGGCAGCAGTTCTCCTTTACCAAATCTGGTGACTAGGGCAACAGAACCTCAATGGAAGTCGTGTTCTAGGTTGTAATTTAGAATGGAATGTGCCAGGAAAAAGACCCTTAAGTTTGTCTCACTATTTCTTGTTCGTTTATTTTTTTCACTTAATTTTTATTTTTTATCACAGCAAGTTTGATTGCAATGTTTGGCTTGTTGTAGGTGTGCAAGATGTGGTTCTTTTACACATATACATATGTCTGTTCTTCCTGGGATCCTTTTCCCATGTATGTTATGACAGAATGTTGAGTAGTCTTCTCTTGGTGTTCCGTAGGTGTTTGGTGATTATATATTTCACCTGTGTTTGTATATGTCTGCTAACCCCAATATCCTAATGTATCCAATCCTCACACCTTTCCATTGGTGAACCATAAGTTTGTTTAATGAATCTGTGATTGCCCTTCTCTGTGGAAATATCTTCACTAGTATCAATTCTTAGGTAACACCTATAAGTGATATCATACGATATGTGTCTTTCTGACTTACTACAAGTCACGTGATTACCTCTAGACTCATCTACGGTGCTGCAAATGGCATTGTGTCCTTTTTTTCCTTGGCTAATATTCTGTCTGTACATGTACCAGTTCTTCTTTGTCCACTCATCTGTTGCTGGACTTTTTGGTTGCTTCCATGTCATGGCTATGGTAATGCTGCAGCAATGCACATTTGCCTGCCTGTGTCTTTCCAATTCTGTTTTCTTAGCTTATAGGCCCAGGAGTTCGCCTGCTGGATCATATGGTAGCAAAATGTTTACCTTGTAGAGGCACCGCCATTCTGTTCTCATTAGTGGCTCTTACCAGGCTACGTCCCACTTAAAGTTGAGGTTATGCTCTTCTCCACAACACCTTCAGCGTTTATTGTTTGTAGTATTTTTGCTGAAGTTTATTCTGACTAGTGTGAGCTGATAACACTTTGTGGTTGGATTTGCATGCGTCTCATAATACCTTGAAATTGAGTTTTCTGGCATGTCCTTTTATTCTTCCAACTGTGAGTACAGCTTACCTTTTCAAATTGTTTTCGGGAAGTATGTGTGACATTTAGAAATATTTTGGCCATTACCTCCCTCAAGACATTATGAGGGCAGGTTTCATTCACAGCCCTCCAGTACTGGTGCATATGAAGTGACACTTAGCACAGGTTTTATAGCTGCTCTTGCAGGTAACTGCCAGAGAGTGGCAGCATTTCTGCTTTTCCCAGTCTCTTAACTAGGGAAACAGACCATCCTGGCAGTGGTGTTCCTCGGTTATATATTAGAGTTGAATGTGCCCCAGAAAGCTGATGTCTCCTTACTTATGTTTGCTTTAGAAATTGAATTTATATATTTTTTTATTGGAGTCATATTCCATTGTGTTCATGGACCACTTCTTCTTTGAGCATTCCTCTGTTGATGGACATTTTCGTAGCTTCCATGTGTTGGCTTTGGTACATATTGCTGGAGTGCAGGATTGCCAGCATGTGTCTTTTGTTTGTGGTACATGGGCCTCTCACTGCCGTGGACCCTCCCATTGCAGAGCACAGCCTCCGGATGCACAGGCCCGGCAACCATAGCTCACGGAAACAGCCGCTCCGCAGCATGTGGGATCTTCCCGATTCGGGGCATGAACCCATGTCCCCTGCACTGGCAGGCGGACTCTCATCCACTGCGCCACCAGTGAATCCCAGCCTGTCTTTTTGATTCTCATCCCCTCAGGCGATAGGCCCAGCAGTGGATATGCTTGATTGAATGGTAGCTCAGTATTTATCTTTACAAGGCATGGCATTTTTGTTTTCATAACTGGCTCTTACCATGTCCCACGTTGAAGCAAGGGTACGCATTTCTCCAAAACCCCTTCAGCATTTATGGTTTGCAGAATTTTTGCTGATGGCCATTCTGACTGCTGTGAGCTGATAGGTTTTTGTAATTTGGATTTGCATATCTTTAATTATTCCTAATGTTTAGCATTTTTCCATGCCTTTTTAAATTTCTGGCAGAGAAAAACAGAAAAATAACTGAGAGTACAATTAAACTCTTGAAATTGTCTTCTTGGATGGTTGCCCTCTTTTGAATTTTTGGGTCAATTTTCGACCCCATGTTTGTTTTTGAGGGCACGTGTCATTCACAGGCCTGCAGTGAGTGTGACTATTTAGTGACCATTAGCAGTGGGTTTAAAGCTGCTGTTGTGGGAAATGGCCACAAGGCGGCAGCGTTTCTCCATTCCCAAGTCTGGTTCCTAGGGCAGCAGAGCCTTTCTGGGACCAATGGAATACAGAAGAAGGCATCATTGAAGTCTAACACAGAATACCATGTCCTGGTGGATGGTAGAATGACCAGTAGGGTCTAGGAATTAGGAACTACTGGGTGTATATCCTCGGTGGCTTCACTGACTGTCCTAACATCCTTTACCAGGTCCCCAGCAGCCCACGGGGCTCTCGTGGTCAGGCCCCTCCCAGGATATGGGGCTCACCTGGGCAGGGTCCCAGCAGCCAATGGGGTTCTCATGTTCAGGCCACTCCCAGGGTATGGAGCTCACCTGTGAAACTACCCAGCAGCCCATGAGGCTCTCGTGCTTAGGCACCTCCCACGATACAGAGCTCCCCTGGGCAGGTACCATGGCAGGGCTGGGCACACAGGCACCGTGCACATAGCCCTCATTGCAGAGCACCCCAGAACGCCTGTCACGCAGAGCTGACACAGAGCACCTCAGAGCAGCACTTGAACTAACAAACAGCAGCTCCGACAGGTCTCTGACCCTGGGCATCACTCTGTGCAGCCTCCCTCTGCCTGGTCTTCCAGAGACTTCCACTGCAGCCGGGGCACCAGGCCTTTGTCTCCAACCATCACCCCTCCTCTCCATGACTCCTGGGCTCCTCTCATTAGGATTAGGTCTTCTTGAAATTGTCTCCCACTCATGGGCCAGATAAAATGATTAGAAAACAAGCCAGGGACGCAGCCCCTTGTCTATCCTGACTCTCAGGAGCCCACACCTGTTCCTTGGAACTGGCCGTTTCAGCGAGGTCCATTTTCTGCAGTGTGAGCCACTGAGGGGTGAGGATTGGCTGACCAGAGCAGCCTGTCCCTGCCGGCCAGCCCTCCCCAGGTGTGCCTGGGTTGAGGTCAATATAAACCCCGCTCCAGGGAGCAACAGCCCCTGCAGCTGTGCCTGACGCCATATTCTCTGCCCCGTCAGCAGTCTCGGGGCTGTGCTGGTGGGAGGGAGTGAGGGGGCATGGTTTTGTGGGTGGCCCGGTGTGAGAGGGGCTCTGCTGGACTTTCTGCAGGAGTTGACAGACTGCCACCTGCTAAAGAAGAGGATGGGCCACCCATACCTTCCGCTGGAATTTCTCTGCGGGCAGAGGTGAGGGAGGAAAAAAGCAGTGGGGGCCAAGACAGGACGGATATCTCAGGCAGGGAAATGGAAAGTTTTCAGAAGAGCACCTGGGGCCAGGATCATCCTGGCAGGCCTGCAGGCACCAAGTCAGCCTGCGTGCTTTCGCTGGTGTGGATCCACGGCCCTTCCTCTATGCTTTCAAGTCCTTGTACATATTCAGGTGTTTTACCTGGGAAGTGTGGGAACAGTTCAGCAGCAGCTGGCTGGGGGCTCAGCTCACGTTTACTCACAGACGCCTATGTACGGTCCCCCAGCTTTGCAATGAGGATGCTCCTTGCGGGGGGAATGCTGGCTGCATGGGAGGTAATTCTCCGCCTCTGACCAACTTCAGAATTGTTTACCACTGGAGCAAGTGCCCTGATAGGGTGTTCCTCTGTATAACTAGTGGGTTCTGTTTATTTTTTCTGTTTTTTTAAGGTAGATTTTATTCCTCATTTATTTATTTATAGATATAAGCATGGAAATAATTCATTCATATAAATACATCTGTGTGAAGGGAAGAACATTTTTCTGTTTTATTTTTAAATTTTATTTGTTTTTAAAATTTTTGAAATTTAATATTATTTATTTTTTTATACAGCAGGTTATTATTAGTTATCTATTTTATACATATACATGTATACAGGTCAGTCCCAATCTCCCAACTCATCCCACCACCACCACCCCATGGCTTCCCCACCTTGATTTCCATACGTTTGTTCTCTAACCCTGTGTCTCTAATTCTGCCCTGCAAACTGGTTCATCTGTACCATTTTTCTAGCTTCCACATATATGCATTAATACGCAATATTTGGTTTTCACTTTCTGACTTACTTCTCTCTGTAGGACAGTCTCTAGATCCATTCACGTCTCTACAAATGACCCAGTTTCATTCCTTTCTATGGCTGAGCAATATTCCATTTTATATATGTACCACATCTTTATCCATTCGTCTGTCTGTGGGCATTTAGCTTGCTTCCATGACCTGGCTATTGTAAATAGTGCTGCAATGAACATTGTGGTGAATGTGTCTTTTTGATTTATGGTTTTCTCTGGGTATATGCCCAGAAGTGGGATTGCCGGATCATATGGTAACTGTATTTTTAGTCTTTTTAATGAACCTCCATACTCTTCTCCTTAGTGACTGTATCAATTGACATTCCCACCAATAGTGGAAGAGGGATCCATTTGTCCACACCCTCCACAGCATTTGTAGTTTGTAGATTTTCTGATGATGCCCATTCTAACAGGTGTGAGGTGATACCTCATTGAAGTTTTGATTTGCCTTTCTCTAATAATTAGTGATGTTGAGCAGCTTTTCATGTGCATCTTGGCCATCTCTGGGTCTCCTTTGAAGAAATGTCTATTTAGATATTCTACCCATTTTTGAAGTGTTTTTTTTTAATATTAAGCTGCATGAGCTGTTTATATATATTGGAGATTAAACCTTTGTCCATTGATTCGTTTTCACATATTTTCTCCCATTCTGAGGGTTGCCTTTTTCCATTCCCGTTTTTTTAACAAAAATAAAGAAAGAAAGAAAAAGAAGCAGAACACAAATGTCCGTAAAATATGCCTCTTGAAACTGTCGTTTTGAAATATGGAGGTCTTTTGAATTTTTTGGTCAGTATACGACCCCAGGATTTGTTTTCAGGACAGGTCTCATTTACAGGCCTGCAATTCTTTTGAATATCAACTGACCATTAGCGCTGGGATTAAAGCTGCTGTTGTGTGAAACGGCCACAAGGTGGCAGCAGTTCTCCTTTACCAAATCTGGTGACTAGGGCAACAGAACCTCAATGGAAGTCGTGTTCTAGGTTGTAATTTAGAATGGAATGTGCCAGGAAAAAGACCCTTAAGTTTGTCTCACTATTTCTTGTTCGTTTATTTTTTTCACTTAATTTTTATTTTTTATCACAGCAAGTTTGATTGCAATGTTTGGCTTGTTGTAGGTGTGCAAGATGTGGTTCTTTTACACATATACATATGTCTGTTCTTCCTGGGATCCTTTTCCCATGTATGTTATGACAGAATGTTGAGTAGTCTTCTCTTGGTGTTCCGTAGGTGTTTGGTGATTATATATTTCACCTGTGTTTGTATATGTCTGCTAACCCCAATATCCTAATGTATCCAATCCTCACACCTTTCCATTGGTGAACCATAAGTTTGTTTAATGAATCTGTGATTGCCCTTCTCTGTGGAAATATCTTCACTAGTATCAATTCTTAGGTAACACCTATAAGTGATATCATACGATATGTGTCTTTCTGACTTACTACAAGTCACGTGATTACCTCTAGACTCATCTACGGTGCTGCAAATGGCATTGTGTCCTTTTTTTCCTTGGCTAATATTCTGTCTGTACATGTACCAGTTCTTCTTTGTCCACTCATCTGTTGCTGGACTTTTTGGTTGCTTCCATGTCATGGCTATGGTAATGCTGCAGCAATGCACATTTGCCTGCCTGTGTCTTTCCAATTCTGTTTTCTTAGCTTATAGGCCCAGGAGTTCGCCTGCTGGATCATATGGTAGCAAAATGTTTACCTTGTAGAGGCACCGCCATTCTGTTCTCATTAGTGGCTCTTACCAGGCTACGTCCCACTTAAAGTTGAGGTTATGCTCTTCTCCACAACACCTTCAGCGTTTATTGTTTGTAGTATTTTTGCTGAAGTTTATTCTGACTAGTGTGAGCTGATAACACTTTGTGGTTGGATTTGCATGCGTCTCATAATACCTGGAAATTGAGTTTTCTGGCATGTCCTTTTATTCTTCCAACTGTGAGTACAGCTTACCTTTTCAAATTGTTTTCGGGAAGTATGTGTGACATTTAGAAATATTTTGGCCATTACCTCCCTCAAGACATTATGAGGGCAGGTTTCATTCACAGCCCTCCAGTACTGGTGCATATGAAGTGACACTTAGCACAGGTTTTATAGCTGCTCTTGCAGGTAACTGCCAGAGAGTGGCAGCATTTCTGCTTTTCCCAGTCTCTTAACTAGGGAAACAGACCATCCTGGCAGTGGTGTTCCTCGGTTATATATTAGAGTTGAATGTGCCCCAGAAAGCTGATGTCTCCTTACTTATGTTTGCTTTAGAAATTGAATTTATATATTTTTTTTATTGGAGTCATATTCCATTGTGTTCATGGACCACTTCTTCTTTGAGCATTCCTCTGTTGATGGACATTTTCGTAGCTTCCATGTGTTGGCTTTGGTACATATTGCTGGAGTGCAGGATTGCCAGCATGTGTCTTTTGTTTGTGGTACATGGGCCTCTCACTGCCGTGGACCCTCCCATTGCAGAGCACAGCCTCCGGATGCACAGGCCCGGCAACCATAGCTCACGGAAACAGCCGCTCCGCAGCATGTGGGATCTTCCCGATTCGGGGCATGAACCCATGTCCCCTGCACTGGCAGGCGGACTCTCATCCACTGCGCCACCAGTGAATCCCAGCCTGTCTTTTTGATTCTCATCCCCTCAGGCGATAGGCCCAGCAGTGGATATGCTTGATTGAATGGTAGCTCAGTATTTATCTTTACAAGGCATGGCATTTTTGTTTTCATAACTGGCTCTTACCATGTCCCACGTTGAAGCAAGGGTACGCATTTCTCCAAAACCCCTTCAGCATTTATGGTTTGCAGAATTTTTGCTGATGGCCATTCTGACTGCTGTGAGCTGATAGGTTTTTGTAATTTGGATTTGCATATCTTTAATTATTCCTAATGTTTAGCATTTTTCCATGCCTTTTTAAATTTCTGGCAGAGAAAAACAGAAAAATAACTGAGAGTACAATTAAACTCTTGAAATTGTCTTCTTGGATGGTTGCCCTCTTTTGAATTTTTGGGTCAATTTTCGACCCCATGTTTGTTTTTGAGGGCACGTGTCATTCACAGGCCTGCAGTGAGTGTGACTATTTAGTGACCATTAGCAGTGGGTTTAAAGCTGCTGTTGTGGGAAATGGCCACAAGGCGGCAGCGTTTCTCCATTCCCAAGTCTGGTTCCTAGGGCAGCAGAGCCTTTCTGGGACCAATGGAATACAGAAGAAGGCATCATTGAAGTCTAACACAGAATACCATGTCCTGGTGGATGGTAGAATGACCAGTAGGGTCTAGGAATTAGGAACTACTGGGTGTATATCCTCGGTGGCTTCACTGACTGTCCTAACATCCTTTACCAGGTCCCCAGCAGCCCACGGGGCTCTCGTGGTCAGGCCCCTCCCAGGATATGGGGCTCACCTGGGCAGGGCCCCAGCAGCCAATGGGGTTCTCATGTTCAGGCCACTCCCAGGGTATGGAGCTCACCTGTGAAACTACCCAGCAGCCCATGAGGCTCTCGTGCTTAGGCACCTCCCACGATACAGAGCTCCCCTGGGCAGGTACCATGGCAGGGCTGGGCACACAGGCACCGTGCACATAGCCCTCATTGCAGAGCACCCCAGAACGCCTGTCACGCAGAGCTGACACAGAGCACCTCAGAGCAGCACTTGAACTAACAAACAGCAGCTCCGACAGGTCTCTGACCCTGGGCATCACTCTGTGCAGCCTCCCTCTGCCTGGTCTTCCAGAGACTTCCACTGCAGCCGGGGCACCAGGCCTTTGTCTCCAACCATCACCCCTCCTCTCCATGACTCCTGGGCTCCTCTCATTAGGATTAGGTCTTCTTGAAATTGTCTCCCACTCATGGGCCAGATAAAATGATTAGAAAACAAGCCAGGGACGCAGCCCCTTGTCTATCCTGACTCTCAGGAGCCCACACCTGTTCCTTGGAACTGGCCGTTTCAGCGAGGTCCATTTTCTGCAGTGTGAGCCACTGAGGGGTGAGGATTGGCTGACCAGAGCAGCCTGTCCCTGCCGGCCAGCCCTCCCCAGGTGTGCCTGGGTTGAGGTCAATATAAACCCCGCTCCAGGGAGCAACAGCCCCTGCAGCTGTGCCTGACGCCATATTCTCTGCCCCATCAGCAGTCTCGGGGCTGTGCTGGTGGGAGGGATTGAGGGGGCATGGTTTTGTGGGTGGCCCGGTGTGAGAGGGGCTCTGCTGGACTTTCTGCAGGAGTTGCCAGACTGCCACCTGCTAAAGAAGAGGATGGGTCACCCATACCTTCCACTGGAATTTCTCTGCGGGCAGAGGTGAGGGAGGAAAAAAGCAGTGGGGGCCAAGACAGGACGGATATCTCAGGCAGGGAAATGGAAAGTTTTCAGAAGAGCACCTGGGGCCAGGATCATCCTGGCAGGCCTGCAGGCACCAAGTCAGCCTGCGTGCTTTCGCTGGTGTGGATCCACGGCCCTTCCTCTATGCTTTCAAGTCCTTGTACATATTCAGGTGTTTTACCTGGGAAGTGTGGGAACAGTTCAGCAGCAGCTGGCTGGGGGCTCAGCTCACGTTTACTCACAGACGCCTATGTACGGTCCCCCAGCTTTGCAATGAGGATGCTCCTTGCGGGGGGAATGCTGGCTGCATGGGAGATAATTCTCCGCCTCTGACCAACTTCAGAATTGTTTACCACTGGAGCAAGTGCCCTGATAGGGTGTTCCTCTGTATAACTAGTGGGTTCTGTTTATTTTTTCTGTTTTTTTAAGGTAGATTTTATTCCTCATTTATGTATTTATAGAGATAAGCATGGAAATAATTCATTCATATAAATACATCTGTGTGAAGGGAAGAACATTTTTCTGTTTTATTTTTAAATTTTATTTGTTTTTAAAATTTTTGAAATTTAATATTATTTATTTTTTTATACAGCAGGTTATTATTAGTTATCTATTTTATACATATACATGTATACAGGTCAGTCCCAATCTCCCAACTCATCCCACCACCACCACCCCATGGCTTCCCCACCTTGATTTCCATACGTTTGTTCTCTAACCCTGTGTCTCTAATTCTGCCCTGCAAACTGGTTCATCTGTACCATTTTTCTAGCTTCCACATATATGCATTAATACGCAATATTTGGTTTTCTCTTTCTGACTTACTTCTCTCTGTAGGACAGTCTCTAGATCCATTCACGTCTCTACAAATGACCCAGTTTCATTCCTTTTTATGGCTGAGCAATATTCCATTTTATATATGTACCACATCTTTATCCATTCGTCTGTCTGTGGGCAGTTAGCTTGCTTCCATGACCTGGCTATTGTAAATAGTGCTGCAATGAACATTGTGGTGAATGTGTCTTTTTGATTTATGGTTTTCTCTGGGTATATGCCCAGAAGTGGGATTGCTGGATCATATGGTAACTGTATTTTTAGTCTTTTTAATGAACCTCCATACTCTTCTCCTTAGTGACTGTATCAATTGACATTCCCACCAATAGTGGAAGAGGGATCCATTTGTCCACACCCTCCACAGCATTTGTAGTTTGTAGATTTTCTGATGATGCCCATTCTAACAGGTGTGAGGTGATACCTCATTGAAGTTTTGATTTGCCTTTCTCTAATAATTAGTGATGTTGAGCAGCTTTTCATGTGCATCTTGGCCATCTCTGGGTCTCCTTTGAAGAAATGTCTATTTAGATATTCTACCCATTTTTGAAGTGTTTTTTTTTTAATATTAAGCTGCATGAGCTGTTTATATATATTGGAGATTAAACCTTTGTCCATTGATTCGTTTTCACATATTTTCTCCCATTCTGAGGGTTGCCTTTTTCCATTCCCGTTTTTTTAACAAAAATCAAGAAAGAAAGAAAAAGAAGCAGAACACAAATGTCCGTAAAATATGCCTCTTGAAACTGTCGTTTTGAAATATGGAGGTCTTTTGAATTTTTTGGTCAGTATACGACCCCAGGATTTGTTTTCAGGACAGGTCTCATTTACAGGCCTGCAATTCTTTTGAATATCAACTGACCATTAGCGCTGGGATTAAAGCTGCTGTTGTGTGAAACGGCCACAAGGTGGCAGCAGTTCTCCTTTACCAAATCTGGTGACTAGGGCAACAGAACCTCAATGGAAGTCGTGTTCTAGGTTGTAATTTAGAATGGAATGTGCCAGGAAAAAGACCCTTAAGTTTGTCTCACTATTTCTTGTTCGTTTTTTTTTTCATTTAATTTTTATTTTTTATCACAGCAAGTTTGATTGCAATGTTTGGTTTGTTGTAGGTGTGCAAGATGTGGTTCTTTTACACATATACATATGTCTGTTCTTCCTGGGATCCTTTTCCCATGTATGTTATGACAGAATGTTGAGTAGTCTTCTCTTGGTGTTCCGTAGGTGTTTGGTGATTATATATTTCACCTGTGTTTGTATATGTCTGCTAACCCCAATATCCTAATGTATCCAATCCTCACACCTTTCCATTGGTGAACCATAAGTTTGTTTAATGAATCTGTGATTGCCCTTCTCTGTGGAAATATCTTCACTAGTATCAATTCTTAGGTAACACCTATAAGTGATATCATACGATATGTGTCTTTCTGACTTACTACAAGTCACGTGATTACCTCTAGACTCATCTACGGTGCTGCAAATGGCATTGTGTCCTTTTTTTCCTTGGCTAATATTCTGTCTGTACATGTACCAGTTCTTCTTTGTCCACTCATCTGTTGCTGGACTTTTTGGTTGCTTCCATGTCATGGCTATGGTAATGCTGCAGCAATGCAAATTTGCCTGCCTGTGTCTTTCCAATTCTGTTTTCTTAGCTTATAGGCCCAGGAGTTCGCCTGCTGGATCATATGGTAGCAAAATGTTTACCTTGTAGAGGCACCGCCATTCTGTTCTCATTAGTGGCTCTTACCAGGCTACGTCCCACTTAAAGTTGAGGTTATGCTCTTCTCCACAACACCTTCAGCGTTTATTGTTTGTAGTATTTTTGCTGAAGTTTATTCTGACTAGTGTGAGCTGATAACACTTTGTGGTTGGATTTGCATGCGTCTCATAATACCTTGAAATTGAGTTTTCTGGCATGTCCTTTTTTTCTTCCAACTGTGAGTACAGCTTACCTTTTCAAATTGTTTTCGGGAAGTATGTGTGACATTTAGAAATATTTTGGCCATTACCTCCCTCAAGACATTATGAGGGCAGGTTTCATTCACAGCCCTCCAGTACTGGTGCATATGAAGTGACACTTAGCACAGGTTTTATAGCTGCTCTTGCAGGTAACTGCCAGAGAGTGGCAGCATTTCTGCTTTTCCCAGTCTGTTAACTAGGGAAACAGACCATCCTGGCAGTGGTGTTCCTCGGTTATATATTAGAGTTGAATGTGCCCCAGAAAGCTGATGTCTCCTTATTTATGTTTGTTTTAGAAATTGAATTTATATATTTTGTTATTGGAGTCATATTCCATTGTGTTCATGGACCACTTCTTCTTTGAGCATTCCTCTGTTGATGGACATTTTCGTAGCTTCCATGTGTTGGCTTTGGTACATATTGCTGGAGTGCAGGATTGCCAGCATGTGTCTTTTGTTTGTGGTACATGGGCCTCTCACTGCCGTGGACCCTCCCATTGCAGAGCACAGCCTCCGGATGCACAGGCCCGGCAACCATAGCTCACGGAAACAGCCGCTCCGCAGCATGTGGGATCTTCCCGATTCGGGGCATGAACCCATGTCCCCTGCACTGGCAGGCGGACTCTCATCCACTGCGCCACCAGTGAATCCCAGCCTGTCTTTTTGATTCTCATCCCCTCAGGCGATAGGCCCAGCAGTGGATATGCTTGATTGAATGGTAGCTCAGTATTTATCTTTACAAGGCATGGCATTTTTGTTTTCATAACTGGCTCTTACCATGTCCCACGTTGAAGCAAGGGTACGCATTTCTCCAAAACCCCTTCAGCATTTATGGTTTGCAGAATTTTTGCTGATGGCCATTCTGACTGCTGTGAGCTGATAGGTTTTTGTAATTTGGATTTGCATATCTTTAATTATTCCTAATGTTTAGCATTTTTCCATGCCTTTTTAAATTTCTGGCAGAGAAAAACAGAAAAATAACGGAGAGTACAATTAAACTCTTGAAATTGTCTTCTTGGATGGTTGCCCTCTTTTGAATTTTTGGGTCAATTTTCGACCCCATATTTGTTTTTGAGGGCACGTGTTATTCACAGGCCTGCAGTGAGTGTGACTATTTAGTGACCATTAGCAGTGGGTTTAAAGCTGCTGTTGTGGGAAATGGCCACAAGGCGGCAGCGTTTCTCCATTCCCAAGTCTGGTTCCTAGGGCAGCAGAGCCTTTCTGGGACCAATGGAATACAGAAGAAGGCATCATTGAAGTCTAACACAGAATACCATGTCCTGGTGGATGGTAGAATGACCAGTAGGGTCTAGGAATTAGGAACTACTGGGTGTATATCCTCGGTGGCTTCACTGACTGTCCTAACATCCTTTACCAGGTCCCCAGCATCCCACGGGGCTCTCGTGGTCAGGCCCCTCCCAGGATATGGGGCTCACCTGGGCAGGGTCCCAGCAGCCAATGGGGTTCTCATGTTCAGGCCACTCCCAGGGTATGGAGCTCACCTGTGAAACTACCCAGCAGCCCATGAGGCTCTCGTGCTTAGGCACCTCCCACGATACAGAGCTCCCCTGGGCAGGTACCATGGCAGGGCTGGGCACACAGGCACCGTGCACATAGCCCTCATTGCAGAGCACCCCAGAGCGCCTGTCACGCAGAGCTGACACAGAGCACCTCAGAGCAGCACTTGAACTAACAAACAGCAGCTCCGACAGGTCTCTGACCCTGGGCATCACTCTGTGCAGCCTCCCTCTGCCTGGTCTTCCAGAGACTTCCACTGCAGCCGGGGCACCAGGCCTTTGTCTCCAACCATCACCCCTCCTCTCCATGACTCCTGGGCTCCTCTCATTAGGATTAGGTCTTCTTGAAATTGTCTCCCACTCATGGGCCAGATAAAATGATTAGAAAACAAGCCAGGGATGCATCCCCTTGTCTATCCTGACTCTCAGGAGCCCACACCTGTTCCTTGGAACTGGCCGTTTCAGCGAGGTCCATTTTCTGCAGTGTGAGCCACTGAGGGGTGAGGATTGGCTGACAGGAGAAGCCTGTCCCTGCCGGCCAGCCCTCCCCAGGTGTGCCTGGTTTGAGGTCAATATAAACCCCGCTCCAGGGAGCAACAGCCCCTGCAGCTGTGCCTGACGCCATATTCTCTGCCCCGTCAGCAGTCTCGGGGCTGTGCTGGTGGGAGGGAGTGAGGGGGCATGGTTTTGTGGGTGGCCCGGTGTGAGAGGGGCTCTGCTGGACTTTCTGCAGGAGTTGCCAGACTGCCACCTGCTAAAGAAGAGGATGGGCCACCCATACCTTCCGCTGGAATTTCTCTGCGGGCAGAGGTGAGGGAAGAAAAAAGCAGTGGGGGCCAAGACAGGACGGATATCTCAGGCAGGGAAATGGAAAGTTTTCAGAAGAGCACCTGGGGCCAGGATCATCCTGGCAGGCCTGCAGGCACCAAGTCAGCCTGCGTGCTTTCGCTGGTGTGGATCCACGGCCCTTCCTCTATGCTTTCAAGTCCTTGTACATATTCAGGTGTTTTACCTGGGAAGTGTGGGAACAGTTCAGCAGCAGCTGGCTGGGGGCTCAGCTCACGTTTACTCACAGACGCCTATGTACGGTCCCCCAGCTTTGCAATGAGGACGCTCCTTGCGGGGGGACTGCTGGCTGCATGGGAGATAATTCTCCACCTCTGACCAACGTCAGAATTGTTTACCACTGGAGAAAGTGCCCTCATAGGGTGTTCCTCTGTATAACTAGTGGGTTCTGTTTATTTTTTCTGTTTTTTTCAAGGTAGATTTTATTCCTCATTTATGTATTTATAGATATAAGCATGGAAATAATTCATTCATATAAATACATCTGTGTGAAGGGAAGAACATTTTTCTGCTTTATTTTTAAATTTTATTTGTTTTTAAAATTTTTGAAATTTAATATTATTTATTTTTTATACAGCAGGTTATTATTAGTTATCTATTTTATACATATACATGTATACAGGTCAGTCCCAA
Source organism: Mesoplodon densirostris (assembly GCF_025265405.1). Lineage (NCBI taxonomy): Eukaryota > Metazoa > Chordata > Mammalia > Artiodactyla > Ziphiidae > Mesoplodon > Mesoplodon densirostris. The sequence goes on along the minus strand of NC_082664.1, from coordinate 96,914,024 downwards.
TCTCCCAACTCATCCCACCACCACCACCCCATGGCTTCCCCCCCTTGATTTCCATACGTTTGTTCTCTAACCCTGTGTCTCTAATTCTGCCCTGCAAACTGGTTCATCTGTACCATTTTTATAGCTTCCACATATATGCATTAATACGCAATATTTGGTTTTCTCTTTCTGACTTACTTCTCTCTGTAGGACAGTCTCTAGATCCATTCACGTCTCTACAAATGACCCAGTTTCATTCCTTTTTATGGCTGAGCAATATTCCATTTTATATATGTACCACATCTTTATCCATTCGTCTGTCTGTGGGCAGTTAGCTTGCTTCCATGACCTGGCTATTGTAAATACTGCTGCAATGAACATTGTGGTGAATGTGTCTTTTTGATTTATGGTTTTCTCTGGGTATATGCCCAGAAGTGGGATTGCCGGATCATATGGTAACTGTATTTTTAGTCTTTTTAATGAACCTCCATACTCTTCTCCTTAGTGACTGTATCAATTGACATTCCCACCAATAGTGGAAGAGGGATCCATTTGTCCACACCCTCCACAGCATTTGTAGTTTGTAGATTTTCTGATGATGCCCATTCTAAGAGGTGTGAGGTGATACCTCATTGAAGTTTTGATTTGCCTTTCTCTAATAATTAGTGATGTTGAGCAGCTTTTCATGTGCATCTTGGCCATCTCTGGGTCTCCTTTGAAGAAATGTCTATTTAGATATTCTACCCATTTTTGAAGTGGTTTTTTTTTAATATTAAGCTGCATGAGCTGTTTATATATATTGGAGATTAAACCTTTGTCCATTGATTCGTTTTCACATATTTTCTCCCATTCTGAGGGTTGCCTTTTTCCATTCCCGTTTTTTTAACAAAAATAAAGAAAGAAAGAAAAAGAAGCAGAACACAAATGTCCGTAAAATATGCCTCTTGAAACTGTCGTTTTGAAATATGGAGGTCTTTTGAATTTTTTGGTCAGTATACGACCCCAGGATTTGTTTTCAGGACAGGTCTCATTTACAGGCCTGCAATTCTTTTGAATATCAACTGACCATTAGCGCTGGGATTAAAGCTGCTGTTGTGTGAAACGGCCACAAGGTGGCAGCAGTTCTCCTTTACCAAATCTGGTGACTAGGGCAACAGAACCTCAATGGAAGGCCTGTTCTAGGTTGTAATTTAGAATGGAATGTGCCAGGAAAAAGACCCTTAAGTTTGTCTCACTATTTCTTGTTCGTTTATTTTTTTCACTTAATTTTTATTTTTTATCACAGCAAGTTTGATTGCAATGTTTGGCTTGTTGTAGGTGTGCAAGATGTGGTTCTTTTACACATATACATATGTCTGTTCTTCCTGGGATCCTTTTCCCATGTATGTTATGACAGAATGTTGAGTAGTCTTCTCTTGGTGTTCCGTAGGTGTTTGGTGATTATATATTTCACCTGTGTTTGTATATGTCTGCTAACCCCAATATCCTAATGTATCCAATCCTCACACCTTTCCATTGGTGAACCATAAGTTTGTTTAATGAATCTGTGATTGCCCTTCTCTGTGGAAATATCTTCACTAGTATCAATTCTTAGGTAACACCTATAAGTGATATCATACGATATGTGTCTTTCTGACTTACTACAAGTCACGTGATTACCTCTAGACTCATCTACGGTGCTGCAAATGGCATTGTGTCCTTTTTTTCCTTGGCTAATATTCTGTCTGTACATGTACCAGTTCTTCTTTGTCCACTCATCTGTTGCTGGACTTTTTGGTTGCTTCCATGTCATGGCTATGGTAATGCTGCAGCAATGCACATTTGCCTGCCTGTGTCTTTCCAATTCTGTTTTCTTAGCTTATAGGCCCAGGAGTTCGCCTGCTGGATCATATGGTAGCAAAATGTTTACCTTGTAGAGGCACCGCCATTCTGTTCTCATTAGTGGCTCTTACCAGGCTACGTCCCACTTAAAGTTGAGGTTATGCTCTTCTCCACAACACCTTCAGCGTTTATTGTTTGTAGTATTTTTGCTGAAGTTTATTCTGACTAGTGTGAGCTGATAACACTTTGTGGTTGGATTTGCATGCGTCTCATAATACCTTGAAATTGAGTTTTCTGGCATGTCCTTTTATTCTTCCAACTGTGAGTACAGCTTACCTTTTCAAATTGTTTTCGGGAAGTATGTGTGACATTTAGAAATATTTTGGCCATTACCTCCCTCAAGACATTATGAGGGCAGGTTTCATTCACAGCCCTCCAGTACTGGTGCATATGAAGTGACACTTAGCACAGGTTTTATAGCTGCTCTTGCAGGTAACTGCCAGAGAGTGGCAGCATTTCTGCTTTTCCCAGTCTGTTAACTAGGGAAACAGACCATCCTGGCAGTGGTGTTCCTCGGTTATATATTAGAGTTGAATGTGCCCCAGAAAGCTGATGTCTCCTTACTTATGTTTGTTTTAGAAATTGAATTTATATATTTTGTTATTGGAGTCATATTCCATTGTGTTCATGGACCACTTCTTCTTTGAGCATTCCTCTGTTGATGGACATTTTCGTAGCTTCCATGTGTTGGCTTTGGTACATATTGCTGGAGTGCAGGATTGCCAGCATGTGTCTTTTGTTTGTGGTACATGGGCCTCTCACTGCCGTGGACCCTCCCATTGCAGAGCACAGCCTCCGGATGCACAGGCCCGGCAACCATAGCTCACGGAAACAGCCGCTCCGCAGCATGTGGGATCTTCCCGATTCGGGGCATGAACCCATGTCCCCTGCACTGGCAGGCGGACTCTCATCCACTGCGCCACCAGTGAATCCCAGCCTGTCTTTTTGATTCTCATCCCCTCAGGCGATAGGCCCAGCAGTGGATATGCTTGATTGAATGGTAGCTCAGTATTTATCTTTACAAGGCATGGCATTTTTGTTTTCATAACTGGCTCTTACCATGTCCCACGTTGAAGCAAGGGTAGGCATTTCTCCAAAACCCCTTCAGCATTTATGGTTTGCAGAATTTTTGCTGATGGCCATTCTGACTGCTGTGAGCTGATAGGTTTTTGTAATTTGGATTTGCATATCTTTAATTATTCCTAATGTTTAGCATTTTTCCATGCCTTTTTAAATTTCTGGCAGAGAAAAACAGAAAAATAACGGAGAGTACAATTAAACTCTTGAAATTGTCTTCTTGGATGGTTGCCCTCTTTTGAATTTTTGGGTCAATTTTCGACCCCATGTTTGTTTTTGAGGGCACGTGTTATTCACAGGCCTGCAATGAGTGTGACTATTTAGTGACCATTAGCAGTGGGTTTAAAGCTGCTGTTGTGGGAAATGGCCACAAGGCGGCAGCGTTTCTCCATTCCCAAGTCTGGTTCCTAGGGCAGCAGAGCCTTTCTGGGACCAATGGAATACAGAAGAAGGCATCATTGAAGTCTAACACAGAATACCATGTCCTGGTGGATGGGAGAATGACCAGTAGGGTCTAGGAATTAGGAACTACTGGGTGTATATCCTCGGTGGCTTCACTGACTGTCCTAACATCCTTTACCAGGTCCCCAGCAGCCCACGGGGCTCTCGTGGTCAGGCCCCTCCCAGGATATGGGGCTCACCTGGGCAGGGCCCCAGCAGCCAATGGGGTTCTCATGTTCAGGCCACTCCCAGGGTATGGAGCTCACCTGTGAAACTACCCAGCAGCCCATGAGGCTCTCGTGCTTAGGCACCTCCCACGATACAGAGCTCCCCTGGGCAGGTACCATGGCAGGGCTGGGCACACAGGCACCGTGCACATAGCCCTCATTGCAGAGCACCCCAGAACGCCTGTCACGCAGAGCTGACACAGAGCACCTCAGAGCAGCACTTGAACTAACAAACAGCAGCTCCGACAGGTCTCTGACCCTGGGCATCACTCTGTGCAGCCTCCCTCTGCCTGGTCTTCCAGAGACTTCCACTGCAGCCGGGGCACCAGGCCTTTGTCTCCAACCATCACCCCTCCTCTCCATGACTCCTGGGCTCCTCTCATTAGGATTAGGTCTTCTTGAAATTGTCTCCCACTCATGGGCCAGATAAAATGATTAGAAAACAAGCCAGGGACGCAGCCCCTTGTCTATCCTGACTCTCAGGAGCCCACACCTGTTCCTTGGAACTGGCCGTTTCAGCGAGGTCCATTTTCTGCAGTGTGAGCCACTGAGGGGTGAGGATTGGCTGACCAGAGCAGCCTGTCCCTGCCGGCCAGCCCTCCCCAGGTGTGCCTGGGTTGAGGTCAATATAAACCCCGCTCCAGGGAGCAACAGCCCCTGCAGCTGTGCCTGACGCCATATTCTCTGCCCCATCAGCAGTCTCGGGGCTGTGCTGGTGGGAGGGATTGAGGGGGCATGGTTTTGTGGGTGGCCCGGTGTGAGAGGGGCTCTGCTGGACTTTCTGCAGGAGTTGCCAGACTGCCACCTGCTAAAGAAGAGGATGGGTCACCCATACCTTCCACTGGAATTTCTCTGCGGGCAGAGGTGAGGGAGGAAAAAAGCAGTGGGGGCCAAGACAGGACGGATATCTCAGGCAGGGAAATGGAAAGTTTTCAGAAGAGCACCTGGGGCCAGGATCATCCTGGCAGGCCTGCAGGCACCAAGTCAGCCTGCGTGCTTTCGCTGGTGTGGATCCACGGCCCTTCCTCTATGCTTTCAAGTCCTTGTACATATTCAGGTGTTTTACCTGGGAAGTGTGGGAACAGTTCAGCAGCAGCTGGCTGGGGGCTCAGCTCACGTTTACTCACAGACGCCTATGTACGGTCCCCCAGCTTTGCAATGAGGATGCTCCTTGCGGGGGGAATGCTGGCTGCATGGGAGATAATTCTCCGCCTCTGACCAACTTCAGAATTGTTTACCACTGGAGCAAGTGCCCTGATAGGGTGTTCCTCTGTATAACTAGTGGGTTCTGTTTATTTTTTCTGTTTTTTTAAGGTAGATTTTATTCCTCATTTATGTATTTATAGAGATAAGCATGGAAATAATTCATTCATATAAATACATCTGTGTGAAGGGAAGAACATTTTTCTGTTTTATTTTTAAATTTTATTTGTTTTTAAAATTTTTGAAATTTAATATTATTTATTTTTTTATACAGCAGGTTATTATTAGTTATCTATTTTATACATATACATGTATACAGGTCAGTCCCAATCTCCCAACTCATCCCACCACCACCACCCCATGGCTTCCCCACCTTGATTTCCATACGTTTGTTCTCTAACCCTGTGTCTCTAATTCTGCCCTGCAAACTGGTTCATCTGTACCATTTTTCTAGCTTCCACATATATGCATTAATACGCAATATTTGGTTTTCTCTTTCTGACTTACTTCTCTCTGTAGGACAGTCTCTAGATCCATTCACGTCTCTACAAATGACCCAGTTTCATTCCTTTTTATGGCTGAGCAATATTCCATTTTATATATGTACCACATCTTTATCCATTCGTCTGTCTGTGGGCAGTTAGCTTGCTTCCATGACCTGGCTATTGTAAATAGTGCTGCAATGAACATTGTGGTGAATGTGTCTTTTTGATTTATGGTTTTCTCTGGGTATATGCCCAGAAGTGGGATTGCTGGATCATATGGTAACTGTATTTTTAGTCTTTTTAATGAACCTCCATACTCTTCTCCTTAGTGACTGTATCAATTGACATTCCCACCAATAGTGGAAGAGGGATCCATTTGTCCACACCCTCCACAGCATTTGTAGTTTGTAGATTTTCTGATGATGCCCATTCTAACAGGTGTGAGGTGATACCTCATTGAAGTTTTGATTTGCCTTTCTCTAATAATTAGTGATGTTGAGCAGCTTTTCATGTGCATCTTGGCCATCTCTGGGTCTCCTTTGAAGAAATGTCTATTTAGATATTCTACCCATTTTTGAAGTGGTTTTTTTTTTAATATTAAGCTGCATGAGCTGTTTATATATATTGGAGATTAAACCTTTGTCCATTGATTCGTTTTCACATATTTTCTCCCATTCTGAGGGTTGCCTTTTTCCATTCCCGTTTTTTTAACAAAAATAAAGAAAGAAAGAAAAAGAAGCAGAACACAAATGTCCGTAAAATATGCCTCTTGAAACTGTCGTTTTGAAATATGGAGGTCTTTTGAATTTTTTGGTCAGTATACGACCCCAGGATTTGTTTTCAGGACAGGTCTCATTTACAGGCCTGCAATTCTTTTGAATATCAACTGACCATTAGCGCTGGGATTAAAGCTGCTGTTGTGTGAAACGGCCACAAGGTGGCAGCAGTTCTCCTTTACCAAATCTGGTGACTAGGGCAACAGAACCTCAATGGAAGTCGTGTTCTAGGTTGTAATTTAGAATGGAATGTGCCAGGAAAAAGACCCTTAAGTTTGTCTCACTATTTCTTGTTCGTTTTTTTTTTCATTTAATTTTTATTTTTTATCACAGCAAGTTTGCTTGCAATGTTTGGTTTGTTGTAGGTGTGCAAGATGTGGTTCTTTTACACATATACATATGTCTGTTCTTCCTGGGATCCTTTTCCCATGTATGTTATGACAGAATGTTGAGTAGTCTTCTCTTGGTGTTCCGTAGGTGTTTGGTGATTATATATTTCACCTGTGTTTGTATATGTCTGCTAACCCCAATATCCTAATGTATCCAATCCTCACACCTTTCCATTGGTGAACCATAAGTTTGTTTAATGAATCTGTGATTGCCCTTCTCTGTGGAAATATCTTCACTAGTATCAATTCTTAGGTAACACCTATAAGTGATATCATACGATATGTGTCTTTCTGACTTACTACAAGTCACGTGATTACCTCTAGACTCATCTACGGTGCTGCAAATGGCATTGTGTCCTTTTTTTCCTTGGCTAATATTCTGTCTGTACATGTACCAGTTCTTCTTTGTCCACTCATCTGTTGCTGGACTTTTTGGTTGCTTCCATGTCATGGCTATGGTAATGCTGCAGCAATGCACATTTGCCTGCCTGTGTCTTTCCAATTCTGTTTTCTTAGCTTATAGGCCCAGGAGTTCGCCTGCTGGATCATATGGTAGCAAAATGTTTACCTTGTAGAGGCACCGCCATTCTGTTCTCATTAGTGGCTCTTACCAGGCTACGTCCCACTTAAAGTTGAGGTTATGCTCTTCTCCACAACACCTTCAGCGTTTATTGTTTGTAGTATTTTTGCTGAAGTTTATTCTGACTAGTGTGAGCTGATAACACTTTGTGGTTGGATTTGCATGCGTCTCATAATACCTTGAAATTGAGTTTTCTGGCATGTCCTTTTTTTCTTCCAACTGTGAGTACAGCTTACCTTTTCAAATTGTTTTCGGGAAGTATGTGTGACATTTAGAAATATTTTGGCCATTACCTCCCTCAAGACATTATGAGGGCAGGTTTCATTCACAGCCCTCCAGTACTGGTGCATATGAAGTGACACTTAGCACAGGTTTTATAGCTGCTCTTGCAGGTAACTGCCAGAGAGTGGCAGCATTTCTGCTTTTCCCAGTCTCTTAACTAGGGAAACAGACCATCCTGGCAGTGGTGTTCCTCGGTTATATATTAGAGTTGAATGTGCCCCAGAAAGCTGATGTCTCCTTATTTATGTTTGTTTTAGAAATTGAATTTATATATTTTGTTATTGGAGTCATATTCCATTGTGTTCATGGACCACTTCTTCTTTGAGCATTCCTCTGTTGATGGACATTTTCGTAGCTTCCATGTGTTGGCTTTGGTACATATTGCTGGAGTGCAGGATTGCCAGCATGTGTCTTTTGTTTGTGGTACATGGGCCTCTCACTGCCGTGGACCCTCCCATTGCAGAGCACAGCCTCCGGATGCACAGGCCCGGCAACCATAGCTCACGGAAACAGCCGCTCCGCAGCATGTGGGATCTTCCCGATTCGGGGCATGAACCCATGTCCCCTGCACTGGCAGGCGGACTCTCATCCACTGCGCCACCAGTGAATCCCAGCCTGTCTTTTTGATTCTCATCCCCTCAGGCGATAGGCCCAGCAGTGGATATGCTTGATTGAATGGTAGCTCAGTATTTATCTTTACAAGGCATGGCATTTTTGTTTTCATAACTGGCTCTTACCATGTCCCACGTTGAAGCAAGGGTAGGCATTTCTCCAAAACCCCTTCAGCATTTATGGTTTGCAGAATTTTTGCTGATGGCCATTCTGACTGCTGTGAGCTGATAGGTTTTTGTAATTTGGATTTGCATATCTTTAATTATTCCTAATGTTTAGCATTTTTCCATGCCTTTTTAAATTTCTGGCAGAGAAAAACAGAAAAATAACGGAGAGTACAATTAAACTCTTGAAATTGTCTTCTTGGATGGTTGCCCTCTTTTGAATTTTTGGGTCAATTTTCGACCCCATGTTTGTTTTTGAGGGCACGTGTTATTCACAGGCCTGCAGTGAGTGTGACTATTTAGTGACCATTAGCAGTGGGTTTAAAGCTGCTGTTGTGGGAAATGGCCACAAGGCGGCAGCGTTTCTCCATTCCCAAGTCTGGTTCCTAGGGCAGCAGAGCCTTTCTGGGACCAATGGAATACAGAAGAAGGCATCATTGAAGTCTAACACAGAATACCATGTCCTGGTGGATGGTAGAATGACCAGTAGGGTCTAGGAATTAGGAACTACTGGGTGTATATCCTCGGTGGCTTCACTGACTGTCCTAACATCCTTTACCAGGTCCCCAGCATCCCACGGGGCTCTCGTGGTCAGGCCCCTCCCAGGATATGGGGCTCACCTGGGCAGGGCCCCAGCAGCCAATGGGGTTCTCATGTTCAGGCCACTCCCAGGGTATGGAGCTCACCTGTGAAACTACCCAGCAGCCCATGAGGCTCTCGTGCTTAGGCACCTCCCACGATACAGAGCTCCCCTGGGCAGGTACCATGGCAGGGCTGGGCACACAGGCACCGTGCACATAGCCCTCATTGCAGAGCACCCCAGAACGCCTGTCACGCAGAGCTGACACAGAGCACCTCAGAGCAGCACTTGAACTAACAAACAGCAGCTCCGACAGGTCTCTGACCCTGGGCATCACTCTGTGCAGCCTCCCTCTGCCTGGTCTTCCAGAGACTTCCACTGCAGCCGGGGCACCAGGCCTTTGTCTCCAACCATCACCCCTCCTCTCCATGACTCCTGGGCTCCTCTCATTAGGATTAGGTCTTCTTGAAATTGTCTCCCACTCATGGGCCAGATAAAATGATTAGAAAACAAGCCAGGGACGCAGCCCCTTGTCTATCCTGACTCTCAGGAGCCCACACCTGTTCCTTGGAACTGGCCGTTTCAGCGAGGTCCATTTTCTGCAGTGTGAGCCACTGAGGGGTGAGGATTGGCTGACAGGAGAAGCCTGTCCCTGCCGGCCAGCCCTCCCCAGGTGTGCCTGGTTTGAGGTCAATATAAACCCCGCTCCAGGGAGCAACAGCCCCTGCAGCTGTGCCTGACGCCATATTCTCTGCCCCGTCAGCAGTCTCGGGGCTGTGCTGGTGGGAGGGAGTGAGGGGGCATGGTTTTGTGGGTGGCCCGGTGTGAGAGGGGCTCTGCTGGACTTTCTGCAGGAGTTGCCAGACTGCCACCTGCTAAAGAAGAGGATGGGCCACCCATACCTTCCGCTGGAATTTCTCTGCGGGCAGAGGTGAGGGAAGAAAAAAGCAGTGGGGGCCAAGACAGGACGGATATCTCAGGCAGGGAAATGGAAAGTTTTCAGAAGAGCACCTGGGGCCAGGATCATCCTGGCAGGCCTGCAGGCACCAAGTCAGCCTGCGTGCTTTCGCTGGTGTGGATCCACGGCCCTTCCTCTATGCTTTCAAGTCCTTGTACATATTCAGGTGTTTTACCTGGGAAGTGTGGGAACAGTTCAGCAGCAGCTGGCTGGGGGCTCAGCTCACGTTTACTCACAGACGCCTATGTACGGTCCCCCAGCTTTGCAATGAGGACGCTCCTTGCGGGGGGACTGCTGGCTGCATGGGAGATAATTCTCCACCTCTGACCAACGTCAGAATTGTTTACCACTGGAGAAAGTGCCCTCATAGGGTGTTCCTCTGTATAACTAGTGGGTTCTGTTTATTTTTTCTGTTTTTTTAAGGTAGATTTTATTCCTCATTTATGTATTTATAGATATAAGCATGGAAATAATTCATTCATATAAATACATCTGTGTGAAGGGAAGAACATTTTTCTGCTTTATTTTTAAATTTTATTTGTTTTTAAAATTTTTGAAATTTAATATTATTTATTTTTTATACAGCAGGTTATTATTAGTTATCTATTTTATACATATACATGTATACAGGTCAGTCCCAATCTCCCAACTCATCCCACCACCACCACCCCATGGCTTCCCCCCCTTGATTTCCATACGTTTGTTCTCTAACCCTGTGTCTCTAATTCTGCCCTGCAAACTGGTTCATCTGTACCATTTTTCTAGCTTCCACATATATGCATTAATACGCAATATTTGGTTTTCTCTTTCTGACTTACTTCTCTCTGTAGGACAGTCTCTAGATCCATTCACGTCTCTACAAATGACCCAGTTTCATTCCTTTTTATGGCTGAGCAATATTCCATTTTATATATGTACCACATCTTTATCCATTCGTCTGTCTGTGGGCAGTTAGCTTGCTTCCATGACCTGGCTATTGTAAATAGTGCTGCAATGAACATTGTGGTGAATGTGTCTTTTTGATTTATGGTTTTCTCTGGGTATATGCCCAGAAGTGGGATTGCCGGATCATATGGTAACTGTATTTTTAGTCTTTTTAATGAACCTCCATACTCTTCTCCTTAGTGACTGTATCAATTGACATTCCCACCAATAGTGGAAGAGGGATCCATTTGTCCACACCCTCCACAGCATTTGTAGTTTGTAGATTTTCTGATGATGCCCATTCTAACAGGTGTGAGGTGATACCTCATTGAAGTTTTGATTTGCCTTTCTCTAATAATTAGTGATGTTGAGCAGCTTTTCATGTGCATCTTGGCCATCTCTGGGTCTCCTTTGAAGAAATGTCTATTTAGATATTCTACCCATTTTTGAAGTGGTTTTTTTTTAATATTAAGCTGCATGAGCTGTTTATATATATTGGAGATTAAACCTTTGTCCATTGATTCGTTTTCACATATTTTCTCCCATTCTGAGGGTTGCCTTTTTCCATTCCCGTTTTTTTAACAAAAATAAAGAAAGAAAGAAAAAGAAGCAGAACACAAATGTCCGTAAAATATGCCTCTTGAAACTGTCGTTTTGAAATATGGAGGTCTTTTGAATTTTTTGGTCAGTATACGACCCCAGGATTTGTTTTCAGGACAGGTCTCATTTACAGGCCTGCAATTCTTTTGAATATCAACTGACCATTAGCGCTGGGATTAAAGCTGCTGTTGTGTGAAACGGCCACAAGGTGGCAGCAGTTCTCCTTTACCAAATCTGGTGACTAGGGCAACAGAACCTCAATGGAAGGCCTGTTCTAGGTTGTAATTTAGAATGGAATGTGCCAGGAAAAAGACCCTTAAGTTTGTCTCACTATTTCTTGTTCGTTTATTTTTTTCACTTAATTTTTATTTTTTATCACAGCAAGTTTGATTGCAATGTTTGGCTTGTTGTAGGTGTGCAAGATGTGGTTCTTTTACACATATACATATGTCTGTTCTTCCTGGGATCCTTTTCCCATGTATGTTATGACAGAATGTTGAGTAGTCTTCTCTTGGTGTTCCGTAGGTGTTTGGTGATTATATATTTCACCTGTGTTTGTATATGTCTGCTAACCCCAATATCCTAATGTATCCAATCCTCACACCTTTCCATTGGTGAACCATAAGTTTGTTTAATGAATCTGTGATTGCCCTTCTCTGTGGAAATATCTTCACTAGTATCAATTCTTAGGTAACACCTATAAGTGATATCATACGATATGTGTCTTTCTGACTTACTACAAGTCACGTGATTACCTCTAGACTCATCTACGGTGCTGCAAATGGCATTGTGTCCTTTTTTTCCTTGGCTAATATTCTGTCTGTACATGTACCAGTTCTTCTTTGTCCACTCATCTGTTGCTGGACTTTTTGGTTGCTTCCATGTCATGGCTATGGTAATGCTGCAGCAATGCACATTTGCCTGCCTGTGTCTTTCCAATTCTGTTTTCTTAGCTTATAGGCCCAGGAGTTCGCCTGCTGGATCATATGGTAGCAAAATGTTTACCTTGTAGAGGCACCGCCATTCTGTTCTCATTAGTGGCTCTTACCAGGCTACGTCCCACTTAAAGTTGAGGTTATGCTCTTCTCCACAACACCTTCAGCGTTTATTGTTTGTAGTATTTTTGCTGAAGTTTATTCTGACTAGTGTGAGCTGATAACACTTTGTGGTTGGATTTGCATGCGTCTCATAATACCTGGAAATTGAGTTTTCTGGCATGTCCTTTTATTCTTCCAACTGTGAGTACAGCTTACCTTTTCAAATTGTTTTCGGGAAGTATGTGTGACATTTAGAAATATTTTGGCCATTACCTCCCTCAAGACATTATGAGGGCAGGTTTCATTCACAGCCCTCCAGTACTGGTGCATATGAAGTGACACTTAGCACAGGTTTTATAGCTGCTCTTGCAGGTAACTGCCAGAGAGTGGCAGCATTTCTGCTTTTCCCAGTCTGTTAACTAGGGAAACAGACCATCCTGGCAGTGGTGTTCCTCGGTTATATATTAGAGTTGAATGTGCCCCAGAAAGCTGATGTCTCCTTACTTATGTTTGTTTTAGAAATTGAATTTATATATTTTGTTATTGGAGTCATATTCCATTGTGTTCATGGACCACTTCTTCTTTGAGCATTCCTCTGTTGATGGACATTTTCGTAGCTTCCATGTGTTGGCTTTGGTACATATTGCTGGAGTGCAGGATTGCCAGCATGTGTCTTTTGTTTGTGGTACATGGGCCTCTCACTGCCGTGGACCCTCCCATTGCAGAGCACAGCCTCCGGATGCACAGGCCCGGCAACCATAGCTCACGGAAACAGCCGCTCCGCAGCATGTGGGATCTTCCCGATTCGGGGCATGAACCCATGTCCCCTGCACTGGCAGGCGGACTCTCATCCACTGCGCCACCAGTGAATCCCAGCCTGTCTTTTTGATTCTCATCCCCTCAGGCGATAGGCCCAGCAGTGGATATGCTTGATTGAATGGTAGCTCAGTATTTATCTTTACAAGGCATGGCATTTTTGTTTTCATAACTGGCTCTTACCATGTCCCACGTTGAAGCAAGGGTAGGCATTTCTCCAAAACCCCTTCAGCATTTATGGTTTGCAGAATTTTTGCTGATGGCCATTCTGACTGCTGTGAGCTGATAGGTTTTTGTAATTTGGATTTGCATATCTTTAATTATTCCTAATGTTTAGCATTTTTCCATGCCTTTTTAAATTTCTGGCAGAGAAAAACAGAAAAATAACGGAGAGTACAATTAAACTCTTGAAATTGTCTTCTTGGATGGTTGCCCTCTTTTGAATTTTTGGGTCAATTTTCGACCCCATATTTGTTTTTGAGGGCACGTGTTATTCACAGGCCTGCAGTGAGTGTGACTATTTAGTGACCATTAGCAGTGGGTTTAAAGCTGCTGTTGTGGGAAATGGCCACAAGGCGGCAGCGTTTCTCCATTCCCAAGTCTGGTTCCTAGGGCAGCAGAGCCTTTCTGGGACCAATGGAATACAGAAGAAGGCATCATTGAAGTCTAACACAGAATACCATGTCCTGGTGGATGGTAGAATGACCAGTAGGGTCTAGGAATTAGGAACTACTGGGTGTATATCCTCGGTGGCTTCACTGACTGTCCTAACATCCTTTACCAGGTCCCCAGCATCCCACGGGGCTCTCGTGGTCAGGCCCCTCCCAGGATATGGGGCTCACCTGGGCAGGGCCCCAGCAGCCAATGGGGTTCTCATGTTCAGGCCACTCCCAGGGTATGGAGCTCACCTGTGAAACTACCCAGCAGCCCATGAGGCTCTCGTGCTTAGGCACCTCCCACGATACAGAGCTCCCCTGGGCAGGTACCATGGCAGGGCTGGGCACACAGGCACCGTGCACATAGCCCTCATTGCAGAGCACCCCAGAGCGCCTGTCACGCAGAGCTGACACAGAGCACCTCAGAGCAGCACTTGAACTAACAAACAGCAGCTCCGACAGGTCTCTGACCCTGGGCATCACTCTGTGCAGCCTCCCTCTGCCTGGTCTTCCAGAGACTTCCACTGCAGCCGGGGCACCAGGCCTTTGTCTCCAACCATCACCCCTCCTCTCCATGACTCCTGGGCTCCTCTCATTAGGATTAGGTCTTCTTGAAATTGTCTCCCACTCATGGGCCAGATAAAATGATTAGAAAACAAGCCAGGGATGCATCCCCTTGTCTATCCTGACTCTCAGGAGCCCACACCTGTTCCTTGGAACTGGCCGTTTCAGCGAGGTCCATTTTCTGCAGTGTGAGCCACTGAGGGGTGAGGATTGGCTGACAGGAGAAGCCTGTCCCTGCCGGCCAGCCCTCCCCAGGTGTGCCTGGTTTGAGGTCAATATAAACCCCGCTCCAGGGAGCAACAGCCCCTGCAGCTGTGCCTGACGCCATATTCTCTGCCCCGTCAGCAGTCTCGGGGCTGTGCTGGTGGGAGGGAGTGAGGGGGCATGGTTTTGTGGGTGGCCCGGTGTGAGAGGGGCTCTGCTGGACTTTCTGCAGGAGTTGCCAGACTGCCACCTGCTAAAGAAGAGGATGGGCCACCCATACCTTCCGCTGGAATTTCTCTGCGGGCAGAGGTGAGGGAAGAAAAAAGCAGTGGGGGCCAAGACAGGACGGATATCTCAGGCAGGGAAATGGAAAGTTTTCAGAAGAGCACCTGGGGCCAGGATCATCCTGGCAGGCCTGCAGGCACCAAGTCAGCCTGTGTGCTTTCGCTGGTGTGGATCCACGGCCCTTCCTCTATGCTTTCAAGTCCTTGTACATATTCAGGTGTTTTACCTGGGAAGTGTGGGAACAGTTCAGCAGCAGCTGGCTGGGGGCTCAGCTCACGTTTACTCACAGACGCCTATGTACGGTCCCCCAGCTTTGCAATGAGGACGCTCCTTGCGGGGGGACTGCTGGCTGCATGGGAGATAATTCTCCACCTCTGACCAACGTCAGAATTGTTTACCACTGGAGAAAGTGCCCTCATAGGGTGTTCCTCTGTATAACTAGTGGGTTCTGTTTATTTTTTCTGTTTTTTTCAAGGTAGATTTTATTCCTCATTTATGTATTTATAGATATAAGCATGGAAATAATTCATTCATATAAATACATCTGTGTGAAGGGAAGAACATTTTTCTGCTTTATTTTTAAATTTTATTTGTTTTTAAAATTTTTGAAATTTAATATTATTTATTTTTTATACAGCAGGTTATTATTAGTTATCTATTTTATACATATACATGTATACAGGTCAGTCCCAATCTCCCAACTCATCCCACCACCACCACCCCATGGCTTCCCCCCCTTGATTTCCATACGTTTGTTCTCTAACCCTGTGTCTCTAATTCTGCCCTGCAAACTGGTTCATCTGTACCATTTTTCTAGCTTCCACATATATGCATTAATACGCAATATTTGGTTTTCTCTTTCTGACTTACTTCTCTCTGTAGGACAGTCTCTAGATCCATTCACGTCTCTACAAATGACCCAGTTTCATTCCTTTTTATGGCTGAGCAATATTCCATTTTATATATGTACCACATCTTTATCCATTCGTCTGTCTGTGGGCAGTTAGCTTGCTTCCATGACCTGGCTATTGTAAATAGTGCTGCAATGAACATTGTGGTGAATGTGTCTTTTTGATTTATGGTTTTCTCTGGGTATATGCCCAGAAGTGGGATTGCCGGATCATATGGTAACTGTATTTTTAGTCTTTTTAATGAACCTCCATACTCTTCTCCTTAGTGACTGTATCAATTGACATTCCCACCAATATGGAAGAGGGATCCATTTGTCCACACCCTCCACAGCATTTGTAGTTTGTAGATTTTCTGATGATGCCCATTCTAACAGGTGTGAGGTGATACCTCATTGAAGTTTTGATTTGCCTTTCTCTAATAATTAGTGATGTTGAGCAGCTTTTCATGTGCATCTTGGCCATCTCTGGGTCTCCTTTGAAGAAATGTCTATTTAGATATTCTACCCATTTTTGAAGTGGTTTTTTTTTAATATTAAGCTGCATGAGCTGTTTATATATATTGGAGATTAAACCTTTGTCCATTGATTCGTTTTCACATATTTTCTCCCATTCTGAGGGTTGCCTTTTTCCATTCCCGTTTTTTTAACAAAAATAAAGAAAGAAAGAAAAAGAAGCAGAACACAAATGTCCGTAAAATATGCCTCTTGAAACTGTCGTTTTGAAATATGGAGGTCTTTTGAATTTTTTGGTCAGTATACGACCCCAGGATTTGTTTTCAGGACAGGTCTCATTTACAGGCCTGCAATTCTTTTGAATATCAACTGACCATTAGCGCTGGGATTAAAGCTGCTGTTGTGTGAAACGGCCACAAGGTGGCAGCAGTTCTCCTTTACCAAATCTGGTGACTAGGGCAACAGAACCTCAATGGAAGGCCTGTTCTAGGTTGTAATTTAGAATGGAATGTGCCAGGAAAAAGACCCTTAAGTTTGTCTCACTATTTCTTGTTCGTTTATTTTTTTCACTTAATTTTTATTTTTTATCACAGCAAGTTTGATTGCAATGTTTGGCTTGTTGTAGGTGTGCAAGATGTGGTTCTTTTACACATATACATATGTCTGTTCTTCCTGGGATCCTTTTCCCATGTATGTTATGACAGAATGTTGAGTAGTCTTCTCTTGGTGTTCCGTAGGTGTTTGGTGATTATATATTTCACCTGTGTTTGTATATGTCTGCTAACCCCAATATCCTAATGTATCCAATCCTCACACCTTTCCATTGGTGAACCATAAGTTTGTTTAATGAATCTGTGATTGCCCTTCTCTGTGGAAATATCTTCACTAGTATCAATTCTTAGGTAACACCTATAAGTGATATCATACGATATGTGTCTTTCTGACTTACTACAAGTCACGTGATTACCTCTAGACTCATCTACGGTGCTGCAAATGGCATTGTGTCCTTTTTTTCCTTGGCTAATATTCTGTCTGTACATGTACCAGTTCTTCTTTGTCCACTCATCTGTTGCTGGACTTTTTGGTTGCTTCCATGTCATGGCTATGGTAATGCTGCAGCAATGCACATTTGCCTGCCTGTGTCTTTCCAATTCTGTTTTCTTAGCTTATAGGCCCAGGAGTTCGCCTGCTGGATCATATGGTAGCAAAATGTTTACCTTGTAGAGGCACCGCCATTCTGTTCTCATTAGTGGCTCTTACCAGGCTACGTCCCACTTAAAGTTGAGGTTATGCTCTTCTCCACAACACCTTCAGCGTTTATTGTTTGTAGTATTTTTGCTGAAGTTTATTCTGACTAGTGTGAGCTGATAACACTTTGTGGTTGGATTTGCATGCGTCTCATAATACCTGGAAATTGAGTTTTCTGGCATGTCCTTTTATTCTTCCAACTGTGAGTACAGCTTACCTTTTCAAATTGTTTTCGGGAAGTATGTGTGACATTTAGAAATATTTTGGCCATTACCTCCCTCAAGACATTATGAGGGCAGGTTTCATTCACAGCCCTCCAGTACTGGTGCATATGAAGTGACACTTAGCACAGGTTTTATAGCTGCTCTTGCAGGTAACTGCCAGAGAGTGGCAGCATTTCTGCTTTTCCCAGTCTGTTAACTAGGGAAACAGACCATCCTGGCAGTGGTGTTCCTCGGTTATATATTAGAGTTGAATGTGCCCCAGAAAGCTGATGTCTCCTTACTTATGTTTGTTTTAGAAATTGAATTTATATATTTTGTTATTGGAGTCATATTCCATTGTGTTCATGGACCACTTCTTCTTTGAGCATTCCTCTGTTGATGGACATTTTCGTAGCTTCCATGTGTTGGCTTTGGTACATATTGCTGGAGTGCAGGATTGCCAGCATGTGTCTTTTGTTTGTGGTACATGGGCCTCTCACTGCCGTGGACCCTCCCATTGCAGAGCACAGCCTCCGGATGCACAGGCCCGGCAACCATAGCTCACGGAAACAGCCGCTCCGCAGCATGTGGGATCTTCCCGATTCGGGGCATGAACCCATGTCCCCTGCACTGGCAGGCGGACTCTCATCCACTGCGCCACCAGTGAATCCCAGCCTGTCTTTTTGATTCTCATCCCCTCAGGCGATAGGCCCAGCAGTGGATATGCTTGATTGAATGGTAGCTCAGTATTTATCTTTACAAGGCATGGCATTTTTGTTTTCATAACTGGCTCTTACCATGTCCCACGTTGAAGCAAGGGTAGGCATTTCTCCAAAACCCCTTCAGCATTTATGGTTTGCAGAATTTTTGCTGATGGCCATTCTGACTGCTGTGAGCTGATAGGTTTTTGTAATTTGGATTTGCATATCTTTAATTATTCCTAATGTTTAGCATTTTTCCATGCCTTTTTAAATTTCTGGCAGAGAAAAACAGAAAAATAACGGAGAGTACAATTAAACTCTTGAAATTGTCTTCTTGGATGGTTGCCCTCTTTTGAATTTTTGGGTCAATTTTCGACCCCATGTTTGTTTTTGAGGGCACGTGTTATTCACAGGCCTGCAATGAGTGTGACTATTTAGTGACCATTAGCAGTGGGTTTAAAGCTGCTGTTGTGGGAAATGGCCACAAGGCGGCAGCGTTTCTCCATTCCCAAGTCTGGTTCCTAGGGCAGCAGAGCCTTTCTGGGACCAATGGAATACAGAAGAAGGCATCATTGAAGTCTAACACAGAATACCATGTCCTGGTGGATGGTAGAATGACCAGTAGGGTCTAGGAATTAGGAACTACTGGGTGTATATCCTCGGTGGCTTCACTGACTGTCCTAACATCCTTTACCAGGTCCCCAGCAGCCCACGGGGCTCTCGTGGTCAGGCCCCTCCCAGGATATGGGGCTCACCTGGGCAGGGCCCCAGCAGCCAATGGGGTTCTCATGTTCAGGCCACTCCCAGGGTATGGAGCTCACCTGTGAAACTACCCAGCAGCCCATGAGGCTCTCGTGCTTAGGCACCTCCCACGATACAGAGCTCCCCTGGGCAGGTACCATGGCAGGGCTGGGCACACAGGCACCGTGCACATAGCCCTCATTGCAGAGCACCCCAGAACGCCTGTCACGCAGAGCTGACACAGAGCACCTCAGAGCAGCACTTGAACTAACAAACAGCAGCTCCGACAGGTCTCTGACCCTGGGCATCACTCTGTGCAGCCTCCCTCTGCCTGGTCTTCCAGAGACTTCCACTGCAGCCGGGGCACCAGGCCTTTGTCTCCAACCATCACCCCTCCTCTCCATGACTCCTGGGCTCCTCTCATTAGGATTAGGTCTTCTTGAAATTGTCTCCCACTCATGGGCCAGATAAAATGATTAGAAAACAAGCCAGGGACGCAGCCCCTTGTCTATCCTGACTCTCAGGAGCCCACACCTGTTCCTTGGAACTGGCCGTTTCAGCGAGGTCCATTTTCTGCAGTGTGAGCCACTGAGGGGTGAGGATTGGCTGACCAGAGCAGCCTGTCCCTGCCGGCCAGCCCTCCCCAGGTGTGCCTGGGTTGAGGTCAATATAAACCCCGCTCCAGGGAGCAACAGCCCCTGCAGCTGTGCCTGACGCCATATTCTCTGCCCCATCAGCAGTCTCGGGGCTGTGCTGGTGGGAGGGAGTGAGGGGGCATGGTTTTGTGTGTGGCCCGGTGTGAGAGGGGCTCTGCTGGACTTTCTGCAGGAGTTGACAGACTGCCACCTGCTAAAGAAGAGGATGGGTCACCCATACCTTCCACTGGAATTTCTCTGCGGGCAGAGGTGAGGGAGGAAAAAAGCAGTGGGGGCCAAGACAGGACGGATATCTCAGGCAGGGAAATGGAAAGTTTTCAGAAGAGCACCTGGGGCCAGGATCATCCTGGCAGGCCTGCAGGCACCAAGTCAGCCTGCGTGCTTTCGCTGGTGTGGATCCACGGCCCTTCCTCTATGCTTTCAAGTCCTTGTACATATTCAGGTGTTTTACCTGGGAAGTGTGGGAACAGTTCAGCAGCAGCTGGCTGGGGGCTCAGCTCACGTTTACTCACAGACGCCTATGTACGGTCCCCCAGCTTTGCAATGAGGATGCTCCTTGCGGGGGGAATGCTGGCTGCATGGGAGATAATTCTCCGCCTCTGACCAACTTCAGAATTCTTTACCACTGGAGCAAGTGCCCTGATAGGGTGTTCCTCTGTATAACTAGTGGGTTCTGTTTATTTTTTCTGTTTTTTTAAGGTAGATTTTATTCCTCATTTATGTATTTATAGATATAAGCATGGAAATAATTCATTCATATAAATACATCTGTGTGAAGGGAAGAACATTTTTCTGTTTTATTTTTAAATTTTATTTGTTTTTAAAATTTTTGAAATTTAATATTATTTATTTTTTTATACAGCAGGTTATTATTAGTTATCTATTTTATACATATACATGTATACAGGTCAGTCCCAATCTCCCAACTCATCCCACCACCACCACCCCATGGCTTCCCCACCTTGATTTCCATACGTTTGTTCTCTAACCCTGTGTCTCTAATTCTGCCCTGCAAACTGGTTCATCTGTACCATTTTTCTAGCTTCCACATATATGCATTAATACGCAATATTTGGTTTTCTCTTTCTGACTTACTTCTCTCTGTAGGACAGTCTCTAGATCCATTCACGTCTCTACAAATGACCCAGTTTCATTCCTTTTTATGGCTGAGCAATATTCCATTTTATATATGTACCACATCTTTATCCATTCGTCTGTCTGTGGGCATTTAGCTTGCTTCCATGACCTGGCTATTGTAAATAGTGCTGCAATGAACATTGTGGTGAATGTGTCTTTTTGATTTATGGTTTTCTCTGGGTATATGCCCAGAAGTGGGATTGCTGGATCATATGGTAACTGTATTTTTAGTCTTTTTAATGAACCTCCATACTCTTCTCCTTAGTGACTGTATCAATTGACATTCCCACCAATAGTGGAAGAGGGATCCATTTGTCCACACCCTCCACAGCATTTGTAGTTTGTAGATTTTCTGATGATGCCCATTCTAACAGGTGTGAGGTGATACCTCATTGAAGTTTTGATTTGCCTTTCTCTAATAATTAGTGATGTTGAGCAGCTTTTCATGTGCATCTTGGCCATCTCTGGGTCTCCTTTGAAGAAATGTCTATTTAGATATTCTACCCATTTTTGAAGTGGTTTTTTTTTAATATTAAGCTGCATGAGCTGTTTATATATATTGGAGATTAAACCTTTGTCCATTGATTCGTTTTCACATATTTTCTCCCATTCTGAGGGTTGCCTTTTTCCATTCCCGTTTTTTTAACAAAAATAAAGAAAGAAAGAAAAAGAAGCAGAACACAAATGTCCGTAAAATATGCCTCTTGAAACTGTCGTTTTGAAATATGGAGGTCTTTTGAATTTTTTGGTCAGTATACGACCCCAGGATTTGTTTTCAGGACAGGTCTCATTTACAGGCCTGCAATTCTTTTGAATATCAACTGACCATTAGCGCTGGGATTAAAGCTGCTGTTGTGTGAAACGGCCACAAGGTGGCAGCAGTTCTCCTTTACCAAATCTGGTGACTAGGGCAACAGAACCTCAATGGAAGTCGTGTTCTAGGTTGTAATTTAGAATGGAATGTGCCAGGAAAAAGACCCTTAAGTTTGTCTCACTATTTCTTGTTCGTTTTTTTTTTCATTTAATTTTTATTTTTTATCACAGCAAGTTTGATTGCAATGTTTGGTTTGTTGTAGGTGTGCAAGATGTGGTTCTTTTACACATATACATATGTCTGTTCTTCCTGGGATCCTTTTCCCATGTATGTTATGACAGAATGTTGAGTAGTCTTCTCTTGGTGTTCCGTAGGTGTTTGGTGATTATATATTTCACCTGTGTTTGTATATGTCTGCTAACCCCAATATCCTAATGTATCCAATCCTCACACCTTTCCATTGGTGAACCATAAGTTTGTTTAATGAATCTGTGATTGCCCTTCTCTGTGGAAATATCTTCACTAGTATCAATTCTTAGGTAACACCTATAAGTGATATCATACGATATGTGTCTTTCTGACTTACTACAAGTCACGTGATTACCTCTAGACTCATCTACGGTGCTGCAAATGGCATTGTGTCCTTTTTTTCCTTGGCTAATATTCTGTCTGTACATGTACCAGTTCTTCTTTGTCCACTCATCTGTTGCTGGACTTTTTGGTTGCTTCCATGTCATGGCTATGGTAATGCTGCAGCAATGCACATTTGCCTGCCTGTGTCTTTCCAATTCTGTTTTCTTAGCTTATAGGCCCAGGAGTTCGCCTGCTGGATCATATGGTAGCAAAATGTTTACCTTGTAGAGGCACCGCCATTCTGTTCTCATTAGTGGCTCTTACCAGGCTACGTCCCACTTAAAGTTGAGGTTATGCTCTTCTCCACAACACCTTCAGCGTTTATTGTTTGTAGTATTTTTGCTGAAGTTTATTCTGACTAGTGTGAGCTGATACCACTTTGTGGTTGGATTTGCATGCGTCTCATAATACCTTGAAATTGAGTTTTCTGGCATGTCCTTTTTTTCTTCCAACTGTGAGTACAGCTTACCTTTTCAAATTGTTTTCGGGAAGTATGTGTGACATTTAGAAATATTTTGGCCATTACCTCCCTCAAGACATTATGAGGGCAGGTTTCATTCACAGCCCTCCAGTACTGGTGCATATGAAGTGACACTTAGCACAGGTTTTATAGCTGCTCTTGCAGGTAACTGCCAGAGAGTGGCAGCATTTCTGCTTTTCCCAGTCTGTTAACTAGGGAAACAGACCATCCTGGCAGTGGTGTTCCTCGGTTATATATTAGAGTTGAATGTGCCCCAGAAAGCTGATGTCTCCTTACTTATGTTTGTTTTAGAAATTGAATTTATATATTTTGTTATTGGAGTCATATTCCATTGTGTTCATGGACCACTTCTTCTTTGAGCATTCCTCTGTTGATGGACATTTTCGTAGCTTCCATGTGTTGGCTTTGGTACATATTGCTGGAGTGCAGGATTGCCAGCATGTGTCTTTTGTTTGTGGTACATGGGCCTCTCACTGCCGTGGACCCTCCCATTGCAGAGCACAGCCTCCGGATGCGCAGGCCCGGCAACCATAGCTCACGGAAACAGCCGCTCCGCAGCATGTGGGATCTTCCCGATTCGGGGCATGAACCCATGTCCCCTGCACTGGCAGGCGGACTCTCATCCACTGCGCCACCAGTGAATCCCAGCCTGTCTTTTTGATTCTCATCCCCTCAGGCGATAGGCCCAGCAGTGGGTATGCTTGCTTGAATGGTAGCTCAGTATTTATCTTTACAAGGCATGGCATTTTTGTTTTCATAACTGGCTCTTACCATGTCCCACGTTGAAGCAAGGGTAGGCATTTCTCCAAAACCCCTTCAGCATTTATGGTTTGCAGAATTTTTGCTGATGGCCATTCTGACTGCTGTGAGCTGATAGGTTTGTGTAATTTGGATTTGCATATCTTTAATTATTCCTAATGTTTAGCATTTTTCCATGCCTTTTTAAATTTCTGGCAGAGAAAAACAGAAAAATAACGGAGAGTACAATTAAACTCTTGAAATTGTCTTCTTGGATGGTTGCCCTCTTTTGAATTTTTGGGTCAATTTTCGACCCCATGTTTGTTTTTGAGGGCACGTGTTATTCACAGGCCTGCAATGAGTGTGACTATTTAGTGACCATTAGCAGTGGGTTTAAAGCTGCTGTTGTGGGAAATGGCCACAAGGCGGCAGCGTTTCTCCATTCCCAAGTCTGGTTCCTAGGGCAGCAGAGCCTTTCTGGGACCAATGGAATACAGAAGAAGGCATCATTGAAGTCTAACACAGAATACCATGTCCTGGTGGATGGTAGAATGACCAGTAGGGTCTAGGAATTAGGAACTACTGGGTGTATATCCTCGGTGGCTTCACTGACTGTCCTAACATCCTTTACCAGGTCCCCAGCAGCCCACGGGGCTCTCGTGGTCAGGCCCCTCCCAGGATATGGGGCTCACCTGGGCAGGGCCCCAGCAGCCAATGGGGTTCTCATGTTCAGGCCACTCCCAGGGTATGGAGCTCACCTGTGAAACTACCCAGCAGCCCATGAGGCTCTCGTGCTTAGGCACCTCCCACGATACAGAGCTCCCCTGGGCAGGTACCATGGCAGGGCTGGGCACACAGGCACCGTGCACATAGCCCTCATTGCAGGGCACCCCAGAACGCCTGTCACGCAGAGCTGACACAGAGCACCTCAGAGCAGCACTTGAACTAACAAACAGCAGCTCCGACAGGTCTCTGACCCTGGGCATCACTCTGTGCAGCCTCCCTCTGCCTGGTCTTCCAGAGACTTCCACTGCAGCCGGGGCACCAGGCCTTTGTCTCCAACCATCACCCCTCCTCTACCTGACTCCTGGGCTCCTCTCATTAGGATTAGGTCTTCTTGAAATTGTCTCCCACTCATGGGCCAGATAAAATGATTAGAAAACAAGCCAGGGATGCATCCCCTTGTCTATCCTGACTCTCAGGAGCCCACACCTGTTCCTTGGAACTGGCCGTTTCAGCGAGGTCCATTTTCTGCAGTGTGAGCCATTGAGGGGTGAGGATTGGCTGACCGGAGATGCCTGTCCCTGCCGGCCAGCCCTCCCCAGGTGTGCCTGGTTTGAGGTCAATATAAACCCCGCTCCAGGGAGCAACAGCCCCTGCAGCTGTGCCTGACGCCATATTCTCTGCCCCGTCAGCAGTCTCGGGGCTGTGCTGGTGGGAGGGAGTGAGGGGGCATGGTTTTGTGGGTGGCCCGGTGTGAGAGGGGCTCTGCTGGACTTTCTGCAGGAGTTGCCAGACTGCCACCTGCTAAAGAAGAGGATGGGCCACCCATACCTTCCGCTGGAATTTCTCTGCGGGCAGAGGTGAGGGAAGAAAAAAGCAGTGGGGGCCAAGACAGGACGGATATCTCAGGCAGGGAAATGGAAAGTTTTCAGAAGAGCACCTGGGGCCAGGATCATCCTGGCAGGCCTGCAGGCACCAAGTCAGCCTGCGTGCTTTCGCTGGTGTGGATCCACGGCCCTTCCTCTATGCTTTCAAGTCCTTGTACATATTCAGGTGTTTTACCTGGGAAGTGTGGGAACAGTTCAGCAGCAGCTGGCTGGGGGCTCAGCTCACGTTTACTCACAGACGCCTATGTACGGTCCCCCAGCTTTGCAATGAGGACGCTCCTTGCGGGGGGACTGCTGGCTGCATGGGAGATAATTCTCCACCTCTGACCAACGTCAGAATTGTTTACCACTGGAGAAAGTGCCCTCATAGGGTGTTCCTCTGTATAACTAGTGGGTTCTGTTTATTTTTTCTGTTTTTTTCAAGGTAGATTTTATTCCTCATTTATGTATTTATAGATATAAGCATGGAAATAATTCATTCATATAAATACATCTGTGTGAAGGGAAGAACATTTTTCTGCTTTATTTTTAAATTTTATTTGTTTTTAAAATTTTTGAAATTTAATATTATTTATTTTTTATACAGCAGGTTATTATTAGTTATCTATTTTATACATATACATGTATACAGGTCAGTCCCAATCTCCCAACTCATCCCACCACCACCACCCCATGGCTTCCCCCCCTTGATTTCCATACGTTTGTTCTCTAACCCTGTGTCTCTAATTCTGCCCTGCAAACTGGTTCATCTGTACCATTTTTCTAGCTTCCACATATATGCATTAATACGCAATATTTGGTTTTCTCTTTCTGACTTACTTCTCTCTGTAGGACAGTCTCTAGATCCATTCACGTCTCTACAAATGACCCAGTTTCATTCCTTTTTATGGCTGAGCAATATTCCATTTTATATATGTACCACATCTTTATCCATTCGTCTGTCTGTGGGCATTTAGCTTGCTTCCATGACCTGGCTATTGTAAATAGTGCTGCAATGAACATTGTGGTGAATGTGTCTTTTTGATTTATGGTTTTCTCTGGGTATATGCCCAGAAGTGGGATTGCCGGATCATATGGTAACTGTATTTTTAGTCTTTTTAATGAACCTCCATACTCTTCTCCTTAGTGACTGTATCAATTGACATTCCCACCAATAGTGGAAGAGGGATCCATTTGTCCACACCCTCCACAGCATTTGTAGTTTGTAGATTTTCTGATGATGCCCATTCTAACAGGTGTGAGGTGATACCTCATTGAAGTTTTGATTTGCCTTTCTCTAATAATTAGTGATGTTGAGCAGCTTTTCATGTGCATCTTGGCCATCTCTGGGTCTCCTTTGAAGAAATGTCTATTTAGATATTCTACCCATTTTTGAAGTGGTTTTTTTTAATATTAAGCTGCATGAGCTGTTTATATATATTGGAGATGAAACCTTTGTCCATTGATTCGTTTTCACATATTTTCTCCCATTCTGAGGGTTGCCTTTTTCCATTCCCGTTTTTTTAACAAAAATAAAGAAAGAAAGAAAAAGAAGCAGAACACAAATGTCCGTAAAATATGCCTCTTGAAACTGTCGTTTTGAAATATGGAGGTCTTTTGAATTTTTTGGTCAGTATACGACCCCAGGATTTGTTTTCAGGACAGGTCTCATTTACAGGCCTGCAATTCTTTTGAATATCAACTGACCATTAGCGCTGGGATTAAAGCTGCTGTTGTGTGAAACGGCCACAAGGTGGCAGCAGTTCTCCTTTACCAAATCTGGTGACTAGGGCAACAGAACCTCAATGGAAGGCCTGTTCTAGGTTGTAATTTAGAATGGAATGTGCCAGGAAAAAGACCCTTAAGTTTGTCTCACTATTTCTTGTTCGTTTATTTTTTTCACTTAATTTTTATTTTTTATCACAGCAAGTTTGATTGCAATGTTTGGCTTGTTGTAGGTGTGCAAGATGTGGTTCTTTTACACATATACATATGTCTGTTCTTCCTGGGATCCTTTTCCCATGTATGTTATGACAGAATGTTGAGTAGTCTTCTCTTGGTGTTCCGTAGGTGTTTGGTGATTATATATTTCACCTGTGTTTGTATATGTCTGCTAACCCCAATATCCTAATGTATCCAATCCTCACACCTTTCCATTGGTGAACCATAAGTTTGTTTAATGAATCTGTGATTGCCCTTCTCTGTGGAAATATCTTCACTAGTATCAATTCTTAGGTAACACCTATAAGTGATATCATACGATATGTGTCTTTCTGACTTACTACAAGTCACGTGATTACCTCTAGACTCATCTACGGTGCTGCAAATGGCATTGTGTCCTTTTTTTCCTTGGCTAATATTCTGTCTGTACATGTACCAGTTCTTCTTTGTCCACTCATCTGTTGCTGGACTTTTTGGTTGCTTCCATGTCATGGCTATGGTAATGCTGCAGCAATGCACATTTGCCTGCCTGTGTCTTTCCAATTCTGTTTTCTTAGCTTATAGGCCCAGGAGTTCGCCTGCTGGATCATATGGTAGCAAAATGTTTACCTTGTAGAGGCACCGCCATTCTGTTCTCATTAGTGGCTCTTACCAGGCTACGTCCCACTTAAAGTTGAGGTTATGCTCTTCTCCACAACACCTTCAGCGTTTATTGTTTGTAGTATTTTTGCTGAAGTTTATTCTGACTAGTGTGAGCTGATACCACTTTGTGGTTGGATTTGCATGCGTCTCATAATACCTTGAAATTGAGTTTTCTGGCATGTCCTTTTTTTCTTCCAACTGTGAGTACAGCTTACCTTTTCAAATTGTTTTCGGGAAGTATGTGTGACATTTAGAAATATTTTGGCCATTACCTCCCTCAAGACATTATGAGGGCAGGTTTCATTCACAGCCCTCCAGTACTGGTGCATATGAAGTGACACTTAGCACAGGTTTTATAGCTGCTCTTGCAGGTAACTGCCAGAGAGTGGCAGCATTTCTGCTTTTCCCAGTCTGTTAACTAGGGAAACAGACCATCCTGGCAGTGGTGTTCCTCGGTTATATATTAGAGTTGAATGTGCCCCAGAAAGCTGATGTCTCCTTACTTATGTTTGTTTTAGAAATTGAATTTATATATTTTGTTATTGGAGTCATATTCCATTGTGTTCATGGACCACTTCTTCTTTGAGCATTCCTCTGTTGATGGACATTTTCGTAGCTTCCATGTGTTGGCTTTGGTACATATTGCTGGAGTGCAGGATTGCCAGCATGTGTCTTTTGTTTGTGGTACATGGGCCTCTCACTGCCGTGGACCCTCCCATTGCAGAGCACAGCCTCCGGATGCACAGGCCCGGCAACCATAGCTCACGGAAACAGCCGCTCCGCAGCATGTGGGATCTTCCCGATTCGGGGCATGAACCCATGTCCCCTGCACTGGCAGGCGGACTCTCATCCACTGCGCCACCAGTGAATCCCAGCCTGTCTTTTTGATTCTCATCCCCTCAGGCGATAGGCCCAGCAGTGGATATGCTTGATTGAATGGTAGCTCAGTATTTATCTTTACAAGGCATGGCATTTTTGTTTTCATAACTGGCTCTTACCATGTCCCACGTTGAAGCAAGGGTAGGCATTTCTCCAAAACCCCTTCAGCATTTATGGTTTGCAGAATTTTTGCTGATGGCCATTCTGACTGCTGTGAGCTGATAGGTTTTTGTAATTTGGATTTGCATATCTTTAATTATTCCTAATGTTTAGCATTTTTCCATGCCTTTTTAAATTTCTGGCAGAGAAAAACAGAAAAATAACGGAGAGTACAATTAAACTCTTGAAATTGTCTTCTTGGATGGTTGCCCTCTTTTGAATTTTTGGGTCAATTTTCGACCCCATGTTTGTTTTTGAGGGCACGTGTTATTCACAGGCCTGCAATGAGTGTGACTATTTAGTGACCATTAGCAGTGGGTTTAAAGCTGCTGTTGTGGGAAATGGCCACAAGGCGGCAGCGTTTCTCCATTCCCAAGTCTGGCTCCTAGGGCAGCAGAGCCTTTCTGGGACCAATGGAATACAGAAGAAGGCATCATTGAAGTCTAACACAGAATACCATGTCCTGGTGGATGGTAGAATGACCAGTAGGGTCTAGGAATTAGGAACTACTGGGTGTATATCCTCGGTGGCTTCACTGACTGTCCTAACATCCTTTACCAGGTCCCCAGCAGCCCACGGGGCTCTCGTGGTCAGGCCCCTCCCAGGATATGGGGCTCACCTGGGCAGGGCCCCAGCAGCCAATGGGGTTCTCATGTTCAGGCCACTCCCAGGGTATGGAGCTCACCTGTGAAACTACCCAGCAGCCCATGAGGCTCTCGTGCTTAGGCACCTCCCACGATACAGAGCTCCCCTGGGCAGGTACCATGGCAGGGCTGGGCACACAGGCACCGTGCACATAGCCCTCATTGCAGAGCACCCCAGAACGCCTGTCACGCAGAGCTGACACAGAGCACCTCAGAGCAGCACTTGAACTAACAAACAGCAGCTCCGACAGGTCTCTGACCCTGGGCATCACTCTGTGCAGCCTCCCTCTGCCTGGTCTTCCAGAGACTTCCACTGCAGCCGGGGCACCAGGCCTTTGTCTCCAACCATCACCCCTCCTCTCCCTGACTCCTGGGCTCCTCTCATTAGGATTAGGTCTTCTTGAAATTGTCTCCCACTCATGGGCCAGATAAAATGATTAGAAAACAAGCCAGGGACGCAGCCCCTTGTCTATCCTGACTCTCAGGAGCCCACACCTGTTCCTTGGAACTGGCCGTTGCAGCGAGGTCCATTTTCTGCAGTGTGAGCCACTGAGGGGTGAGGATTGGCTGACCGGAGCAGCCTGTCCCTGCCGGCCAGCCCTCCCCAGGTGTGCCTGGGTTGAGGTCAATATAAACCCCGCTCCAGGGAGCAACAGCCCCTGCAGCTGTGCCTGACGCCATATTCTCTGCCCCGTCAGCAGTCTCGGGGCTGTGCTGGTGGGAGGGAGTGAGGGGGCATGGTTTTGTGGGTGGCCCGGTGTGAGAGGGGCTCTGCTGGACTTTCTGCAGGAGTTGACAGACTGCCACCTGCTAAAGAAGAGGATGGGTCACCCATACCTTCCGCTGGAATTTCTCTGCGGGCAGAGGTGAGGGAGGAAAAAAGCAGTGGGGGCCAAGACAGGACGGATATCTCAGGCAGGGAAATGGAAAGTTTTCAGAAGAGCACCTGGGGCCAGGATCATCCTGGCAGGCCTGCAGGCACCAAGTCAGCCTGCGTGCTTTCGCTGGTGTGGATCCACGGCCCTTCCTCTATGCTTTCAAGTCCTTGTACATATTCAGGTGTTTTACCTGGGAAGTGTGGGAACAGTTCAGCAGCAGCTGGCTGGGGGCTCAGCTCACGTTTACTCACAGATGCCTATGTACGGTCCCCCAGCTTTGCAATGAGGACGCTCCTTGCGGGGGGACTGCTGGCTGCATGGGAGATAATTCTCCACCTCTGACCAACGACAGAATTGTTTACCACTGGAGAAAGTGCCCTCATAGGGTGTTCCTCTGTATAACTAGTGGGTTCTGTTTATTTTTTCTGTTTTTTTAAGGTAGATTTTATTCCTCATTTTTGTATTTATAGATATAAGCATGGAAATAATTCATTCATATAAATACATCTGTGTGAAGGGAAGAACATTTTTCTGTTTTATTTTTAAATTTTATTTGTTTTTAAAATTTTTGAAATTTAATATTATTTATTTTTTTATACAGCAGGTTATTATTAGTTATCTATTTTATACATATACATGTATACAGGTCAGTCCCAATCTCCCAACTCATCCCACCACCACCACCCCATGGCTTCCCCCCCTTGATTTCCATACGTTTGTTCTCTAACCCTGTGTCTCTAATTCTGCCCTGCAAACTGGTTCATCTGTACCATTTTTCTAGCTTCCACATATATGCATTAATACGCAATATTTGGTTTTCCCTTTCTGACTTACTTCTCTCTGTAGGACAGTCTCTAGATCCATTCACGTCTCTACAAATGACCCAGTTTCATTCCTTTTTATGGCTGAGCAATATTCCATTTTATATATGTACCACATCTTTATCCATTCGTCTGTCTGTGGGCATTTAGCTTGCTTCCATGACCTGGCTATTGTAAATAGTGCTGCAATGAACATTGTGGTGAATGTGTCTTTTTGATTTATGGTTTTCTCTGGGTATATGCCCAGAAGTGGGATTGCTGGATCATATGGTAATTGTATTTTTAGTTTTTTTAATGAACCTCCATACTCTTCTCCTTAGTGACTGTATCAATTGACATTCCCACCAATAGTGGAAGAGGGATCCATTTGTCCACACCCTCCGCAGCATTTGCAGTTGGTAGATTTTCTAATGATGCCCATTCTAACAGGTGTGAGGTGATACCTCATTGAAGTTTTGATTTGCCTTTCTCTAATAATTAGTGATGTTGAGCAGCTTTTCATGTGCATCTTGGCCATCTCTGGGTCTCCTTTGAAGAAATGTCTATTTAGATATTCTACCCATTTTTGAAGTGGTTTTTTTTAATATTAAGCTGCATGAGCTGTTTATATATATTGGAGATGAAACCTTTGTCCATTGATTCGTTTTCACATATTTTCTCCCATTCTGAGGGTGGCCTTTTTCCATTCCCGTTTTTTTAACAAAAATAAAGAAAGAAAGAAAAAGAAGCAGAACACAAATGTCCGTAAAATATGCCTCTTGAAACTGTCGTTTTGAAATATGGAGGTCTTTTGAATTTTTTGGTCAGTATACGACCCCAGGATTTGTTTTCAGGACAGGTCTCATTTACAGGCCTGCAATTCTTTTGAATATCAACTGACCATTAGCGCTGGGATTAAAGCTGCTGTTGTGTGAAACGGCCACAAGGTGGCAGCAGTTCTCCTTTACCAAATCTGGTGACTAGGGCAACAGAACCTCAATGGAAGGCCTGTTCTAGGTTGTAATTTAGAATGGAATGTGCCAGGAAAAAGACCCTTAAGTTTGTCTCACTATTTCTTGTTCGTTTTTTTTTTCATTTAATTTTTATTTTTTATCACAGCAAGTTTGATTGCAATGTTTGGTTTGTTGTAGGTGTGCAAGATGTGGTTCTTTTACACATATACATATGTCTGTTCTTCCTGGGATCCTTTTCCCATGTATGTTATGACAGAATGTTGAGTAGTCTTCTCTTGGTGTTCCGTAGGTGTTTGGTGATTATATATTTCACCTGTGTTTGTATATGTCTGCTAACCCCAATATCCTAATGTATCCAATCCTCACACCTTTCCATTGGTGAACCATAAGTTTGTTTAATGAATCTGTGATTGCCCTTCTCTGTGGAAATATCTTCACTAGTATCAATTCTTAGGTAACACCTATAAGTGATATCATACGATATGTGTCTTTCTGACTTACTACAAGTCACGTGATTACCTCTAGACTCATCTACGGTGCTGCAAATGGCATTGTGTCCTTTTTTTCCTTGGCTAATATTCTGTCTGTACATGTACCAGTTCTTCTTTGTCCACTCATCTGTTGCTGGACTTTTTGGTTGCTTCCATGTCATGGCTATGGTAATGCTGCAGCAATGCACATTTGCCTGCCTGTGTCTTTCCAATTCTGTTTTCTTAGCTTATAGGCCCAGGAGTTCGCCTGCTGGATCATATGGTAGCAAAATGTTTACCTTGTAGAGGCACCGCCATTCTGTTCTCATTAGTGGCTCTTACCAGGCTACGTCCCACTTAAAGTTGAGGTTATGCTCTTCTCCACAACACCTTCAGCGTTTATTGTTTGTAGTATTTTTGCTGAAGTTTATTCTGACTAGTGTGAGCTGATACCACTTTGTGGTTGGATTTGCATGCGTCTCATAATACCTGGAAATTGAGTTTTCTGGCATGTCCTTTTTTTCTTCCAACTGTGAGTACAGCTTACCTTTTCAAATTGTTTTCGGGAAGTATGTGTGACATTTAGAAATATTTTGGCCATTACCTCCCTCAAGACATTATGAGGGCAGGTTTCATTCACAGCCCTCCAGTACTGGTGCATATGAAGTGACACTTAGCACAGGTTTTATAGCTGCTCTTGCAGGTAACTGCCAGAGAGTGGCAGCATTTCTGCTTTTCCCAGTCTGTTAACTAGGGAAACAGACCATCCTGGCAGTGGTGTTCCTCGGTTATATATTAGAGTTGAATGTGCCCCAGAAAGCTGATGTCTCCTTACTTATGTTTGTTTTAGAAATTGAATTTATATATTTTGTTATTGGAGTCATATTCCATTGTGTTCATGGACCACTTCTTCTTTGAGCGTTCCTCTGTTGATGGACATTTTCGTAGCTTCCATGTGTTGGCTTTGGTACATATTGCTGGAGTGCAGGATTGCCAGCATGTGTCTTTTGTTTGTGGTACATGGGCCTCTCACTGCCGTGGACCCTCCCATTGCAGAGCACAGCCTCCGGATGCACAGGCCCGGCAACCATAGCTCACGGAAACAGCCGCTCCGCAGCATGTGGGATCTTCCCGATTCGGGGCATGAACCCATGTCCCCTGCACTGGCAGGCGGACTCTCATCCACTGCGCCACCAGTGAATCCCAGCCTGTCTTTTTGATTCTCATCCCCTCAGGCGATAGGCCCAGCAGTGGATATGCTTGATTGAATGGTAGCTCAGTATTTATCTTTACAAGGCATGGCATTTTTGTTTTCATAACTGGCTCTTACCATGTCCCACGTTGAAGCAAGGGTAGGCATTTCTCCAAAACCCCTTCAGCATTTATGGTTTGCAGAATTTTTGCTGATGGCCATTCTGACTGCTGTGAGCTGATAGGTTTTTGTAATTTGGATTTGCATATCTTTAATTATTCCTAATGTTTAGCATTTTTCCATGCCTTTTTAAATTTCTGGCAGAGAAAAACAGAAAAATAACGGAGAGTACAATTAAACTCTTGAAATTGTCTTCTTGGATGGTTGCCCTCTTTTGAATTTTTGGGTCAATTTTCGACCCCATGTTTGTTTTTGAGGGCACGTGTTATTCACAGGCCTGCAATGAGTGTGACTATTTAGTGACCATTAGCAGTGAGTTTAAAGCTGCTGTTGTGGGAAATGGCCACAAGGCGGCAGCGTTTCTCCATTCCCAAGTCTGGTTCCTAGGGCAGCAGAGCCTTTCTGGGACCAATGGAATACAGAAGAAGGCATCATTGAAGTCTAACACAGAATACCATGTCCTGGTGGATGGTAGAATGACCAGTAGGGTCTAGGAATTAGGAACTACTGGGTGTATATCCTCGGTGGCTTCACTGACTGTCCTAACATCCTTTACCAGGTCCCCAGCAGCCCACGGGGCTCTCGTGGTCAGGCCCCTCCCAGGATATGGGGCTCACCTGGGCAGGGCCCCAGCAGCCAATGGGGTTCTCATGTTCAGGCCACTCCCAGGGTATGGAGCTCACCTGTGAAACTACCCAGCAGCCCATGAGGCTCTCGTGCTTAGGCACCTCCCACGATACAGAGCTCCCCTGGGCAGGTACCATGGCAGGGCTGGGCACACAGGCACCGTGCACATAGCCCTCATTGCAGAGCACCCCAGAACGCCTGTCACGCAGAGCTGACACAGAGCACCTCAGAGCAGCACTTGAACTAACAAACAGCAGCTCCGACAGGTCTCTGACCCTGGGCATCACTCTGTGCAGCCTCCCTCTGCCTGGTCTTCCAGAGACTTCCACTGCAGCCGGGGCACCAGGCCTTTGTCTCCAACCATCACCCCTCCTCTCCATGACTCCTGGGCTCCTCTCATTAGGATTAGGTCTTCTTGAAATTGTCTCCCACTCATGGGCCAGATAAAATGATTAGAAAACAAGCCAGGGACGCAGCCCCTTGTCTATCCTGACTCTCAGGAGCCCACACCTGTTCCTTGGAACTGGCCGTTTCAGCGAGGTCCATTTTCTGCAGTGTGAGCCACTGAGGGGTGAGGATTGGCTGACCAGAGCAGCCTGTCCCTGCCGGCCAGCCCTCCCCAGGTGTGCCTGGGTTGAGGTCAATATAAACCCCGCTCCAGGGAGCAACAGCCCCTGCAGCTGTGCCTGACGCCATATTCTCTGCCCCGTCAGCAGTCTCGGGGCTGTGCTGGTGGGAGGGAGTGAGGGGGCATGGTTTTGTGGGTGGCCCGGTGTGAGAGGGGCTCTGCCTGACTTTCTGCAGGAGTTGCCAGACTGCCACCTGCTAAAGAAGAGGATGGGCCACCCATACCTTCCGCTGGAATTTCTCTGCGGGCAGAGGAGAGGGAGGAAAAAAACAGTGGGGGCCAAGACAGGACGGATATCTCAGGCAGGGAAATGGAAAGTTTTCAGAAGAGCACCTGGGGCCAGGATCATCCTGGCAGGCCTGCAGGCACCAAGTCAGCCTGCGTGCTTTCGCTGGTGTGGATCCACGGCCCTTCCTCTATGCTTTCAAGTCCTTGTACATATTCAGGTGTTTTACCTGGGAAGTGTGGGAACAGTTCAGCAGCAGCTGGCTGGGGGCTCAGCTCACGTTTACTCACAGACGCCTATGTACGGTCCCCCAGCTTTGCAATGAGGACGCTCCTTGCGGAGGGAATGCTGGCTGCATGGGAGATAATTCTCCGCCTCTGACCAACTTCAGAATTGTTTACCACTGGAGCAAGTGCCCTGATAGGGTGTTCCTCTGTATAACTAGTGGGTTCTGTTTATTTTTTCTGTTTTTTTAAGGTAGATTTTATTCCTCATTTATGTATTTATAGATATAAGCATGGAAATAATTCATTCATATAAATACATCTGTGTGAAGGGAAGAACATTTTTCTGTTTTATTTTTAAATTTTATTTGTTTTTAAAATTTTTGAAATTTAATATTATTTATTTTTTTATACAGCAGGTTATTATTAGTTATCTATTTTATACATATACATGTATACAGGTCAGTCCCAATCTCCCAACTCATCCCACCACCACCACCCCATGGCTTCCCCCCCTTGATTTCCATACGTTTGTTCTCTAACCCTGTGTCTCTAATTCTGCCCTGCAAACTGGTTCATCTGTACCATTTTTCTAGCTTCCACATATATGCATTAATACGCAATATTTGGTTTTCTCTTTCTGACTTACTTCTCTCTGTAGGACAGTCTCTAGATCCATTCACGTCTCTACAAATGACCCAGTTTCATTCCTTTCTATGGCTGAGCAATATTCCATTTTATATATGTACCACATCTTTATCCATTCGTCTGTCTGTGGGCATTTAGCTTGCTTCCATGACCTGGCTATTGTAAATAGTGCTGCAATGAACATTGTGGTGAATGTGTCTTTTTGATTTATGGTTTTCTCTGGGTATATGCCCAGAAGTGGGATTGCCGGATCATATGGTAACTGTATTTTTAGTTTTTTTAATGAACCTCCATACTCTTCTCCTTAGTGACTGTATCAATTGACATTCCCACCAATAGTGGAAGAGGGATCCATTTGTCCACACCCTCCACAGCATTTGTAGTTTGTAGATTTTCTGATGATGCCCATTCTAACAGGTGTGAGGTGATACCTCATTGAAGTTTTGATTTGCCTTTCTCTAATAATTAGTGATGTTGAGCAGCTTTTCATGTGCATCTTGGCCATCTCTGGGTCTCCTTTGAAGAAATGTCTATTTAGATATTCTACCCATTTTTGAAGTGGTTTTTTTTAATATTAAGCTGCATGAGCTGTTTATATATATTGGAGATGAAACCTTTGTCCATTGATTCGTTTTCACATATTTTCTCCCATTCTGAGGGTGGCCTTTTTCCATTCCCGTTTTTTTAACAAAAATAAAGAAAGAAAGAAAAAGAAGCAGAACACAAATGTCCGTAAAATATGCCTCTTGAAACTGTCGTTTTGAAATATGGAGGTCTTTTGAATTTTTTGGTCAGTATACGACCCCAGGATTTGTTTTCAGGACAGGTCTCATTTACAGGCCTGCAATTCTTTTGAATATCAACTGACCATTAGCGCTGGGATTAAAGCTGCTGTTGTGTGAAACGGCCACAAGGTGGCAGCAGTTCTCCTTTACCAAATCTGGTGACTAGGGCAACAGAACCTCAATGGAAGGCCTGTTCTAGGTTGTAATTTAGAATGGAATGTGCCAGGAAAAAGACCCTTAAGTTTGTCTCACTATTTCTTGTTCGTTTTTTTTTTCATTTAATTTTTATTTTTTATCACAGCAAGTTTGATTGCAATGTTTGGTTTGTTGTAGGTGTGCAAGATGTGGTTCTTTTACACATATACATATGTCTGTTCTTCCTGGGATCCTTTTCCCATGTATGTTATGACAGAATGTTGAGTAGTCTTCTCTTGGTGTTCCGTAGGTGTTTGGTGATTATATATTTCACCTGTGTTTGTATATGTCTGCTAACCCCAATATCCTAATGTATCCAATCCTCACACCTTTCCATTGGTGAACCATAAGTTTGTTTAATGAATCTGTGATTGCCCTTCTCTGTGGAAATATCTTCACTAGTATCAATTCTTAGGTAACACCTATAAGTGATATCATACGATATGTGTCTTTCTGACTTACTACAAGTCACGTGATTACCTCTAGACTCATCTACGGTGCTGCAAATGGCATTGTGTCCTTTTTTTCCTTGGCTAATATTCTGTCTGTACATGTACCAGTTCTTCTTTGTCCACTCATCTGTTGCTGGACTTTTTGGTTGCTTCCATGTCATGGCTATGGTAATGCTGCAGCAATGCACATTTGCCTGCCTGTGTCTTTCCAATTCTGTTTTCTTAGCTTATAGGCCCAGGAGTTCGCCTGCTGGATCATATGGTAGCAAAATGTTTACCTTGTAGAGGCACCGCCATTCTGTTCTCATTAGTGGCTCTTACCAGGCTACGTCCCACTTAAAGTTGAGGTTATGCTCTTCTCCACAACACCTTCAGCGTTTATTGTTTGTAGTATTTTTGCTGAAGTTTATTCTGACTAGTGTGAGCTGATACCACTTTGTGGTTGGATTTGCATGCGTCTCATAATACCTGGAAATTGAGTTTTCTGGCATGTCCTTTTTTTCTTCCAACTGTGAGTACAGCTTACCTTTTCAAATTGTTTTCGGGAAGTATGTGTGACATTTAGAAATATTTTGGCCATTACCTCCCTCAAGACATTATGAGGGCAGGTTTCATTCACAGCCCTCCAGTACTGGTGCATATGAAGTGACACTTAGCACAGGTTTTATAGCTGCTCTTGCAGGTAACTGCCAGAGAGTGGCAGCATTTCTGCTTTTCCCAGTCTCTTAACTAGGGAAACAGACCATCCTGGCAGTGGTGTTCCTCGGTTATATATTAGAGTTGAATGTGCCCCAGAAAGCTGATGTCTCCTTATTTATGTTTGTTTTAGAAATTGAATTTATATATTTTGTTATTGGAGTCATATTCCATTGTGTTCATGGACCACTTCTTCTTTGAGCATTCCTCTGTTGATGGACATTTTCGTAGCTTCCATGTGTTGGCTTTGGTACATATTGCTGGAGTGCAGGATTGCCAGCATGTG
Source organism: Mesoplodon densirostris (assembly GCF_025265405.1). Lineage (NCBI taxonomy): Eukaryota > Metazoa > Chordata > Mammalia > Artiodactyla > Ziphiidae > Mesoplodon > Mesoplodon densirostris. The sequence goes on along the minus strand of NC_082664.1, from coordinate 96,875,474 downwards.
TCTTTTGTTTGTGGTACATGGGCCTCTCACTGCCGTGGACCCTCCCATTGCAGAGCACAGCCTCCGGATGCACAGGCCCGGCAACCATAGCTCACGGAAACAGCCGCTCCGCAGCATGTGGGATCTTCCCGATTCGGGGCATGAACCCATGTCCCCTGCACTGGCAGGCGGACTCTCATCCACTGCGCCACCAGTGAATCCCAGCCTGTCTTTTTGATTCTCATCCCCTCAGGCGATAGGCCCAGCAGTGGATATGCTTGATTGAATGGTAGCTCAGTATTTATCTTTACAAGGCATGGCATTTTTGTTTTCATAACTGGCTCTTACCATGTCCCACGTTGAAGCAAGGGTAGGCATTTCTCCAAAACCCCTTCAGCATTTATGGTTTGCAGAATTTTTGCTGATGGCCATTCTGACTGCTGTGAGCTGATAGGTTTTTGTAATTTGGATTTGCATATCTTTAATTATTCCTAATGTTTAGCATTTTTCCATGCCTTTTTAAATTTCTGGCAGAGAAAAACAGAAAAATAACGGAGAGTACAATTAAACTCTTGAAATTGTCTTCTTGGATGGTTGCCCTCTTTTGAATTTTTGGGTCAATTTTCGACCCCATGTTTGTTTTTGAGGGCACGTGTTATTCACAGGCCTGCAATGAGTGTGACTATTTAGTGACCATTAGCAGTGAGTTTAAAGCTGCTGTTGTGGGAAATGGCCACAAGGCGGCAGCGTTTCTCCATTCCCAAGTCTGGTTCCTAGGGCAGCAGAGCCTTTCTGGGACCAATGGAATACAGAAGAAGGCATCATTGAAGTCTAACACAGAATACCATGTCCTGGTGGATGGTAGAATGACCAGTAGGGTCTAGGAATTAGGAACTACTGGGTGTATATCCTCGGTGGCTTCACTGACTGTCCTAACATCCTTTACCAGGTCCCCAGCAGCCCACGGGGCTCTCGTGGTCAGGCCCCTCCCAGGATATGGGGCTCACCTGGGCAGGGCCCCAGCAGCCAATGGGGTTCTCATGTTCAGGCCACTCCCAGGGTATGGAGCTCACCTGTGAAACTACCCAGCAGCCCATGAGGCTCTCGTGCTTAGGCACCTCCCACGATACAGAGCTCCCCTGGGCAGGTACCATGGCAGGGCTGGGCACACAGGCACCGTGCACATAGCCCTCATTGCAGAGCACCCCAGAACGCCTGTCACGCAGAGCTGACACAGAGCACCTCAGAGCAGCACTTGAACTAACAAACAGCAGCTCCGACAGGTCTCTGACCCTGGGCATCACTCTGTGCAGCCTCCCTCTGCCTGGTCTTCCAGAGACTTCCACTGCAGCCGGGGCACCAGGCCTTTGTCTCCAACCATCACCCCTCCTCTCCATGACTCCTGGGCTCCTCTCATTAGGATTAGGTCTTCTTGAAATTGTCTCCCACTCATGGGCCAGATAAAATGATTAGAAAACAAGCCAGGGACGCAGCCCCTTGTCTATCCTGACTCTCAGGAGCCCACACCTGTTCCTTGGAACTGGCCGTTTCAGCGAGGTCCATTTTCTGCAGTGTGAGCCACTGAGGGGTGAGGATTGGCTGACCAGAGCAGCCTGTCCCTGCCGGCCAGCCCTCCCCAGGTGTGCCTGGGTTGAGGTCAATATAAACCCCGCTCCAGGGAGCAACAGCCCCTGCAGCTGTGCCTGACGCCATATTCTCTGCCCCGTCAGCAGTCTCGGGGCTGTGCTGGTGGGAGGGAGTGAGGGGGCATGGTTTTGTGGGTGGCCCGGTGTGAGAGGGGCTCTGCCTGACTTTCTGCAGGAGTTGCCAGACTGCCACCTGCTAAAGAAGAGGATGGGCCACCCATACCTTCCGCTGGAATTTCTCTGCGGGCAGAGGAGAGGGAGGAAAAAAACAGTGGGGGCCAAGACAGGACGGATATCTCAGGCAGGGAAATGGAAAGTTTTCAGAAGAGCACCTGGGGCCAGGATCATCCTGGCAGGCCTGCAGGCACCAAGTCAGCCTGCGTGCTTTCGCTGGTGTGGATCCACGGCCCTTCCTCTATGCTTTCAAGTCCTTGTACATATTCAGGTGTTTTACCTGGGAAGTGTGGGAACAGTTCAGCAGCAGCTGGCTGGGGGCTCAGCTCACGTTTACTCACAGACGCCTATGTACGGTCCCCCAGCTTTGCAATGAGGACGCTCCTTGCGGAGGGAATGCTGGCTGCATGGGAGATAATTCTCCGCCTCTGACCAACTTCAGAATTGTTTACCACTGGAGCAAGTGCCCTGATAGGGTGTTCCTCTGTATAACTAGTGGGTTCTGTTTATTTTTTCTGTTTTTTTAAGGTAGATTTTATTCCTCATTTATGTATTTATAGATATAAGCATGGAAATAATTCATTCATATAAATACATCTGTGTGAAGGGAAGAACATTTTTCTGTTTTATTTTTAAATTTTATTTGTTTTTAAAATTTTTGAAATTTAATATTATTTATTTTTTTATACAGCAGGTTATTATTAGTTATCTATTTTATACATATACATGTATACAGGTCAGTCCCAATCTCCCAACTCATCCCACCACCACCACCCCATGGCTTCCCCCCCTTGATTTCCATACGTTTGTTCTCTAACCCTGTGTCTCTAATTCTGCCCTGCAAACTGGTTCATCTGTACCATTTTTCTAGCTTCCACATATATGCATTAATACGCAATATTTGGTTTTCTCTTTCTGACTTACTTCTCTCTGTAGGACAGTCTCTAGATCCATTCACGTCTCTACAAATGACCCAGTTTCATTCCTTTCTATGGCTGAGCAATATTCCATTTTATATATGTACCACATCTTTATCCATTCGTCTGTCTGTGGGCATTTAGCTTGCTTCCATGACCTGGCTATTGTAAATAGTGCTGCAATGAACATTGTGGTGAATGTGTCTTTTTGATTTATGGTTTTCTCTGGGTATATGCCCAGAAGTGGGATTGCCGGATCATATGGTAACTGTATTTTTAGTTTTTTTAATGAACCTCCATACTCTTCTCCTTAGTGACTGTATCAATTGACATTCCCACCAATAGTGGAAGAGGGATCCATTTGTCCACACCCTCCACAGCATTTGTAGTTTGTAGATTTTCTGATGATGCCCATTCTAACAGGTGTGAGGTGATACCTCATTGAAGTTTTGATTTGCCTTTCTCTAATAATTAGTGATGTTGAGCAGCTTTTCATGTGCATCTTGGCCATCTCTGGGTCTCCTTTGAAGAAATGTCTATTTAGATATTCTACCCATTTTTGAAGTGTTTTTTTTTTAATATTAAGCTGCATGAGCTGTTTATATATATTGGAGATTAAACCTTTGTCCATTGATTCGTTTTCACATATTTTCTCCCATTCTGAGGGTTGCCTTTTTCCATTCCCGTTTTTTTAACAAAAATAAAGAAAGAAAGAAAAAGAAGCAGAACACAAATGTCCGTAAAATATGCCTCTTGAAACTGTCGTTTTGAAATATGGAGGTCTTTTGAATTTTTTGGTCAGTATACGACCCCAGGATTTGTTTTCAGGACAGGTCTCATTTACAGGCCTGCAATTCTTTTGAATATCAACTGACCATTAGCGCTGGGATTAAAGCTGCTGTTGTGTGAAACGGCCACAAGGTGGCAGCAGTTCTCCTTTACCAAATCTGGTGACTAGGGCAACAGAACCTCAATGGAAGTCGTGTTCTAGGTTGTAATTTAGAATGGAATGTGCCAGGAAAAAGACCCTTATTTTTGTCTCACTATTTCTTGTTCGTTTATTTTTTTCACTTAATTTTTATTTTTTATCACAGCAAGTTTGATTGCAATGTTTGGCTTGTTGTAGGTGTGCAAGATGTGGTTCTTTTACACATATACATATGTCTGTTCTTCCTGGGATCCTTTTCCCATGTATGTTATGACAGAATGTTGAGTAGTCTTCTCTTGGTGTTCCGTAGGTGTTTGGTGATTATATATTTCACCTGTGTTTGTATATGTCTGCTAACCCCAATATCCTAATGTATCCAATCCTCACACCTTTCCATTGGTGAACCATAAGTTTGTTTAATGAATCTGTGATTGCCCTTCTCTGTGGAAATATCTTCACTAGTATCAATTCTTAGGTAACACCTATAAGTGATATCATACGATATGTGTCTTTCTGACTTACTACAAGTCACGTGATTACCTCTAGACTCATCTACGGTGCTGCAAATGGCATTGTGTCCTTTTTTTCCTTGGCTAATATTCTGTCTGTACATGTACCAGTTCTTCTTTGTCCACTCATCTGTTGCTGGACTTTTTGGTTGCTTCCATGTCATGGCTATGGTAATGCTGCAGCAATGCACATTTGCCTGCCTGTGTCTTTCCAATTCTGTTTTCTTAGCTTATAGGCCCAGGAGTTCGCCTGCTGGATCATATGGTAGCAAAATGTTTACCTTGTAGAGGCACCGCCATTCTGTTCTCATTAGTGGCTCTTACCAGGCTACGTCCCACTTAAAGTTGAGGTTATGCTCTTCTCCACAACACCTTCAGCGTTTATTGTTTGTAGTATTTTTGCTGAAGTTTATTCTGACTAGTGTGAGCTGATACCACTTTGTGGTTGGATTTGCATGCGTCTCATAATACCTTGAAATTGAGTTTTCTGGCATGTCCTTTTTTTCTTCCAACTGTGAGTACAGCTTACCTTTTCAAATTGTTTTCGGGAAGTATGTGTGACATTTAGAAATATTTTGGCCATTACCTCCCTCAAGACATTATGAGGGCAGGTTTCATTCACAGCCCTCCAGTACTGGTGCATATGAAGTGACACTTAGCACAGGTTTTATAGCTGCTCTTGCAGGTAACTGCCAGAGAGTGGCAGCATTTCTGCTTTTCCCAGTCTCTTAACTAGGGAAACAGACCATCCTGGCAGTGGTGTTCCTCGGTTATATATTAGAGTTGAATGTGCCCCAGAAAGCTGATGTCTCCTTACTTATGTTTGTTTTAGAAATTGAATTTATATATTTTGTTATTGGAGTCATATTCCATTGTGTTCATGGACCACTTCTTCTTTGAGCATTCCTCTGTTGATGGACATTTTCGTAGCTTCCATGTGTTGGCTTTGGTACATATTGCTGGAGTGCAGGATTGCCAGCATGTGTCTTTTGTTTGTGGTACATGGGCCTCTCACTGCCGTGGACCCTCCCATTGCAGAGCACAGCCTCCGGATGCACAGGCCCGGCAACCATAGCTCACGGAAACAGCCGCTCCGCAGCATGTGGGATCTTCCCGATTCGGGGCATGAACCCATGTCCCCTGCACTGGCAGGCGGACTCTCATCCACTGCGCCACCAGTGAATCCCAGCCTGTCTTTTTGATTCTCATCCCCTCAGGCGATAGGCCCAGCAGTGGATATGCTTGATTGAATGGTAGCTCAGTATTTATCTTTACAAGGCATGGCATTTTTGTTTTCATAACTGGCTCTTACCATGTCCCACGTTGAAGCAAGGGTAGGCATTTCTCCAAAACCCCTTCAGCATTTATGGTTTGCAGAATTTTTGCTGATGGCCATTCTGACCGCTGTGAGCTGATAGGTTTTTGTAATTTGGATTTGCATATCTTTAATTATTCCTAATGTTTAGCATTTTTCCATGCCTTTTTAAATTTCTGGCAGAGAAAAACAGAAAAATAACGGAGAGTACAATTAAACTCTTGAAATTGTCTTCTTGGATGGTTGCCCTCTTTTGAATTTTTGGGTCAATTTTCGACCCCATGTTTGTTTTTGAGGGCACGTGTCATTCACAGGCCTGCAATGAGTGTGACTATTTAGTGACCATTAGCAGTGGGTTTAAAGCTGCTGTTGTGGGAAATGGCCACAAGGCGGCAGCGTTTCTCCATTCCCAAGTCTGGTTCCTAGGGCAGCAGAGCCTTTCTGGGACCAATGGAATACAGAAGAAGGCATCATTGAAGTCTAACACAGAATACCATGTCCTGGTGGATGGTAGAATGACCAGTAGGGTCTAGGAATTAGGAACTACTGGGTGTATATCCTCGGTGGCTTCACTGACTGTCCTAACATCCTTTACCAGGTCCCCAGCAGCCCACGGGGCTCTCGTGGTCAGGCCCCTCCCAGGATATGGGGCTCACCTGGGCAGGGCCCCAGCAGCCAATGGGGTTCTCATGTTCAGGCCACTCCCAGGGTATGGAGCTCACCTGTGAAACTACCCAGCAGCCCATGAGGCTCTCGTGCTTAGGCACCTCCCACGATACAGAGCTCCCCTGGGCAGGTACCATGGCAGGGCTGGGCACACAGGCACCGTGCACATAGCCCTCATTGCAGAGCACCCCAGAACGCCTGTCACGCAGAGCTGACACAGAGCACCTCAGAGCAGCACTTGAACTAACAAACAGCAGCTCCGACAGGTCTCTGACCCTGGGCATCACTCTGTGCAGCCTCCCTCTGCCTGGTCTTCCAGAGACTTCCACTGCAGCCGGGGCACCAGGCCTTTGTCTCCAACCATCACCCCTCCTCTCCATGACTCCTGGGCTCCTCTCATTAGGATTAGGTCTTCTTGAAATTGTCTCCCACTCATGGGCCAGATAAAATGATTAGAAAACAAGCCAGGGACGCAGCCCCTTGTCTATCCTGACTCTCAGGAGCCCACACCTGTTCCTTGGAACTGGCCGTTTCAGCGAGGTCCATTTTCTGCAGTGTGAGCCACTGAGGGGTGAGGATTGGCTGACCGGAGCAGCCTGTCCCTGCCGGCCAGCCCTGCCCAGGTGTGCCTGGGTTGAGGTCAATATAAACCCCGCTCCAGGGAGCAACAGCCCCTGCAGCTGTGCCTGACGCCATATTCTCTGCCCCGTCAGCAGTCTCGGGGCTGTGCTGGTGGGAGGGAGTGAGGGGGCATGGTTTTGTGGGTGGCCTGGTGTGAGAGCGGCTCTGCTGGACTTTCTGCAGGAGTTGACAGACTGCCACCTGCTAAAGAAGAGGATGGGTCACCCATACCTTCCGCTGGAATTTCTCTGCGGGCAGAGGTGAGGGAGGAAAAAAGCAGTGGGGGCCAAGACAGGACGGATATCTCAGGCAGGGAAATGGAAAGTTTTCAGAAGAGCACCTGGGGCCAGGATCATCCTGGCAGGCCTGCAGGCACCAAGTCAGCCTGCGTGCTTTCGCTGGTGTGGATCCACGGCCCTTCCTCTATGCTTTCAAGTCCTTGTACATATTCAGGTGTTTTACCTGGGAAGTGTGGGAACAGTTCAGCAGCAGCTGGCTGGGGGCTCAGCTCACGTTTACTCACAGATGCCTATGTACGGTCCCCCAGCTTTGCAATGAGGACGCTCCTTGCGGGGGGACTGCTGGCTGCATGGGAGATAATTCTCCACCTCTGACCAACGACAGAATTGTTTACCACTGGAGAAAGTGCCCTCATAGGGTGTTCCTCTGTATAACTAGTGGGTTCTGTTTATTTTTTCTGTTTTTTTAAGGTAGATTTTATTCCTCATTTTTGTATTTATAGATATAAGCATGGAAATAATTCATTCATATAAATACATCTGTGTGAAGGGAAGAACATTTTTCTGTTTTATTTTTAAATTTTATTTGTTTTTAAAATTTTTGAAATTTAATATTATTTATTTTTTTATACAGCAGGTTATTATTAGTTATCTATTTTATACATATACATGTATACAGGTCAGTCCCAATCTCCCAACTCATCCCACCACCACCACCCCATGGCTTCCCCCCCTTGATTTCCATACGTTTGTTCTCTAACCCTGTGTCTCTAATTCTGCCCTGCAAACTGGTTCATCTGTACCATTTTTCTAGCTTCCACATATATGCATTAATACGCAATATTTGGTTTTCCCTTTCTGACTTACTTCTCTCTGTAGGACAGTCTCTAGATCCATTCACGTCTCTACAAATGACCCAGTTTCATTCCTTTTTATGGCTGAGCAATATTCCATTTTATATATGTACCACATCTTTATCCATTCGTCTGTCTGTGGGCATTTAGCTTGCTTCCATGACCTGGCTATTGTAAATAGTGCTGCAATGAACATTGTGGTGAATGTGTCTTTTTGATTTATGGTTTTCTCTGGGTATATGCCCAGAAGTGGGATTGCTGGATCATATGGTAATTGTATTTTTAGTTTTTTTAATGAACCTCCATACTCTTCTCCTTAGTGACTGTATCAATTGACATTCCCACCAATAGTGGAAGAGGGATCCATTTGTCCACACCCTCCGCAGCATTTGCAGTTGGTAGATTTTCTGATGATGCCCATTCTAACAGGTGTGAGGTGATACCTCATTGAAGTTTTGATTTGCCTTTCTCTAATAATTAGTGATGTTGAGCAGCTTTTCATGTGCATCTTGGCCATCTCTGGGTCTCCTTTGAAGAAATGTCTATTTAGATATTCTACCCATTTTTGAAGTGGTTTTTTTTTAATATTAAGCTGCATGAGCTGTTTATATATATTGGAGATGAAACCTTTGTCCATTGATTCGTTTTCACATATTTTCTCCCATTCTGAGGGTGGCCTTTTTCCATTCCCGTTTTTTTAACAAAAATAAAGAAAGAAAGAAAAAGAAGCAGAACACAAATGTCCGTAAAATATGCCTCTTGAAACTGTCGTTTTGAAATATGGAGGTCTTTTGAATTTTTTGGTCAGTATACGACCCCAGGATTTGTTTTCAGGACAGGTCTCATTTACAGGCCTGCAATTCTTTTGAATATCAACTGACCATTAGCGCTGGGATTAAAGCTGCTGTTGTGTGAAACGGCCACAAGGTGGCAGCAGTTCTCCTTTACCAAATCTGGTGACTAGGGCAACAGAACCTCAATGGAAGGCCTGTTCTAGGTTGTAATTTAGAATGGAATGTGCCAGGAAAAAGACCCTTAAGTTTGTCTCACTATTTCTTGTTGGTTTTTTTTTTCATTTAATTTTTATTTTTTATCACAGCAAGTTTGATTGCAATGTTTGGTTTGTTGTAGGTGTGCAAGATGTGGTTCTTTTACACATATACATATGTCTGTTCTTCCTGGGATCCTTTTCCCATGTATGTTATGACAGAATGTTGAGTAGTCTTCTCTTGGTGTTCCGTAGGTGTTTGGTGATTATATATTTCACCTGTGTTTGTATATGTCTGCTAACCCCAATATCCTAATGTATCCAATCCTCACACCTTTCCATTGGTGAACCATAAGTTTGTTTAATGAATCTGTGATTGCCCTTCTCTGTGGAAATATCTTCACTAGTATCAATTCTTAGGTAACACCTATAAGTGATATCATACGATATGTGTCTTTCTGACTTACTACAAGTCACGTGATTACCTCTAGACTCATCTACGGTGCTGCAAATGGCATTGTGTCCTTTTTTTCCTTGGCTAATATTCTGTCTGTACATGTACCAGTTCTTCTTTGTCCACTCATCTGTTGCTGGACTTTTTGGTTGCTTCCATGTCATGGCTATGGTAATGCTGCAGCAATGCACATTTGCCTGCCTGTGTCTTTCCAATTCTGTTTTCTTAGCTTATAGGCCCAGGAGTTCGCCTGCTGGATCATATGGTAGCAAAATGTTTACCTTGTAGAGGCACCGCCATTCTGTTCTCATTAGTGGCTCTTACCAGGCTACGTCCCACTTAAAGTTGAGGTTATGCTCTTCTCCACAACACCTTCAGCGTTTATTGTTTGTAGTATTTTTGCTGAAGTTTATTCTGACTAGTGTGAGCTGATACCACTTTGTGGTTGGATTTGCATGCGTCTCATAATACCTTGAAATTGAGTTTTCTGGCATGTCCTTTTTTTCTTCCAACTGTGAGTACAGCTTACCTTTTCAAATTGTTTTCGGGAAGTATGTGTGACATTTAGAAATATTTTGGCCATTACCTCCCTCAAGACATTATGAGGGCAGGTTTCATTCACAGCCCTCCAGTACTGGTGCATATGAAGTGACACTTAGCACAGGTTTTATAGCTGCTCTTGCAGGTAACTGCCAGAGAGTGGCAGCATTTCTGCTTTTCCCAGTCTCTTAACTAGGGAAACAGACCATCCTGGCAGTGGTGTTCCTCGGTTATATATTAGAGTTGAATGTGCCCCAGAAAGCTGATGTCTCCTTACTTATGTTTGTTTTAGAAATTGAATTTATATATTTTGTTATTGGAGTCATATTCCATTGTGTTCATGGACCACTTCTTCTTTGAGCATTCCTCTGTTGATGGACATTTTCGTAGCTTCCATGTGTTGGCTTTGGTACATATTGCTGGAGTGCAGGATTGCCAGCATGTGTCTTTTGTTTGTGGTACATGGGCCTCTCACTGCCGTGGACCCTCCCATTGCAGAGCACAGCCTCCGGATGCACAGGCCCGGCAACCATAGCTCACGGAAACAGCCGCTCCGCAGCATGTGGGATCTTCCCGATTCGGGGCATGAACCCATGTCCCCTGCACTGGCAGGCGGACTCTCATCCACTGCGCCACCAGTGAATCCCAGCCTGTCTTTTTGATTCTCATCCCCTCAGGCGATAGGCCCAGCAGTGGATATGCTTGATTGAATGGTAGCTCAGTATTTATCTTTACAAGGCATGGCATTTTTGTTTTCATAACTGGCTCTTACCATGTCCCACGTTGAAGCAAGGGTAGGCATTTCTCCAAAACCCCTTCAGCATTTATGGTTTGCAGAATTTTTGCTGATGGCCATTCTGACCGCTGTGAGCTGATAGGTTTTTGTAATTTGGATTTGCATATCTTTAATTATTCCTAATGTTTAGCATTTTTCCATGCCTTTTTAAATTTCTGGCAGAGAAAAACAGAAAAATAACGGAGAGTACAATTAAACTCTTGAAATTGTCTTCTTGGATGGTTGCCCTCTTTTGAATTTTTGGGTCAATTTTCGACCCCATGTTTGTTTTTGAGGGCACGTGTTATTCACAGGCCTGCAATGAGTGTGACTATTTAGTGACCATTAGCAGTGGGTTTAAAGCTGCTGTTGTGGGAAATGGCCACAAGGCGGCAGCGTTTCTCCATTCCCAAGTCTGGTTCCTAGGGCAGCAGAGCCTTTCTGGGACCAATGGAATACAGAAGAAGGCATCATTGAAGTCTAACACAGAATACCATGTCCTGGTGGATGGTAGAATGACCAGTAGGGTCTAGGAATTAGGAACTACTGGGTGTATATCCTCGGTGGCTTCACTGACTGTCCTAACATCCTTTACCAGGTCCCCAGCAGCCCACGGGGCTCTCGTGGTCAGGCCCCTCCCAGGATATGGGGCTCACCTGGGCAGGGCCCCAGCAGCCAATGGGGTTCTCATGTTCAGGCCACTCCCAGGGTATGGAGCTCACCTGTGAAACTACCCAGCAGCCCATGAGGCTCTCATGCTTAGGCACCTCCCACGATACAGAGCTCCCCTGGGCAGGTACCATGGCAGGGCTGGGCACACAGGCACCGTGCACATAGCCCTCATTGCAGAGCACCCCAGAACGCCTGTCACGCAGAGCTGACACAGAGCACCTCAGAGCAGCACTTGAACTAACAAACAGCAGCTCCGACAGGTCTCTGACCCTGGGCATCACTCTGTGCAGCCTCCCTCTGCCTGGTCTTCCAGAGACTTCCACTGCAGCCGGGGCACCAGGCCTTTGTCTCCAACCATCACCCCTCCTCTCCATGACTCCTGGGCTCCTCTCATTAGGATTAGGTCTTCTTGAAATTGTCTCCCACTCATGGGCCAGATAAAATGATTAGAAAACAAGCCAGGGACGCAGCCCCTTGTCTATCCTGACTCTCAGGAGCCCACACCTGTTCCTTGGAACTGGCCGTTTCAGCGAGGTCCATTTTCTGCAGTGTGAGCCACTGAGGGGTGAGGATTGGCTGACCGGAGCAGCCTGTCCCTGCCGGCCAGCCCTCCCCAGGTGTGCCTGGGTTGAGGTCAATATAAACCCCGCTCCAGGGAGCAACAGCCCCTGCAGCTGTGCCTGACGCCATATTCTCTGCCCCGTCAGCAGTCTCGGGGCTGTGCTGGTGGGAGGGAGTGAGGGGGCATGGTTTTGTGGGTGGCCCGGTGTGAGAGGGGCTCTGCTGGACTTTCTGCAGGAGTTGACAGACTGCCACCTGCTAAAGAAGAGGATGGGTCACCCATACCTTCCGCTGGAATTTCTCTGCGGGCAGAGGTGAGGGAGGAAAAAAGCAGTGGGGGCCAAGACAGGACGGATATCTCAGGCAGGGAAATGGAAAGTTTTCAGAAGAGCACCTGGGGCCAGGATCATCCTGGCAGGCCTGCAGGCACCAAGTCAGCCTGCGTGCTTTCGCTGGTGTGGATCCACGGCCCTTCCTCTATGCTTTCAAGTCCTTGTACATATTCAGGTGTTTTACCTGGGAAGTGTGGGAACAGTTCAGCAGCAGCTGGCTGGGGGCTCAGCTCACGTTTACTCACAGACGCCTATGTACGGTCCCCCAGCTTTGCAATGAGGATGCTCCTTGCGGAGGGACTGCTGGCTGCATGGGAGATAATTCTCCGCCTCAGACCAACTTCAGAATTGTTTACCACTGGAGCAAGTGCCCTGATAGGGTGTTCCTCTGTATAACTAGTGGGTTCTGTTTATTTTTTCTGTTTTTTTAAGGTAGATTTTATTCCTCATTTATGTATTTATAGATATAAGCATGGAAATAATTCATTCATATAAATACATCTGTGTGAAGGGAAGAACATTTTTCTGTTTTATTTTTAAATTTTATTTGTTTTTAAAATTTTTGAAATTTAATATTATTTATTTTTTTATACAGCAGGTTATTATTAGTTATCTATTTTATACATATACATGTATACAGGTCAGTCCCAATCTCCCAACTCATCCCACCACCACCACCCCATGGCTTCCCCACCTTGATTTCCATACGTTTGTTCTCTAACCCTGTGTCTCTAATTCTGCCCTGCAAACTGGTTCATCTGTACCATTTTTCTAGCTTCCACATATATGCATTAATACGCAATATTTGGTTTTCTCTTTCTGACTTACTTCTCTCTGTAGGACAGTCTCTAGATCCATTCACGTCTCTACAAATGACCCAGTTTCATTCCTTTCTATGGCTGAGCAATATTCCATTTTATATATGTACCACATCTTTATCCATTCGTCTGTCTGTGGGCATTTAGCTTGCTTCCATGACCTGGCTATTGTAAATAGTGCTGCAATGAACATTGTAGTGAATGTGTCTTTTTGATTTATGGTTTTCTCTGGGTATATGCCCAGAAGTGGGATTGCCGGATCATATGGTAACTGTATTTTTAGTTTTTTTAATGAACCTCCATACTCTTCTCCTTAGTGACTGTATCAATTGACATTCCCACCAATAGTGGAAGAGGGATCCATTTGTCCACACCCTCCACAGCATTTGTAGTTTGTAGATTTTCTGATGATGCCCATTCTAACAGGTGTGAGGTGATACCTCATTGAAGTTTTGATTTGCCTTTCTCTAATAATTAGTGATGTTGAGCAGCTTTTCATGTGCATCTTGGCCATCTCTGGGTCTCCTTTGAAGAAATGTCTATTTAGATATTCTACCCATTTTTGAAGTGTTTTTTTTTTTAATATTAAGCTGCATGAGCTGTTTATATATATTGGAGATTAAACCTTTGTCCATTGATTCGTTTTCACATATTTTCTCCCATTCTGAGGGTTGCCTTTTTCCATTCCCGTTTTTTTAACAAAAATAAAGAAAGAAAGAAAAAGAAGCAGAACACAAATGTCCGTAAAATATGCCTCTTGAAACTGTCGTTTTGAAATATGGAGGTCTTTTGAATTTTTTGGTCAGTATACGACCCCAGGATTTGTTTTCAGGACAGGTCTCATTTACAGGCCTGCAATTCTTTTGAATATCAACTGACCATTAGCGCTGGGATTAAAGCTGCTGTTGTGTGAAACGGCCACAAGGTGGCAGCAGTTCTCCTTTACCAAATCTGGTGACTAGGGCAACAGAACCTCAATGGAAGTCGTGTTCTAGGTTGTAATTTAGAATGGAATGTGCCAGGAAAAAGACCCTTAAGTTTGTCTCACTATTTCTTGTTCGTTTATTTTTTTCACTTAATTTTTATTTTTTATCACAGCAAGTTTGATTGCAATGTTTGGCTTGTTGTAGGTGTGCAAGATGTGGTTCTTTTACACATATACATATGTCTGTTCTTCCTGGGATCCTTTTCCCATGTATGTTATGACAGAATGTTGAGTAGTCTTCTCTTGGTGTTCCGTAGGTGTTTGGTGATTATATATTTCACCTGTGTTTGTATATGTCTGCTAACCCCAATATCCTAATGTATCCAATCCTCACACCTTTCCATTGGTGAACCATAAGTTTGTTTAATGAATCTGTGATTGCCCTTCTCTGTGGAAATATCTTCACTAGTATCAATTCTTAGGTAACACCTATAAGTGATATCATACGATATGTGTCTTTCTGACTTACTACAAGTCACGTGATTACCTCTAGACTCATCTACGGTGCTGCAAATGGCATTGTGTCCTTTTTTTCCTTGGCTAATATTCTGTCTGTACATGTACCAGTTCTTCTTTGTCCACTCATCTGTTGCTGGACTTTTTGGTTGCTTCCATGTCATGGCTATGGTAATGCTGCAGCAATGCACATTTGCCTGCCTGTGTCTTTCCAATTCTGTTTTCTTAGCTTATAGGCCCAGGAGTTCGCCTGCTGGATCATATGGTAGCAAAATGTTTACCTTGTAGAGGCACCGCCATTCTGTTCTCATTAGTGGCTCTTACCAGGCTACGTCCCACTTAAAGTTGAGGTTATGCTCTTCTCCACAACACCTTCAGCGTTTATTGTTTGTAGTATTTTTGCTGAAGTTTATTCTGACTAGTGTGAGCTGATACCACTTTGTGGTTGGATTTGCATGCGTCTCATAATACCTTGAAATTGAGTTTTCTGGCATGTCCTTTTTTTCTTCCAACTGTGAGTACAGCTTACCTTTTCAAATTGTTTTCGGGAAGTATGTGTGACATTTAGAAATAT
Organism: Mesoplodon densirostris; assembly: GCF_025265405.1. Lineage (NCBI taxonomy): Eukaryota > Metazoa > Chordata > Mammalia > Artiodactyla > Ziphiidae > Mesoplodon > Mesoplodon densirostris. The sequence goes on along the minus strand of NC_082664.1, from coordinate 96,860,471 downwards.
TTTGGCCATTACCTCCCTCAAGACATTATGAGGGCAGGTTTCATTCACAGCCCTCCAGTACTGGTGCATATGAAGTGACACTTAGCACAGGTTTTATAGCTGCTCTTGCAGGTAACTGCCAGAGAGTGGCAGCATTTCTGCTTTTCCCAGTCTCTTAACTAGGGAAACAGACCATCCTGGCAGTGGTGTTCCTCGGTTATATATTAGAGTTGAATGTGCCCCAGAAAGCTGATGTCTCCTTACTTATGTTTGTTTTAGAAATTGAATTTATATATTTTTTTATTGGAGTCATATTCCATTGTGTTCATGGACCACTTCTTCTTTGAGCATTCCTCTGTTGATGGACATTTTCGTAGCTTCCATGTGTTGGCTTTGGTACATATTGCTGGAGTGCAGGATTGCCAGCATGTGTCTTTTGTTTGTGGTACATGGGCCTCTCACTGCCGTGGACCCTCCCATTGCAGAGCACAGCCTCCGGATGCACAGGCCCGGCAACCATAGCTCACGGAAACAGCCGCTCCGCAGCATGTGGGATCTTCCCGATTCGGGGCATGAACCCATGTCCCCTGCACTGGCAGGCGGACTCTCATCCACTGCGCCACCAGTGAATCCCAGCCTGTCTTTTTGATTCTCATCCCCTCAGGCGATAGGCCCAGCAGTGGATATGCTTGATTGAATGGTAGCTCAGTATTTATCTTTACAAGGCATGGCATTTTTGTTTTCATAACTGGCTCTTACCATGTCCCACGTTGAAGCAAGGGTAGGCATTTCTCCAAAACCCCTTCAGCATTTATGGTTTGCAGAATTTTTGCTGATGGCCATTCTGACCGCTGTGAGCTGATAGGTTTTTGTAATTTGGATTTGCATATCTTTAATTCTTCCTAATGTTTAGCATTTTTCCATGCCTTTTTAAATTTCTGGCAGAGAAAAACAGAAAAATAACAGAGAGTACAATTAAACTCTTGAAATTGTCTTCTTGGATGGTTGCCCTCTTTTGAATTTTTGGGTCAATTTTCGACCCCATGTTTGTTTTTGAGGGCACGTGTTATTCACAGGCCTGCAATGAGTGTGACTATTTAGTGACCATTAGCAGTGGGTTTAAAGCTGCTGTTGTGGGAAATGGCCACAAGGCGGCAGCGTTTCTCCATTCCCAAGTCTGGTTCCTAGGGCAGCAGAGCCTTTCTGGGACCAATGGAATACAGAAGAAGGCATCATTGAAGTCTAACACAGAATACCATGTCCTGGTGGATGGTAGAATGACCAGTAGGGTCTAGGAATTAGGAACTACTGGGTGTATATCCTCGGTGGCTTCACTGACTGTCCTAACATCCTTTACCAGGTCCCCAGCAGCCCACGGGGCTCTCGTGGTCAGGCCCCTCCCAGGATATGGGGCTCACCTGGGCAGGGCCCCAGCAGCCAATGGGGTTCTCATGTTCAGGCCACTCCCAGGGTATGGAGCTCACCTGTGAAACTACCCAGCAGCCCATGAGGCTCTCGTGCTTAGGCACCTCCCACGATACAGAGCTCCCCTGGGCAGGTACCATGGCAGGGCTGGGCACACAGGCACCGTGCACATAGCCCTCATTGCAGAGCACCCCAGAACGCCTGTCACGCAGAGCTGACACAGAGCACCTCAGAGCAGCACTTGAACTAACAAACAGCAGCTCCGACAGGTCTCTGACCCTGGGCATCACTCTGTGCAGCCTCCCTCTGCCTGGTCTTCCAGAGACTTCCACTGCAGCCGGGGCACCAGGCCTTTGTCTCCAACCATCACCCCTCCTCTCCCTGACTCCTGGGCTCCTCTCATTAGGATTAGGTCTTCTTGAAATTGTCTCCCACTCATGGGCCAGATAAAATGATTAGAAAACAAGCCAGGGACGCAGCCCCTTGTCTATCCTGACTCTCAGGAGCCCACACCTGTTCCTTGGAACTGGCCGTTTCAGCGAGGTCCATTTTCTGCAGTGTGAGCCACTGAGGGGTGAGGATTGGCTGACCAGAGCAGCCTGTCCCTGCCGGCCAGCCCTCCCCAGGTGTGCCTGGGTTGAGGTCAATATAAACCCCGCTCCAGGGAGCAACAGCCCCTGCAGCTGTGCCTGACGCCATATTCTCTGCCCCATCAGCAGTCTCGGGGCTGTGCTGGTGGGAGGGAGTGAGGGGGCATGGTTTTGTGGGTGGCCCGGTGTGAGAGGGGCTCTGCTGGACTTTCTGCAGGAGTTGACAGACTGCCACCTGCTAAAGAAGAGGATGGGTCACCCATACCTTCCGCTGGAATTTCTCTGCGGGCAGAGGTGAGGGAGGAAAAAAGCAGTGGGGGCCAAGACAGGACGGATATCTCAGGCAGGGAAATGGAAAGTTTTCAGAAGAGCACCTGGGGCCAGGATCATCCTGGCAGGCCTGCAGGCACCAAGTCAGCCTGCGTGCTTTCGCTGGTGTGGATCCACGGCCCTTCCTCTATGCTTTCAAGTCCTTGTACATATTCAGGTGTTTTACCTGGGAAGTGTGGGAACAGTTCAGCAGCAGCTGGCTGGGGGCTCAGCTCACGTTTACTCACAGACGCCTATGTACGGTCCCCCAGCTTTGCAATGAGGATGCTCCTTGCGGGGGGAATGCTGGCTGCATGGGAGATAATTCTCCGCCTCTGACCAACTTCAGAATTGTTTACCACTGGAGCAAGTGCCCTGATAGGGTGTTCCTCTGTATAACTAGTGGGTTCTGTTTATTTTTTCTGTTTTTTTAAGGTAGATTTTATTCCTCATTTATGTATTTATAGATATAAGCATGGAAATAATTCATTCATATAAATACATCTGTGTGAAGGGAAGAACATTTTTCTGTTTTATTTTTAAATTTTATTTGTTTTTAAAATTTTTGAAATTTAATATTATTTATTTTTTTATACAGCAGGTTATTATTAGTTATCTATTTTATACATATACATGTATACAGGTCAGTCCCAATCTCCCAACTCATCCCACCACCACCACCCCATGGCTTCCCCCCCTTGATTTCCATACGTTTGTTCTCTAACCCTGTGTCTCTAATTCTGCCCTGCAAACTGGTTCATCTGTACCATTTTTCTAGCTTCCACATATATGCATTAATACGCAATATTTGGTTTTCTCTTTCTGACTTACTTCTCTCTGTAGGACAGTCTCTAGATCCATTCACGTCTCTACAAATGACCCAGTTTCATTCCTTTTTATGGCTGAGCAATATTCCGTTTTATATATGTACCACATCTTTATCCATTCGTCTGTCTGTGGGCAGTTAGCTTGCTTCCATGACCTGGCTATTGTAAATAGTGCTGCAATGAACATTGTGGTGAATGTGTCTTTTTGATTTATGGTTTTCTCTGGGTATATGCCCAGAAGTGGGATTGCCGGATCATATGGTAACTGTATTTTTAGTCTTTTTAATGAACCTCCATACTCTTCTCCTTAGTGACTGTATCAATTGACATTCCCACCAATAGTGGAAGAGGGATCCATTTGTCCACACCCTCCACAGCATTTGTAGTTTGTAGATTTTCTGATGATGCCCATTCTAACAGGTGTGAGGTGATACCTCATTGAAGTTTTGATTTGCCTTTCTCTAATAATTAGTGATGTTGAGCAGCTTTTCATGTGCATCTTGGCCATCTCTGGGTCTCCTTTGAAGAAATGTCTATTTAGATATTCTACCCATTTTTGAAGTGGTTTTTTTTTAATATTAAGCTGCATGAGCTGTTTATATATATTGGAGATTAAACCTTTGTCCATTGATTCGTTTTCACATATTTTCTCCCATTCTGAGGGTTGCCTTTTTCCATTCCCGTTTTTTTAACAAAAATAAAGAAAGAAAGAAAAAGAAGCAGAACACAAATGTCCGTAAAATATGCCTCTTGAAACTGTCGTTTTGAAATATGGAGGTCTTTTGAATTTTTTGGTCAGTATACGACCCCAGGATTTGTTTTCAGGACAGGTCTCATTTACAGGCCTGCAATTCTTTTGAATATCAACTGACCATTAGCGCTGGGATTAAAGCTGCTGTTGTGTGAAACGGCCACAAGGTGGCAGCAGTTCTCCTTTACCAAATCTGGTGACTAGGGCAACAGAACCTCAATGGAAGGCCTGTTCTAGGTTGTAATTTAGAATGGAATGTGCCAGGAAAAAGACCCTTAAGTTTGTCTCACTATTTCTTGTTCGTTTATTTTTTTCACTTAATTTTTATTTTTTATCACAGCAAGTTTGATTGCAATGTTTGGTTTGTTGTAGGTGTGCAAGATGTGGTTCTTTTACACATATACATATGTCTGTTCTTCCTGGGATCCTTTTCCCATGTATGTTATGACAGAATGTTGAGTAGTCTTCTCTTGGTGTTCCGTAGGTGTTTGGTGATTATATATTTCACCTGTGTTTGTATATGTCTGCTAACCCCAATATCCTAATGTATCCAATCCTCACACCTTTCCATTGGTGAACCATAAGTTTGTTTAATGAATCTGTGATTGCCCTTCTCTGTGGAAATATCTTCACTAGTATCAATTCTTAGGTAACACCTATAAGTGATATCATACGATATGTGTCTTTCTGACTTACTACAAGTCACGTGATTACCTCTAGACTCATCTACGGTGCTGCAAATGGCATTGTGTCCTTTTTTTCCTTGGCTAATATTCTGTCTGTACATGTACCAGTTCTTCTTTGTCCACTCATCTGTTGCTGGACTTTTTGGTTGCTTCCATGTCATGGCTATGGTAATGCTGCAGCAATGCACATTTGCCTGCCTGTGTCTTTCCAATTCTGTTTTCTTAGCTTATAGGCCCAGGAGTTCGCCTGCTGGATCATATGGTAGCAAAATGTTTACCTTGTAGAGGCACCGCCATTCTGTTCTCATTAGTGGCTCTTACCAGGCTACGTCCCACTTAAAGTTGAGGTTATGCTCTTCTCCACAACACCTTCAGCGTTTATTGTTTGTAGTATTTTTGCTGAAGTTTATTCTGACTAGTGTGAGCTGATACCACTTTGTGGTTGGATTTGCATGCGTCTCATAATACCTGGAAATTGAGTTTTCTGGCATGTCCTTTTTTTCTTCCAACTGTGAGTACAGCTTACCTTTTCAAATTGTTTTCGGGAAGTATGTGTGACATTTAGAAATATTTTGGCCATTACCTCCCTCAAGACATTATGAGGGCAGGTTTCATTCACAGCCCTCCAGTACTGGTGCATATGAAGTGACACTTAGCACAGGTTTTATAGCTGCTCTTGCAGGTAACTGCCAGAGAGTGGCAGCATTTCTGCTTTTCCCAGTCTCTTAACTAGGGAAACAGACCATCCTGGCAGTGGTGTTCCTCGGTTATATATTAGAGTTGAATGTGCCCCAGAAAGCTGATGTCTCCTTACTTATGTTTGTTTTAGAAATTGAATTTATATATTTTGTTATTGCAGTCATATTCCATTGTGTTCATGGACCACTTCTTCTTTGAGCATTCCTCTGTTGATGGACATTTTCGTAGCTTCCATGTGTTGGCTTTGGTACATATTGCTGGAGTGCAGGATTGCCAGCATGTGTCTTTTGTTTGTGGTACATGGGCCTCTCACTGCCGTGGACCCTCCCATTGCAGAGCACAGCCTCCAGATGCACAGGCCCGGCAACCATAGCTCACGGAAACAGCCGCTCCGCAGCATGTGGGATCTTCCCGATTCGGGGCATGAACCCATGTCCCCTGCACTGGCAGGCGGACTCTCATCCACTGCGCCACCAGTGAATCCCAGCCTGTCTTTTTGATTCTCATCCCCTCAGGCGATAGGCCCAGCAGTGCATATGCTTGATTGAATGGTAGCTCAGTATTTATCTTTACAAGGCATGGCATTTTTGTTTTCATAACTGGCTCTTACCATGTCCCACGTTGAAGCAAGGGTAGGCATTTCTCCAAAACCCCTTCAGCATTTATGGTTTGCAGAATTTTTGCTGATGGCCATTCTGACTGCTGTGAGCTGATAGGTTTTTGTAATTTGGATTTGCATATCTTTAATTATTCCTAATGTTTAGCATTTTTCCATGCCTTTTTAAATTTCTGGCAGAGAAAAACAGAAAAATAACGGAGAGTACAATTAAACTCTTGAAATTGTCTTCTTGGATGGTTGCCCTCTTTTGAATTTTTGGGTCAATTTTCGACCCCATGTTTGTTTTTGAGGGCACGTGTTATTCACAGGCCTGCAATGAGTGTGACTATTTAGTGACCATTAGCAGTGGGTTTAAAGCTGCTGTTGTGGGAAATGGCCACAAGGCGGCAGCGTTTCTCCATTCCCAAGTCTGGTTCCTAGGGCAGCAGAGCCTTTCTGGGACCAATGGAATACAGAAGAAGGCATCATTGAAGTCTAACACAGAATACCATGTCCTGGTGGATGGTAGAATGACCAGTAGGGTCTAGGAATTAGGAACTACTGGGTGTATATCCTCGGTGGCTTCACTGACTGTCCTAACATCCTTTACCAGGTCCCCAGCAGCCCACGGGGCTCTCGTGGTCAGGCCCCTCCCAGGATATGGGGCTCACCTGGGCAGGGCCCCAGCAGCCAATGGGGTTCTCATGTTCAGGCCACTCCCAGGGTATGGAGCTCACCTGTGAAACTACCCAGCAGCCCATGAGGCTCTCGTGCTTAGGCACCTCCCACGATACAGAGCTCCCCTGGGCAGGTACCATGGCAGGGCTGGGCACACAGGCACCGTGCACATAGCCCTCATTGCAGAGCACCCCAGAACGCCTGTCACGCAGAGCTGACACAGAGCACCTCAGAGCAGCACTTGAACTAACAAACAGCAGCTCCGACAGGTCTCTGACCCTGGGCATCACTCTGTGCAGCCTCCCTCTGCCTGGTCTTCCAGAGACTTCCACTGCAGCCGGGGCACCAGGCCTTTGTCTCCAACCATCACCCCTCCTCTCCCTGACTCCTGGGCTCCTCTCATTAGGATTAGGTCTTCTTGAAATTGTCTCCCACTCATGGGCCAGATAAAATGATTAGAAAACAAGCCAGGGACGCAGCCCCTTGTCTATCCTGACTCTCAGGAGCCCACACCTGTTCCTTGGAACTGGCCGTTTCAGCGAGGTCCATTTTCTGCAGTGTGAGCCACTGAGGGGTGAGGATTGGCTGACCAGAGCAGCCTGTCCCTGCCGGCCAGCCCTCCCCAGGTGTGCCTGGGTTGAGGTCAATATAAACCCCGCTCCAGGGAGCAACAGCCCCTGCAGCTGTGCCTGACGCCATATTCTCTGCCCCGTCAGCAGTCTCGGGGCTGTGCTGGTGGGAGGGAGTGAGGGGGCATGGTTTTGTGGGTGGCCTGGTGTGAGAGGGGCTCTGCTGGACTTTCTGCAGGAGTTGACAGACTGCCACCTGCTAAAGAAGAGGATGGGTCACCCATACCTTCCGCTGGAATTTCTCTGCGGGCAGAGGTGAGGGAGGAAAAAAGCAGTGGGGGCCAAGACAGGACGGATATCTCAGGCAGGGAAATGGAAAGTTTTCAGAAGAGCACCTGGGGCCAGGATCATCCTGGCAGGCCTGCAGGCACCAAGTCAGCCTGCGTGCTTTCGCTGGTGTGGATCCACGGCCCTTCCTCTATGCTTTCAAGTCCTTGTACATATTCAGGTGTTTTACCTGGGAAGTGTGGGAACAGTTCAGCAGCAGCTGGCTGGGGGCTCAGCTCACGTTTACTCACAGATGCCTATGTACGGTCCCCCAGCTTTGCAATGAGGACGCTCCTTGCGGGGGGACTGCTGGCTGCATGGGAGATAATTCTCCACCTCTGACCAACGACAGAATTGTTTACCACTGGAGAAAGTGCCCTCATAGGGTGTTCCTCTGTATAACTAGTGGGTTCTGTTTATTTTTTCTGTTTTTTTAAGGTAGATTTTATTCCTCATTTTTGTATTTATAGATATAAGCATGGAAATAATTCATTCATATAAATACATCTGTGTGAAGGGAAGAACATTTTTCTGTTTTATTTTTAAATTTTATTTGTTTTTAAAATTTTTGAAATTTAATATTATTTATTTTTTTATACAGCAGGTTATTATTAGTTATCTATTTTATACATATACATGTATACAGGTCAGTCCCAATCTCCCAACTCATCCCACCACCACCACCCCATGGCTTCCCCCCCTTGATTTCCATACGTTTGTTCTCTAACCCTGTGTCTCTAATTCTGCCCTGCAAACTGGTTCATCTGTACCATTTTTCGAGCTTCCACATATATGCATTAATACGCAATATTTGGTTTTCCCTTTCTGACTTACTTCTCTCTGTAGGACAGTCTCTAGATCCATTCACGTCTCTACAAATGACCCAGTTTCATTCCTTTTTATGGCTGAGCAATATTCCATTTTATATATGTACCACATCTTTATCCATTCGTCTGTCTGTGGGCATTTAGCTTGCTTCCATGACCTGGCTATTGTAAATAGTGCTGCAATGAACATTGTGGTGAATGTGTCTTTTTGATTTATGGTTTTCTCTGGGTATATGCCCAGAAGTGGGATTGCTGGATCATATGGTAATTGTATTTTTAGTTTTTTTAATGAACCTCCATACTCTTCTCCTTAGTGACTGTATCAATTGACATTCCCACCAATAGTGGAAGAGGGATCCATTTGTCCACACCCTCCGCAGCATTTGCAGTTGGTAGATTTTCTGATGATGCCCATTCTAACAGGTGTGAGGTGATACCTCATTGAAGTTTTGATTTGCCTTTCTCTAATAATTAGTGATGTTGAGCAGCTTTTCATGTGCATCTTGGCCATCTCTGGGTCTCCTTTGAAGAAATGTCTATTTAGATATTCTACCCATTTTTGAAGTGGTTTTTTTTAATATTAAGCTGCATGAGCTGTTTATATATATTGGAGATGAAACCTTTGTCCATTGATTCGTTTTCACATATTTTCTCCCATTCTGAGGGTGGCCTTTTTCCATTCCCGTTTTTTTAACAAAAATAAAGAAAGAAAGAAAAAGAAGCAGAACACAAATGTCCGTAAAATATGCCTCTTGAAACTGTCGTTTTGAAATATGGAGGTCTTTTGAATTTTTTGGTCAGTATACGACCCCAGGATTTGTTTTCAGGACAGGTCTCATTTACAGGCCTGCAATTCTTTTGAATATCAACTGACCATTAGCGCTGGGATTAAAGCTGCTGTTGTGTGAAACGGCCACAAGGTGGCAGCAGTTCTCCTTTACCAAATCTGGTGACTAGGGCAACAGAACCTCAATGGAAGGCCTGTTCTAGGTTGTAATTTAGAATGGAATGTGCCAGGAAAAAGACCCTTAAGTTTGTCTCACTATTTCTTGTTCGTTTATTTTTTTCACTTAATTTTTATTTTTTATCACAGCAAGTTTGATTGCAATGTTTGGCTTGTTGTAGGTGTGCAAGATGTGGTTCTTTTACACATATACATATGTCTGTTCTTCCTGGGATCCTTTTCCCATGTATGTTATGACAGAATGTTGAGTAGTCTTCTCTTGGTGTTCCGTAGGTGTTTGGTGATTATATATTTCACCTGTGTTTGTATATGTCTGCTAACCCCAATATCCTAATGTATCCAATCCTCACACCTTTCCATTGGTGAACCATAAGTTTGTTTAATGAATCTGTGATTGCCCTTCTCTGTGGAAATATCTTCACTAGTATCAATTCTTAGGTAACACCTATAAGTGATATCATACGATATGTGTCTTTCTGACTTACTACAAGTCACGTGATTACCTCTAGACTCATCTACGGTGCTGCAAATGGCATTGTGTCCTTTTTTTCCTTGGCTAATATTCTGTCTGTACATGTACCAGTTCTTCTTTGTCCACTCATCTGTTGCTGGACTTTTTGGTTGCTTCCATGTCATGGCTATGGTAATGCTGCAGCAATGCACATTTGCCTGCCTGTGTCTTTCCAATTCTGTTTTCTTAGCTTATAGGCCCAGGAGTTCGCCTGCTGGATCATATGGTAGCAAAATGTTTACCTTGTAGAGGCACCGCCATTCTGTTCTCATTAGTGGCTCTTACCAGGCTACGTCCCACTTAAAGTTGAGGTTATGCTCTTCTCCACAACACCTTCAGCGTTTATTGTTTGTAGTATTTTTGCTGAAGTTTATTCTGACTAGTGTGAGCTGATACCACTTTGTGGTTGGATTTGCATGCGTCTCATAATACCTTGAAATTGAGTTTTCTGGCATGTCCTTTTTTTCTTCCAACTGTGAGTACAGCTTACCTTTTCAAATTGTTTTCGGGAAGTATGTGTGACATTTAGAAATATTTTGGCCATTACCTCCCTCAAGACATTATGAGGGCAGGTTTCATTCACAGCCCTCCAGTACTGGTGCATATGAAGTGACACTTAGCACAGGTTTTATAGCTGCTCTTGCAGGTAACTGCCAGAGAGTGGCAGCATTTCTGCTTTTCCCAGTCTCTTAACTAGGGAAACAGACCATCCTGGCAGTGGTGTTCCTCGGTTATATATTAGAGTTGAATGTGCCCCAGAAAGCTGATGTCTCCTTACTTATGTTTGTTTTAGAAATTGAATTTATATATTTTGTTATTGGAGTCATATTCCATTGTGTTCATGGACCACTTCTTCTTTGAGCATTCCTCTGTTGATGGACATTTTCGTAGCTTCCATGTGTTGGCTTTGGTACATATTGCTGGAGTGCAGGATTGCCAGCATGTGTCTTTTGTTTGTGGTACATGGGCCTCTCACTGCCGTGGACCCTCCCATTGCAGAGCACAGCCTCCGGATGCACAGGCCCGGCAACCATAGCTCACGGAAACAGCCGCTCCGCAGCATGTGGGATCTTCCCGATTCGGGGCATGAACCCATGTCCCCTGCACTGGCAGGCGGACTCTCATCCACTGCGCCACCAGTGAATCCCAGCCTGTCTTTTTGATTCTCATCCCCTCAGGCGATAGGCCCAGCAGTGGATATGCTTGATTGAATGGTAGCTCAGTATTTATCTTTACAAGGCATGGCATTTTTGTTTTCATAACTGGCTCTTACCATGTCCCACGTTGAAGCAAGGGTAGGCATTTCTCCAAAACCCCTTCAGCATTTATGGTTTGCAGAATTTTTGCTGATGGCCATTCTGACCGCTGTGAGCTGATAGGTTTTTGTAATTTGGATTTGCATATCTTTAATTCTTCCTAATGTTTAGCATTTTTCCATGCCTTTTTAAATTTCTGGCAGAGAAAAACAGAAAAATAACGGAGAGTACAATTAAACTCTTGAAATTGTCTTCTTGGATGGTTGCCCTCTTTTGAATTTTTGGGTCAATTTTCGACCCCATGTTTGTTTTTGAGGGCACGTGTTATTCACAGGCCTGCAATGAGTGTGACTATTTAGTGACCATTAGCAGTGGGTTTAAAGCTGCTGTTGTGGGAAATGGCCACAAGGCGGCAGCGTTTCTCCATTCCCAAGTCTGGTTCCTAGGGCAGCAGAGCCTTTCTGGGACCAATGGAATACAGAAGAAGGCATCATTGAAGTCTAACACAGAATACCATGTCCTGGTGGATGGTAGAATGACCAGTAGGGTCTAGGAATTAGGAACTACTGGGTGTATATCCTCGGTGGCTTCACTGACTGTCCTAACATCCTTTACCAGGTCCCCAGCAGCCCACGGGGCTCTCGTGGTCAGGCCCCTCCCAGGATATGGGGCTCACCTGGGCAGGGCCCCAGCAGCCAATGGGGTTCTCATGTTCAGGCCACTCCCAGGGTATGGAGCTCACCTGTGAAACTACCCAGCAGCCCATGAGGCTCTCGTGCTTAGGCACCTCCCACGATACAGAGCTCCCCTGGGCAGGTACCATGGCAGGGCTGGGCACACAGGCACCGTGCACATAGCCCTCATTGCAGAGCACCCCAGAACGCCTGTCACGCAGAGCTGACACAGAGCACCTCAGAGCAGCACTTGAACTAACAAACAGCAGCTCCGACAGGTCTCTGACCCTGGGCATCACTCTGTGCAGCCTCCCTCTGCCTGGTCTTCCAGAGACTTCCACTGCAGCCGGGGCACCAGGCCTTTGTCTCCAACCATCACCCCTCCTCTCCCTGACTCCTGGGCTCCTCTCATTAGGATTAGGTCTTCTTGAAATTGTCTCCCACTCATGGGCCAGATAAAATGATTAGAAAACAAGCCAGGGACGCAGCCCCTTGTCTATCCTGACTCTCAGGAGCCCACACCTGTTCCTTGGAACTGGCCGTTTCAGCGAGGTCCATTTTCTGCAGTGTGAGCCACTGAGGGGTGAGGATTGGCTGACCAGAGCAGCCTGTCCCTGCCGGCCAGCCCTCCCCAGGTGTGCCTGGGTTGAGGTCAATATAAACCCCGCTCCAGGGAGCAACAGCCCCTGCAGCTGTGCCTGACGCCATATTCTCTGCCCCATCAGCAGTCTCGGGGCTGTGCTGGTGGGAGGGAGTGAGGGGGCATGGTTTTGTGGGTGGCCCGGTGTGAGAGGGGCTCTGCTGGACTTTCTGCAGGAGTTGACAGACTGCCACCTGCTAAAGAAGAGGATGGGTCACCCATACCTTCCGCTGGAATTTCTCTGCGGGCAGAGGTGAGGGAGGAAAAAAGCAGTGGGGGCCAAGACAGGACGGATATCTCAGGCAGGGAAATGGAAAGTTTTCAGAAGAGCACCTGGGGCCAGGATCATCCTGGCAGGCCTGCAGGCACCAAGTCAGCCTGCGTGCTTTCGCTGGTGTGGATCCACGGCCCTTCCTCTATGCTTTCAAGTCCTTGTACATATTCAGGTGTTTTACCTGGGAAGTGTGGGAACAGTTCAGCAGCAGCTGGCTGGGGGCTCAGCTCACGTTTACTCACAGACGCCTATGTACGGTCCCCCAGCTTTGCAATGAGGATGCTCCTTGCGGGGGGAATGCTGGCTGCATGGGAGATAATTCTCCGCCTCTGACCAACTTCAGAATTGTTTACCACTGGAGCAAGTGCCCTGATAGGGTGTTCCTCTGTATAACTAGTGGGTTCTGTTTATTTTTTCTGTTTTTTTAAGGTAGATTTTATTCCTCATTTATGTATTTATAGATATAAGCATGGAAATAATTCATTCATATAAATACATCTGTGTGAAGGGAAGAACATTTTTCTGTTTTATTTTTAAATTTTATTTGTTTTTAAAATTTTTGAAATTTAATATTATTTATTTTTTTATACAGCAGGTTATTATTAGTTATCTATTTTATACATATACATGTATACAGGTCAGTCCCAATCTCCCAACTCATCCCACCACCACCACCCCATGGCTTCCCCCCCTTGATTTCCATACGTTTGTTCTCTAACCCTGTGTCTCTAATTCTGCCCTGCAAACTGGTTCATCTGTACCATTTTTCTAGCTTCCACATATATGCATTAATACGCAATATTTGGTTTTCTCTTTCTGACTTACTTCTCTCTGTAGGACAGTCTCTAGATCCATTCACGTCTCTACAAATGACCCAGTTTCATTCCTTTTTATGGCTGAGCAATATTCCGTTTTATATATGTACCACATCTTTATCCATTCGTCTGTCTGTGGGCAGTTAGCTTGCTTCCATGACCTGGCTATTGTAAATAGTGCTGCAATGAACATTGTGGTGAATGTGTCTTTTTGATTTATGGTTTTCTCTGGGTATATGCCCAGAAGTGGGATTGCCGGATCATATGGTAACTGTATTTTTAGTCTTTTTAATGAACCTCCATACTCTTCTCCTTAGTGACTGTATCAATTGACATTCCCACCAATAGTGGAAGAGGGATCCATTTGTCCACACCCTCCACAGCATTTGTAGTTTGTAGATTTTCTGATGATGCCCATTCTAACAGGTGTGAGGTGATACCTCATTGAAGTTTTGATTTGCCTTTCTCTAATAATTAGTGATGTTGAGCAGCTTTTCATGTGCATCTTGGCCATCTCTGGGTCTCCTTTGAAGAAATGTCTATTTAGATATTCTACCCATTTTTGAAGTGGTTTTTTTTTAATATTAAGCTGCATGAGCTGTTTATATATATTGGAGATTAAACCTTTGTCCATTGATTCGTTTTCACATATTTTCTCCCATTCTGAGGGTTGCCTTTTTCCATTCCCGTTTTTTTAACAAAAATAAAGAAAGAAAGAAAAAGAAGCAGAACACAAATGTCCGTAAAATATGCCTCTTGAAACTGTCGTTTTGAAATATGGAGGTCTTTTGAATTTTTTGGTCAGTATACGACCCCAGGATTTGTTTTCAGGACAGGTCTCATTTACAGGCCTGCAATTCTTTTGAATATCAACTGACCATTAGCGCTGGGATTAAAGCTGCTGTTGTGTGAAACGGCCACAAGGTGGCAGCAGTTCTCCTTTACCAAATCTGGTGACTAGGGCAACAGAACCTCAATGGAAGGCCTGTTCTAGGTTGTAATTTAGAATGGAATGTGCCAGGAAAAAGACCCTTAAGTTTGTCTCACTATTTCTTGTTCGTTTATTTTTTTCACTTAATTTTTATTTTTTATCACAGCAAGTTTGATTGCAATGTTTGGTTTGTTGTAGGTGTGCAAGATGTGGTTCTTTTACACATATACATATGTCTGTTCTTCCTGGGATCCTTTTCCCATGTATGTTATGACAGAATGTTGAGTAGTCTTCTCTTGGTGTTCCGTAGGTGTTTGGTGATTATATATTTCACCTGTGTTTGTATATGTCTGCTAACCCCAATATCCTAATGTATCCAATCCTCACACCTTTCCATTGGTGAACCATAAGTTTGTTTAATGAATCTGTGATTGCCCTTCTCTGTGGAAATATCTTCACTAGTATCAATTCTTAGGTAACACCTATAAGTGATATCATACGATATGTGTCTTTCTGACTTACTACAAGTCACGTGATTACCTCTAGACTCATCTACGGTGCTGCAAATGGCATTGTGTCCTTTTTTTCCTTGGCTAATATTCTGTCTGTACATGTACCAGTTCTTCTTTGTCCACTCATCTGTTGCTGGACTTTTTGGTTGCTTCCATGTCATGGCTATGGTAATGCTGCAGCAATGCACATTTGCCTGCCTGTGTCTTTCCAATTCTGTTTTCTTAGCTTATAGGCCCAGGAGTTCGCCTGCTGGATCATATGGTAGCAAAATGTTTACCTTGTAGAGGCACCGCCATTCTGTTCTCATTAGTGGCTCTTACCAGGCTACGTCCCACTTAAAGTTGAGGTTATGCTCTTCTCCACAACACCTTCAGCGTTTATTGTTTGTAGTATTTTTGCTGAAGTTTATTCTGACTAGTGTGAGCTGATACCACTTTGTGGTTGGATTTGCATGCGTCTCATAATACCTGGAAATTGAGTTTTCTGGCATGTCCTTTTTTTCTTCCAACTGTGAGTACAGCTTACCTTTTCAAATTGTTTTCGGGAAGTATGTGTGACATTTAGAAATATTTTGGCCATTACCTCCCTCAAGACATTATGAGGGCAGGTTTCATTCACAGCCCTCCAGTACTGGTGCATATGAAGTGACACTTAGCACAGGTTTTATAGCTGCTCTTGCAGGTAACTGCCAGAGAGTGGCAGCATTTCTGCTTTTCCCAGTCTCTTAACTAGGGAAACAGACCATCCTGGCAGTGGTGTTCCTCGGTTATATATTAGAGTTGAATGTGCCCCAGAAAGCTGATGTCTCCTTACTTATGTTTGTTTTAGAAATTGAATTTATATATTTTGTTATTGGAGTCATATTCCATTGTGTTCATGGACCACTTCTTCTTTGAGCATTCCTCTGTTGATGGACATTTTCGTAGCTTCCATGTGTTGGCTTTGGTACATATTGCTGGAGTGCAGGATTGCCAGCATGTGTCTTTTGTTTGTGGTACATGGGCCTCTCACTGCCGTGGACCCTCCCATTGCAGAGCACAGCCTCCAGATGCACAGGCCCGGCAACCATAGCTCACGGAAACAGCCGCTCCGCAGCATGTGGGATCTTCCCGATTCGGGGCATGAACCCATGTCCCCTGCACTGGCAGGCGGACTCTCATCCACTGCGCCACCAGTGAATCCCAGCCTGTCTTTTTGATTCTCATCCCCTCAGGCGATAGGCCCAGCAGTGGATATGCTTGATTGAATGGTAGCTCAGTATTTATCTTTACAAGGCATGGCATTTTTGTTTTCATAACTGGCTCTTACCATGTCCCACGTTGAAGCAAGGGTAGGCATTTCTCCAAAACCCCTTCAGCATTTATGGTTTGCAGAATTTTTGCTGATGGCCATTCTGACCGCTGTGAGCTGATAGGTTTTTGTAATTTGGATTTGCATATCTTTAATTCTTCCTAATGTTTAGCATTTTTCCATGCCTTTTTAAATTTCTGGCAGAGAAAAACAGAAAAATAACGGAGAGTACAATTAAACTCTTGAAATTGTCTTCTTGGATGGTTGCCCTCTTTTGAATTTTTGGGTCAATTTTCGACCCCATGTTTGTTTTTGAGGGCACGTGTTATTCACAGGCCTGCAATGAGTGTGACTATTTAGTGACCATTAGCAGTGGGTTTAAAGCTGCTGTTGTGGGAAATGGCCACAAGGCGGCAGCGTTTCTCCATTCCCAAGTCTGGTTCCTAGGGCAGCAGAGCCTTTCTGGGACCAATGGAATACAGAAGAAGGCATCATTGAAGTCTAACACAGAATACCATGTCCTGGTGGATGGTAGAATGACCAGTAGGGTCTAGGAATTAGGAACTACTGGGTGTATATCCTCGGTGGCTTCACTGACTGTCCTAACATCCTTTACCAGGTCCCCAGCAGCCCACGGGGCTCTCGTGGTCAGGCCCCTCCCAGGATATGGGGCTCACCTGGGCAGGGCCCCAGCAGCCAATGGGGTTCTCATGTTCAGGCCACTCCCAGGGTATGGAGCTCACCTGTGAAACTACCCAGCAGCCCATGAGGCTCTCGTGCTTAGGCACCTCCCACGATACAGAGCTCCCCTGGGCAGGTACCATGGCAGGGCTGGGCACACAGGCACCGTGCACATAGCCCTCATTGCAGAGCACCCCAGAACGCCTGTCACGCAGAGCTGACACAGAGCACCTCAGAGCAGCACTTGAACTAACAAACAGCAGCTCCGACAGGTCTCTGACCCTGGGCATCACTCTGTGCAGCCTCCCTCTGCCTGGTCTTCCAGAGACTTCCACTGCAGCCGGGGCACCAGGCCTTTGTCTCCAACCATCACCCCTCCTCTCCCTGACTCCTGGGCTCCTCTCATTAGGATTAGGTCTTCTTGAAATTGTCTCCCACTCATGGGCCAGATAAAATGATTAGAAAACAAGCCAGGGACGCAGCCCCTTGTCTATCCTGACTCTCAGGAGCCCACACCTGTTCCTTGGAACTGGCCGTTTCAGCGAGGTCCATTTTCTGCAGTGTGAGCCACTGAGGGGTGAGGATTGGCTGACCGGAGCAGCCTGTCCCTGCCGGCCAGCCCTCCCCAGGTGTGCCTGGGTTGAGGTCAATATAAACCCCGCTCCAGGGAGCAACAGCCCCTGCAGCTGTGCCTGACGCCATATTCTCTGCCCCGTCAGCAGTCTCGGGGCTGTGCTGGTGGGAGGGAGTGAGGGGGCATGGTTTTGTGGGTGGCCTGGTGTGAGAGGGGCTCTGCTGGACTTTCTGCAGGAGTTGACAGACTGCCACCTGCTAAAGAAGAGGATGGGTCACCCATACCTTCCGCTGGAATTTCTCTGCGGGCAGAGGTGAGGGAGGAAAAAAGCAGTGGGGGCCAAGACAGGACGGATATCTCAGGCAGGGAAATGGAAAGTTTTCAGAAGAGCACCTGGGGCCAGGATCATCCTGGCAGGCCTGCAGGCACCAAGTCAGCCTGCGTGCTTTCGCTGGTGTGGATCCACGGCCCTTCCTCTATGCTTTCAAGTCCTTGTACATATTCAGGTGTTTTACCTGGGAAGTGTGGGAACAGTTCAGCAGCAGCTGGCTGGGGGCTCAGCTCACGTTTACTCACAGATGCCTATGTACGGTCCCCCAGCTTTGCAATGAGGACGCTCCTTGCGGGGGGACTGCTGGCTGCATGGGAGATAATTCTCCACCTCTGACCAACGACAGAATTGTTTACCACTGGAGAAAGTGCCCTCATAGGGTGTTCCTCTGTATAACTAGTGGGTTCTGTTTATTTTTTCTGTTTTTTTAAGGTAGATTTTATTCCTCATTTTTGTATTTATAGATATAAGCATGGAAATAATTCATTCATATAAATACATCTGTGTGAAGGGAAGAACATTTTTCTGTTTTATTTTTAAATTTTATTTGTTTTTAAAATTTTTGAAATTTAATATTATTTATTTTTTTATACAGCAGGTTATTATTAGTTATCTATTTTATACATATACATGTATACAGGTCAGTCCCAATCTCCCAACTCATCCCACCACCACCACCCCATGGCTTCCCCACCTTGATTTCCATACGTTTGTTCTCTAACCCTGTGTCTCTAATTCTGCCCTGCAAACTGGTTCATCTGTACCATTTTTCGAGCTTCCACATATATGCATTAATACGCAATATTTGGTTTTCCCTTTCTGACTTACTTCTCTCTGTAGGACAGTCTCTAGATCCATTCACGTCTCTACAAATGACCCAGTTTCATTCCTTTTTATGGCTGAGCAATATTCCATTTTATATATGTACCACATCTTTATCCATTCGTCTGTCTGTGGGCATTTAGCTTGCTTCCATGACCTGGCTATTGTAAATAGTGCTGCAATGAACATTGTGGTGAATGTGTCTTTTTGATTTATGGTTTTCTCTGGGTATATGCCCAGAAGTGGGATTGCTGGATCATATGGTAATTGTATTTTTAGTTTTTTTAATGAACCTCCATACTCTTCTCCTTAGTGACTGTATCAATTGACATTCCCACCAATAGTGGAAGAGGGATCCATTTGTCCACACCCTCCGCAGCATTTGCAGTTGGTAGATTTTCTGATGATGCCCATTCTAACAGGTGTGAGGTGATACCTCATTGAAGTTTTGATTTGCCTTTCTCTAATAATTAGTGATGTTGAGCAGCTTTTCATGTGCATCTTGGCCATTTCTGGGTCTCCTTTGAAGAAATGTCTATTTAGATATTCTACCCATTTTTGAAGTGGTTTTTTTTAATATTAAGCTGCATGAGCTGTTTATATATATTGGAGATGAAACATTTGTCCATTGATTCGTTTTCACATATTTTCTCCCATTCTGAGGGTGGCCTTTTTCCATTCCCGTTTTTTTAACAAAAATAAAGAAAGAAAGAAAAAGAAGCAGAACACAAATGTCCGTAAAATATGCCTCTTGAAACTGTCGTTTTGAAATATGGAGGTCTTTTGAATTTTTTGGTCAGTATACGACCCCAGGATTTGTTTTCAGGACAGGTCTCATTTACAGGCCTGCAATTCTTTTGAATATCAACTGACCATTAGCGCTGGGATTAAAGCTGCTGTTGTGTGAAACGGCCACAAGGTGGCAGCAGTTCTCCTTTACCAAATCTGGTGACTAGGGCAACAGAACCTCAATGGAAGGCCTGTTCTAGGTTGTAATTTAGAATGGAATGTGCCAGGAAAAAGACCCTTAAGTTTGTCTCACTATTTCTTGTTGGTTTTTTTTTCATTTAATTTTTATTTTTTATCACAGCAAGTTTGATTGCAATGTTTGGTTTGTTGTAGGTGTGCAAGATGTGGTTCTTTTACACATATACATATGTCTGTTCTTCCTGGGATCCTTTTCCCATGTATGTTATGACAGAATGTTGAGTAGTCTTCTCTTGGTGTTCCGTAGGTGTTTGGTGATTATATATTTCACCTGTGTTTGTATATGTCTGCTAACCCCAATATCCTAATGTATCCAATCCTCACACCTTTCCATTGGTGAACCATAAGTTTGTTTAATGAATCTGTGATTGCCCTTCTCTGTGGAAATATCTTCACTAGTATCAATTCTTAGGTAACACCTATAAGTGATATCATACGATATGTGTCTTTCTGACTTACTACAAGTCACGTGATTACCTCTAGACTCATCTACGGTGCTGCAAATGGCATTGTGTCCTTTTTTTCCTTGGCTAATATTCTGTCTGTACATGTACCAGTTCTTCTTTGTCCACTCATCTGTTGCTGGACTTTTTGGTTGCTTCCATGTCATGGCTATGGTAATGCTGCAGCAATGCACATTTGCCTGCCTGTGTCTTTCCAATTCTGTTTTCTTAGCTTATAGGCCCAGGAGTTCGCCTGCTGGATCATATGGTAGCAAAATGTTTACCTTGTAGAGGCACCGCCATTCTGTTCTCATTAGTGGCTCTTACCAGGCTACGTCCCACTTAAAGTTGAGGTTATGCTCTTCTCCACAACACCTTCAGCGTTTATTGTTTGTAGTATTTTTGCTGAAGTTTATTCTGACTAGTGTGAGCTGATACCACTTTGTGGTTGGATTTGCATGCGTCTCATAATACCTTGAAATTGAGTTTTCTGGCATGTCCTTTTTTTCTTCCAACTGTGAGTACAGCTTACCTTTTCAAATTGTTTTCGGGAAGTATGTGTGACATTTAGAAATATTTTGGCCATTACCTCCCTCAAGACATTATGAGGGCAGGTTTCATTCACAGCCCTCCAGTACTGGTGCATATGAAGTGACACTTAGCACAGGTTTTATAGCTGCTCTTGCAGGTAACTGCCAGAGAGTGGCAGCATTTCTGCTTTTCCCAGTCTCTTAACTAGGGAAACAGACCATCCTGGCAGTGGTGTTCCTCGGTTATATATTAGAGTTGAATGTGCCCCAGAAAGCTGATGTCTCCTTACTTATGTTTGTTTTAGAAATTGAATTTATATATTTTGTTATTGGAGTCATATTCCATTGTGTTCATGGACCACTTCTTCTTTGAGCATTCCTCTGTTGATGGACATTTTCGTAGCTTCCATGTGTTGGCTTTGGTACATATTGCTGGAGTGCAGGATTGCCAGCATGTGTCTTTTGTTTGTGGTACATGGGCCTCTCACTGCCGTGGACCCTCCCATTGCAGAGCACAGCCTCCGGATGCACAGGCCCGGCAACCATAGCTCACGGAAACAGCCGCTCCGCAGCATGTGGGATCTTCCCGATTCGGGGCATGAACCCATGTCCCCTGCACTGGCAGGCGGACTCTCATCCACTGCGCCACCAGTGAATCCCAGCCTGTCTTTTTGATTCTCATCCCCTCAGGCGATAGGCCCAGCAGTGGATATGCTTGATTGAATGGTAGCTCAGTATTTATCTTTACAAGGCATGGCATTTTTGTTTTCATAACTGGCTCTTACCATGTCCCACGTTGAAGCAAGGGTAGGCATTTCTCCAAAACCCCTTCAGCATTTATGGTTTGCAGAATTTTTGCTGATGGCCATTCTGACCGCTGTGAGCTGATAGGTTTTTGTAATTTGGATTTGCATATCTTTAATTCTTCCTAATGTTTAGCATTTTTCCATGCCTTTTTAAATTTCTGGCAGAGAAAAACAGAAAAATAACGGAGAGTACAATTAAACTCTTGAAATTGTCTTCTTGGATGGTTGCCCTCTTTTGAATTTTTGGGTCAATTTTCGACCCCATGTTTGTTTTTGAGGGCACGTGTTATTCACAGGCCTGCAATGAGTGTGACTATTTAGTGACCATTAGCAGTGGGTTTAAAGCTGCTGTTGTGGGAAATGGCCACAAGGCGGCAGCGTTTCTCCATTCCCAAGTCTGGTTCCTAGGGCAGCAGAGCCTTTCTGGGACCAATGGAATACAGAAGAAGGCATCATTGAAGTCTAACACAGAATACCATGTCCTGGTGGATGGTAGAATGACCAGTAGGGTCTAGGAATTAGGAACTACTGGGTGTATATCCTCGGTGGCTTCACTGACTGTCCTAACATCCTTTACCAGGTCCCCAGCAGCCCACGGGGCTCTCGTGGTCAGGCCCCTCCCAGGATATGGGGCTCACCTGGGCAGGGCCCCAGCAGCCAATGGGGTTCTCATGTTCAGGCAACTCCCAGGGTATGGAGCTCACCTGTGAAACTACCCAGCAGCCCATGAGGCTCTCGTGCTTAGGCACCTCCCACGATACAGAGCTCCCCTGGGCAGGTACCATGGCAGGGCTGGGCACACAGGCACCGTGCACATAGCCCTCATTGCAGAGCACCCCAGAACGCCTGTCACGCAGAGCTGACACAGAGCACCTCAGAGCAGCACTTGAACTAACAAACAGCAGCTCCGACAGGTCTCTGACCCTGGGCATCACTCTGTGCAGCCTCCCTCTGCCTGGTCTTCCAGAGACTTCCACTGCAGCCGGGGCACCAGGCCTTTGTCTCCAACCATCACCCCTCCTCTCCATGACTCCTGGGCTCCTCTCATTAGGATTAGGTCTTCTTGAAATTGTCTCCCACTCATGGGCCAGATAAAATGATTAGAAAACAAGCCAGGGACGCAGCCCCTTGTCTATCCTGACTCTCAGGAGCCCACACCTGTTCCTTGGAACTGGCCGTTTCAGCGAGGTCCATTTTCTGCAGTGTGAGCCACTGAGGGGTGAGGATTGGCTGACCAGAGCAGCCTGTCCCTGCTGGCCAGCCCTCCCCAGGTGTGCCTGGGTTGAGGTCAATATAAACCCCGCTCCAGGGAGCAACAGCCCCTGCAGCTGTGCCTGACGCCATATTCTCTGCCCCATCAGCAGTCTCGGGGCTGTGCTGGTGGGAGGGAGTGAGGGGGCATGGTTTTGTGGGTGGCCCGGTGTGAGAGGGGCTCTGCTGGACTTTCTGCAGGAGTTGACAGACTGCCACCTGCTAAAGAAGAGGATGGGTCACCCATACCTTCCGCTGGAATTTCTCTGCGGGCAGAGGTGAGGGAGGAAAAAAGCAGTGGGGGCCAAGACAGGACGGATATCTCAGGCAGGGAAATGGAAAGTTTTCAGAAGAGCACCTGGGGCCAGGATCATCCTGGCAGGCCTGCAGGCACCAAGTCAGCCTGCGTGCTTTCGCTGGTGTGGATCCACGGCCCTTCCTCTATGCTTTCAAGTCCTTGTACATATTCAGGTGTTTTACCTGGGAAGTGTGGGAACAGTTCAGCAGCAGCTGGCTGGGGGCTCAGCTCACGTTTACTCACAGACGCCTATGTACGGTCCCCCAGCTTTGCAATGAGGATGCTCCTTGCGGAGGGAATGCTGGCTGCATGGGAGATAATTCTCCGCCTCTGACCAACTTCAGAATTGTTTACCACTGGAGCAAGTGCCCTGATAGGGTGTTCCTCTGTATAACTAGTGGGTTCTGTTTATTTTTTCTGTTTTTTTAAGGTAGATTTTATTCCTCATTTATGTATTTATAGATATAAGCATGGAAATAATTCATTCATATAAATACATCTGTGTGAAGGGAAGAACATTTTTCTGTTTTATTTTTAAATTTTATTTGTTTTTAAAATTTTTGAAATTTAATATTATTTATTTTTTTATACAGCAGGTTATTATTAGTTATCTATTTTATACATATACATGTATACAGGTCAGTCCCAATCTCCCAACTCATCCCACCACCACCACCCCATGGCTTCCCCACCTTGATTTCCATACGTTTGTTCTCTAACCCTGTGTCTCTAATTCTGCCCTGCAAACTGGTTCATCTGTACCATTTTTCGAGCTTCCACATATATGCATTAATACGCAATATTTGGTTTTCTCTTTCTGACTTACTTCTCTCTGTAGGACAGTCTCTAGATCCATTCACGTCTCTACAAATGACCCAGTTTCATTCTTTTCTATGGCTGAGCAATATTCCATTTTATATATGTACCACATCTTTATCCATTCGTCTGTCTGTGGGCATTTAGCTTGCTTCCATGACCTGGCTATTGTAAATAGTGCTGCAATGAACATTGTGGTGAATGTGTCTTTTTGATTTATGGTTTTCTCTGGGTATATGCCCAGAAGTGGGATTGCCGGATCATATGGTAACTGTATTTTTAGTTTTTTTAATGAACCTCCATACTCTTCTCCTTAGTGACTGTATCAATTGACATTCCCACCAATAGTGGAAGAGGGATCCATTTGTCCACACCCTCCACAGCATTTGTAGTTTGTAGATTTTCTGATGATGCCCATTCTAACAGGTGTGAGGTGATACCTCATTGAAGTTTTGATTTGCCTTTCTCTAATAATTAGTGATGTTGAGCAGCTTTTCATGTGCATCTTGGCCATCTCTGGGTCTCCTTTGAAGAAATGTCTATTTAGATATTCTACCCATTTTTGAAGTGGTTTTTTTTTAATATTAAGCTGCATGAGCTGTTTATATATATTGGAGATGAAACCTTTGTCCATTGATTCGTTTTCACATATTTTCTCCCATTCTGAGGGTTGCCTTTTTCCATTCCCGTTTTTTTAACAAAAATAAAGAAAGAAAGAAAAAGAAGCAGAACACAAATGTCCGTAAAATATGCCTCTTGAAACTGTCGTTTTGAAATATGGAGGTCTTTTGAATTTTTTGGTCAGTATACGACCCCAGGATTTGTTTTCAGGACAGGTCTCATTTACAGGCCTGCAATTCTTTTGAATATCAACTGACCATTAGCGCTGGGATTAAAGCTGCTGTTGTGTGAAACGGCCACAAGGTGGCAGCAGTTCTCCTTTACCAAATCTGGTGACTAGGGCAACAGAACCTCAATGGAAGTCGTGTTCTAGGTTGTAATTTAGAATGGAATGTGCCAGGAAAAAGACCCTTAAGTTTGTCTCACTATTTCTTGTTCGTTTTTTTTTTTCATTTAATTTTTATTTTTTATCACAGCAAGTTTGATTGCAATGTTTGGTTTGTTGTAGGTGTGCAAGATGTGGTTCTTTTACACATATACATATGTCTGTTCTTCCTGGGATCCTTTTCCCATGTATGTTATGACAGAATGTTGAGTAGTCTTCTCTTGGTGTTCCGTAGGTGTTTGGTGATTATATATTTTACCTGTGTTTGTATATGTCTGCTAACCCCAAAATCCTAATGTATCCAATCCTCACACCTTTCCATTGGTGAACCATAAGTTTGTTTAATGAATCTGTGATTGCCCTTCTCTGTGGAAATATCTTCACTAGTATCAATTCTTAGGTAACACCTATAAGTGATATCATACGATATGTGTCTTTCTGACTTACTACAAGTCACGTGATTACCTCTAGACTCATCTACGGTGCTGCAAATGGCATTGTGTCCTTTTTTTCCTTGGCTAATATTCTGTCTGTACATGTACCAGTTCTTCTTTGTCCACTCATCTGTTGCTGGACTTTTTGGTTGCTTCCATGTCATGGCTATGGTAATGCTGCAGCAATGCACATTTGCCTGCCTGTGTCTTTCCAATTCTGTTTTCTTAGCTTATAGGCCCAGGAGTTCGCCTGCTGGATCATATGGTAGCAAAATGTTTACCTTGTAGAGGCACCGCCATTCTGTTCTCATTAGTGGCTCTTACCAGGCTACGTCCCACTTAAAGTTGAGGTTATGCTCTTCTCCACAACACCTTCAGCGTTTATTGTTTGTAGTATTTTTGCTGAAGTTTATTCTGACTAGTGTGAGCTGATACCACTTTGTGGTTGGATTTGCATGCGTCTCATAATACCTTGAAATTGAGTTTTCTGGCATGTCCTTTTTTTCTTCCAACTGTGAGTACAGCTTACCTTTTCAAATTGTTTTCGGGAAGTATGTGTGACATTTAGAAATATTTTGGCCATTACCTCCCTCAAGACATTATGAGGGCAGGTTTCATTCACAGCCCTCCAGTACTGGTGCATATGAAGTGACACTTAGCACAGGTTTTATAGCTGCTCTTGCAGGTAACTGCCAGAGAGTGGCAGCATTTCTGCTTTTCCCAGTCTGTTAACTAGGGAAACAGACCATCCTGGCAGTGGTGTTCCTCGGTTATATATTAGAGTTGAATGTGCCCCAGAAAGCTGATGTCTCCTTACTTATGTTTGTTTTAGAAATTGAATTTATATATTTTGTTATTGGAGTCATATTCCATTGTGTTCATGGACCACTTCTTCTTTGAGCATTCCTCTGTTGATGGACATTTTCGTAGCTTCCATGTGTTGGCTTTGGTACATATTGCTGGAGTGCAGGATTGCCAGCATGTGTCTTTTGTTTGTGGTACATGGGCCTCTCACTGCCGTGGACCCTCCCATTGCAGAGCACAGGCTCCGGATGCGGAGGCCCGGCAAACATAGCTCACGGAAACAGCCGCTCCGCAGCATGTGGGATCTTCCCGATTCGGGGCATGAACCCATGTCCCCTGCACTGGCAGGCGGACTCTCATCCACTGCGCCACCAGTGAATCCCAGCCTGTCTTTTTGATTCTCATCCCCTCAGGCGATAGGCCCAGCAGTGGATATGCTTGATTGAATGGTAGCTCAGTATTTATCTTTACAAGGCATGGCATTTTTGTTTTCATAACTGGCTCTTACCATGTCCCACGTTGAAGCAAGGGTAGGCATTTCTCCAAAACCCCTTCAGCATTTATGGTTTGCAGAATTTTTGCTGATGGCCATTCTGACTGCTGTGAGCTGATAGGTTTTTGTAATTTGGATTTGCATATCTTTAATTCTTCCTAATGTTTAGCATTTTTCCATGCCTTTTTAAATTTCTGGCAGAGAAAAACAGAAAAATAACGGAGAGTACAATTAAACTCTTGAAATTGTCTTCTTGGATGGTTGCCCTCTTTTGAATTTTTGGGTCAATTTTCGACCCCATGTTTGTTTTTGAGGGCATGTGTTATTCACAGGCCTGCAGTGAGTGTGACTATTTAGTGACCATTAGCAGTGGGTTTAAAGCTGCTGTTGTGGGAAATGGCCACAAGGCGGCAGCGTTTCTCCATTCCCAAGTCTGGTTCCTAGGGCAGCAGAGCCTTTCTGGGACCAATGGAATACAGAAGAAGGCATCATTGAAGTCTAACACAGAATACCATGTCCTGGTGGATGGTAGAATGACCAGTAGGTTCTAGGAATTAGGAACTACTGGGTGTATATCCTCGGTGGCTTCACTGACTGTCCTAACATCCTTTACCAGGTCCCCAGCATCCCACGGGGCTCTCGTGGTCAGGCCCCTCCCAGGATATGGGGCTCACCTGGGCAGATCCCCAGCAGCCAATGGGGTTCTCATGTTCAGGCCACTCCCAGGGTATGGAGCTCACCTGTGAAACTACCCAGCAGCCCATGAGGCTCTCGTGCTTAGGCACCTCCCACGATACAGAGCTCCCCTGGGCAGGTACCATGGCAGGGCTGGGCACACAGGCACCGTGCACATAGCCCTCATTGCAGGGCACCCCAGAACGCCTGTCACGCAGAGCTGACACAGAGCACCTCAGAGCAGCACTTGAACTAACAAACAGCAGCTCCGACAGGTCTCTGACCCTGGGCATCACTCTGTGCAGCCTCCCTCTGCCTGGTCTTCCAGAGACTTCCACTGCAGCCGGGGCACCAGGCCTTTGTCTCCAACCATCACCCCTCCTCTACCTGACTCCTGGGCTCCTCTCATTAGGATTAGGTCTTCTTGAAATTGTCTCCCACTCATGGGCCAGATAAAATGATTAGAAAACAAGCCAGGGATGCATCCCCTTGTCTATCCTGACTCTCAGGAGCCCACACCTGTTCCTTGGAACTGGCCGTTTCAGCGAGTCCATTTTCTGCAGTGTGAGCCATTGAGGGGTGAGGATTGGCTGACCGGAGATGCCTGTCCCTGCCGGCCAGCCCTCCCCAGGTGTGCCTGGTTTGAGGTCAATATAAACCCCGCTCCAGGGAGCAACAGCCCCTGCAGCTGTGCCTGACGCCATATTCTCTGCCCCGTCAGCAGTCTCGGGGCTGTGCTGGTGGGAGGGAGTGAGGGGGCATGGTTTTGTGGGTGGCCCGGTGTGAGAGGGGCTCTGCTGGACTTTCTGCAGGAGTTGCCAGACTGCCACCTGCTAAAGAAGAGGATGGGCCACCCATACCTTCCGCTGGAATTTCTCTGCGGGCAGAGGTGAGGGAAGAAAAAAGCAGTGGGGGCCAAGACAGGACGGATATCTCAGGCAGGGAAATGGAAAGTTTTCAGAAGAGCACCTGGGGCCAGGATCATCCTGGCAGGCCTGCAGGCACCAAGTCAGCCTGCGTGCTTTCGCTGGTGTGGATCCACGGCCCTTCCTCTATGCTTTCAAGTCCTTGTACATATTCAGGTGTTTTACCTGGGAAGTGTGGGAACAGTTCAGCAGCAGCTGGCTGGGGGCTCAGCTCACGTTTACTCACAGACGCCTATGTACGGTCCCCCAGCTTTGCAATGAGGATGCTCCTTGCGGGGGGAATGCTGGCTGCATGGGAGATAATTCTCCGCCTCTGACCAACTTCAGAATTGTTTACCACTGGAGCAAGTGCCCTGATAGGGTGTTCCTCTGTATAACTAGTGGGTTCTGTTTATTTTTTCTGTTTTTTTAAGGTAGATTTTATTCCTCATTTATGTATTTATAGATATAAGCATGGAAATAATTCATTCATATAAATACATCTGTGTGAAGGGAAGAACATTTTTCTGTTTTATTTTTAAATTTTATTTGTTTTTAAAATTTTTGAAATTTAATATTATTTATTTTTTTATACAGCAGGTTATTATTAGTTATCTATTTTATACATATACATGTATACAGGTCAGTCCCAATCTCCCAACTCATCCCACCACCACCACCCCATGGCTTCCCCCCCTTGATTTCCATACGTTTGTTCTCTAACCCTGTGTCTCTAATTCTGCCCTGCAAACTGGTTCATCTGTACCATTTTTCTAGCTTCCACATATATGCATTAATACGCAATATTTGGTTTTCTCTTTCTGACTTACTTCTCTCTGTAGGACAGTCTCTAGATCCATTCACGTCTCTACAAATGACCCAGTTTCATTCCTTTTTATGGCTGAGCAATATTCCGTTTTATATATGTACCACATCTTTATCCATTCGTCTGTCTGTGGGCAGTTAGCTTGCTTCCATGACCTGGCTATTGTAAATAGTGCTGCAATGAACATTGTGGTGAATGTGTCTTTTTGATTTATGGTTTTCTCTGGGTATATGCCCAGAAGTGGGATTGCCGGATCATATGGTAACTGTATTTTTAGTCTTTTTAATGAACCTCCATACTCTTCTCCTTAGTGACTGTATCAATTGACATTCCCACCAATAGTGGAAGAGGGATCCATTTGTCCACACCCTCCACAGCATTTGTAGTTTGTAGATTTTCTGATGATGCCCATTCTAACAGGTGTGAGGTGATACCTCATTGAAGTTTTGATTTGCCTTTCTCTAATAATTAGTGATGTTGAGCAGCTTTTCATGTGCATCTTGGCCATCTCTGGGTCTCCTTTGAAGAAATGTCTATTTAGATATTCTACCCATTTTTGAAGTGGTTTTTTTTTAATATTAAGCTGCATGAGCTGTTTATATATATTGGAGATGAAACCTTTGTCCATTGATTCGTTTTCACATATTTTCTCCCATTCTGAGGGTTGCCTTTTTCCATTCCCGTTTTTTTAACAAAAATAAAGAAAGAAAGAAAAAGAAGCAGAACACAAATGTCCGTAAAATATGCCTCTTGAAACTGTCGTTTTGAAATATGGAGGTCTTTTGAATTTTTTGGTCAGTATACGACCCCAGGATTTGTTTTCAGGACAGGTCTCATTTACAGGCCTGCAATTCTTTTGAATATCAACTGACCATTAGCGCTGGGATTAAAGCTGCTGTTGTGTGAAACGGCCACAAGGTGGCAGCAGTTCTCCTTTACCAAATCTGGTGACTAGGGCAACAGAACCTCAATGGAAGGCCTGTTCTAGGTTATAATTTAGAATGGAATGTGCCAGGAAAAAGACCCTTAAGTTTGTCTCACTATTTCTTGTTCGTTTATTTTTTTCACTTAATTTTTATTTTTTATCACAGCAAGTTTGATTGCAATGTTTGGCTTGTTGTAGGTGTGCAAGATGTGGTTCTTTTACACATATACATATGTCTGTTCTTCCTGGGATCCTTTTCCCATGTATGTTATGACAGAATGTTGAGTAGTCTTCTCTTGGTGTTCCGTAGGTGTTTGGTGATTATATATTTCACCTGTGTTTGTATATGTCTGCTAACCCCAATATCCTAATGTATCCAATCCTCACACCTTTCCATTGGTGAACCATAAGTTTGTTTAATGAATCTGTGATTGCCCTTCTCTGTGGAAATATCTTCACTAGTATCAATTCTTAGGTAACACCTATAAGTGATATCATACGATATGTGTCTTTCTGACTTACTACAAGTCACGTGATTACCTCTAGACTCATCTACGGTGCTGCAAATGGCATTGTGTCCTTTTTTTCCTTGGCTAATATTCTGTCTGTACATGTACCAGTTCTTCTTTGTCCACTCATCTGTTGCTGGACTTTTTGGTTGCTTCCATGTCATGGCTATGGTAATGCTGCAGCAATGCACATTTGCCTGCCTGTGTCTTTCCAATTCTGTTTTCTTAGCTTATAGGCCCAGGAGTTCGCCTGCTGGATCATATGGTAGCAAAATGTTTACCTTGTAGAGGCACCGCCATTCTGTTCTCATTAGTGGCTCTTACCAGGCTACGTCCCACTTAAAGTTGAGGTTATGCTCTTCTCCACAACACCTTCAGCGTTTATTGTTTGTAGTATTTTTGCTGAAGTTTATTCTGACTAGTGTGAGCTGATACCACTTTGTGGTTGGATTTGCATGCGTCTCATAATACCTTGAAATTGAGTTTTCTGGCATGTCCTTTTTTTCTTCCAACTGTGAGTACAGCTTACCTTTTCAAATTGTTTTCGGGAAGTATGTGTGACATTTAGAAATATTTTGGCCATTACCTCCTTCAAGACATTATGAGGGCAGGTTTCATTCACAGCCCTCCAGTACTGGTGCATATGAAGTGACACTTAGCACAGGTTTTATAGCTGCTCTTGCAGGTAACTGCCAGAGAGTGGCAGCATTTCTGCTTTTCCCAGTCTCTTAACTAGGGAAACAGACCATCCTGGCAGTGGTGTTCCTCGGTTATATATTAGAGTTGAATGTGCCCCAGAAAGCTGATGTCTCCTTACTTATGTTTGTTTTAGAAATTGAATTTATATATTTTGTTATTGGAGTCATATTCCATTGTGTTCATGGACCACTTCTTCTTTGAGCATTCCTCTGTTGATGGACATTTTCGTAGCTTCCATGTGTTGGCTTTGGTACATATTGCTGGAGTGCAGGATTGCCAGCATGTGTCTTTTGTTTGTGGTACATGGGCCTCTCACTGCCGTGGACCCTCCCATTGCAGAGCACAGCCTCCGGATGCACAGGCCCGGCAACCATAGCTCACGGAAACAGCCGCTCCGCAGCATGTGGGATCTTCCCGATTCGGGGCATGAACCCATGTCCCCTGCACTGGCAGGCGGACTCTCATCCACTGCGCCACCAGTGAATCCCAGCCTGTCTTTTTGATTCTCATCCCCTCAGGCGATAGGCCCAGCAGTGGATATGCTTGATTGAATGGTAGCTCAGTATTTATCTTTACAAGGCATGGCATTTTTGTTTTCATAACTGGCTCTTACCATGTCCCACGTTGAAGCAAGGGTAGGCATTTCTCCAAAACCCCTTCAGCATTTATGGTTTGCAGAATTTTTGCTGATGGCCATTCTGACTGCTGTGAGCTGATAGGTTTTTGTAATTTGGATTTGCATATCTTTAATTATTCCTAATGTTTAGCATTTTTCCATGCCTTTTTAAATTTCTGGCAGAGAAAAACAGAAAAATAACGGAGAGTACAATTAAACTCTTGAAATTGTCTTCTTGGATGGTTGCCCTCTTTTGAATTTTTGGGTCAATTTTCGACCCCATGTTTGTTTTTGAGGGCACGTGTTATTCACAGGCCTGCAATGAATGTGACTATTTAGTGACCATTAGCAGTGGGTTTAAAGCTGCTGTTGTGGGAAATGGCCACAAGGCGGCAGCGTTTCTCCATTCCCAAGTCTGGTTCCTAGGGCAGCAGAGCCTTTCTGGGACCAATGGAATACAGAAGAAGGCATCATTGAAGTCTAACACAGAATACCATGTCCTGGTGGATGGGAGAATGACCAGTAGGGTCTAGGAATTAGGAACTACTGGGTGTATATCCTCGGTGGCTTCACTGACTGTCCTAACATCCTTTACCAGGTCCCCAGCAGCCCACGGGGCTCTCGTGGTCAGGCCCCTCCCAGGATATGGGGCTCACCTGGGCAGGGCCCCAGCAGCCAATGGGGTTCTCATGTTCAGGCCACTCCCAGGGTATGGAGCTCACCTGTGAAACTACCCAGCAGCTCATGAGGCTCTCGTGCTTAGGCACCTCCCACGATACAGAGCTCCCCTGGGCAGGTACCATGGCAGGGCTGGGCACACAGGCACCGTGCACATAGCCCTCATTGCAGAGCACCCCAGAACGCCTGTCACGCAGAGCTGACACAGAGCACCTCAGAGCAGCACTTGAACTAACAAACAGCAGCTCCGACAGGTCTCTGACCCTGGGCATCACTCTGTGCAGCCTCCCTCTGCCTGGTCTTCCAGAGACTTCCACTGCAGCCGGGGCACCAGGCCTTTGTCTCCAACCATCACCCCTCCTCTCCCTGACTCCTGGGCTCCTCTCATTAGGATTAGGTCTTCTTGAAATTGTCTCCCACTCATGGGCCAGATAAAATGATTAGAAAACAAGCCAGGGACGCAGCCCCTTGTCTATCCTGACTCTCAGGAGCCCACACCTGTTCCTTGGAACTGGCCGTTTCAGCGAGGTCCATTTTCTGCAGTGTGAGCCACTGAGGGGTGAGGATTGGCTGACCGGAGCAGCCTGTCCCTGCCGGCCAGCCCTCCCCAGGTGTGCCTGGGTTGAGGTCAATATAAACCCCGCTCCAGGGAGCAACAGCCCCTGCAGCTGTGCCTGACGCCATATTCTCTGCCCCGTCAGCAGTCTCGGGGCTGTGCTGGTGGGAGGGAGTGAGGGGGCATGGTTTTGTGGGTGGCCTGGTGTGAGAGGGGCTCTGCTGGACTTTCTGCAGGAGTTGACAGACTGCCACCTGCTAAAGAAGAGGATGGGTCACCCATACCTTCCGCTGGAATTTCTCTGCGGGCAGAGGTGAGGGAGGAAAAAAGCAGTGGGGGCCAAGACAGGACGGATATCTCAGGCAGGGAAATGGAAAGTTTTCAGAAGAGCACCTGGGGCCAGGATCATCCTGGCAGGCCTGCAGGCACCAAGTCAGCCTGCGTGCTTTCGCTGGTGTGGATCCACGGCCCTTCCTCTATGCTTTCAAGTCCTTGTACATATTCAGGTGTTTTACCTGGGAAGTGTGGGAACAGTTCAGCAGCAGCTGGCTGGGGGCTCAGCTCACGTTTACTCACAGATGCCTATGTACGGTCCCCCAGCTTTGCAATGAGGACGCTCCTTGCGGGGGGACTGCTGGCTGCATGGGAGATAATTCTCCACCTCTGACCAACGACAGAATTGTTTACCACTGGAGAAAGTGCCCTCATAGGGTGTTCCTCTGTATAACTAGTGGGTTCTGTTTATTTTTTCTGTTTTTTTAAGGTAGATTTTATTCCTCATTTTTGTATTTATAGATATAAGCATGGAAATAATTCATTCATATAAATACATCTGTGTGAAGGGAAGAACATTTTTCTGCTTTATTTTTAAATTTTATTTGTTTTTAAAATTTTTGAAATTTAATATTATTTATTTTTTTATACAGCAGGTTATTATTAGTTATCTATTTTATACATATACATGTATACAGGTCAGTCCCAATCTCCCAACTCATCCCACCACCACCACCCCATGGCTTCCGCCCCCATTGATTTCCATACGTTTGTTCTCTAAACCTGTGTCTCTAATTCTGCCCTGCAAACTGGTTCATCTGTACCATTTTTCGAGCTTCCACATATATGCATTAATACGCAATATTTGGTTTTCCCTTTCTGACTTACTTCTCTCTGTAGGACAGTCTCTAGATCCATTCACGTCTCTACAAATGACCCAGTTTCATTCCTTTTTATGGCTGAGCAATATTCCATTTTATATATGTACCACATCTTTATCCATTCGTCTGTCTGTGGGCATTTAGCTTGCTTCCATGACCTGGCTATTGTAAATAGTGCTGCAATGAACATTGTGGTGAATGTGTCTTTTTGATTTATGGTTTTCTCTGGGTATATGCCCAGAAGTGGGATTGCTGGATCATATGGTAATTGTATTTTTAG
This sequence comes from Mesoplodon densirostris, assembly GCF_025265405.1. NCBI lineage: Eukaryota > Metazoa > Chordata > Mammalia > Artiodactyla > Ziphiidae > Mesoplodon > Mesoplodon densirostris. Next base: position 96,826,239 of record NC_082664.1, on the reverse strand, counting down.
TTTTTTTAATGAACCTCCATACTCTTCTCCTTAGTGACTGTATCAATTGACATTCCCACCAATAGTGGAAGAGGGATCCATTTGTCCACACCCTCCGCAGCATTTGCAGTTGGTAGATTTTCTGATGATGCCCATTCTAACAGGTGTGAGGTGATACCTCATTGAAGTTTTGATTTGCCTTTCTCTAATAATTAGTGATGTTGAGCAGCTTTTCATGTGCATCTTGGCCATCTCTGGGTCTCCTTTGAAGAAATGTCTATTTAGATATTCTACCCATTTTTGAAGTGGTTTTTTTTAATATTAAGCTGCATGAGCTGTTTATATATATTGGAGATGAAACCTTTGTCCATTGATTCGTTTTCACATATTTTCTCCCATTCTGAGGGTGGCCTTTTTCCATTCCCGTTTTTTTAACAAAAATAAAGAAAGAAAGAAAAAGAAGCAGAACACAAATGTCCGTAAAATATGCCTCTTGAAACTGTCGTTTTGAAATATGGAGGTCTTTTGAATTTTTTGGTCAGTATACGACCCCAGGATTTGTTTTCAGGACAGGTCTCATTTACAGGCCTGCAATTCTTTTGAATATCAACTGACCATTAGCACTGGGATTAAAGCTGCTGTTGTGTGAAACGGCCACAAGGTGGCAGCAGTTCTCCTTTACCAAATCTGGTGACTAGGGCAACAGAACCTCAATGGAAGGCCTGTTCTAGGTTGTAATTTAGAATGGAATGTGCCAGGAAAAAGACCCTTAAGTTTGTCTCACTATTTCTTGTTGGTTTTTTTTTCATTTAATTTTTATTTTTTATCACAGCAAGTTTGATTGCAATGTTTGGTTTGTTGTAGGTGTGCAAGATGTGGTTCTTTTACACATATACATATGTCTGTTCTTCCTGGGATCCTTTTCCCATGTATGTTATGACAGAATGTTGAGTAGTCTTCTCTTGGTGTTCCGTAGGTGTTTGGTGATTATATATTTCACCTGTGTTTGTATATGTCTGCTAACCCCAATATCCTAATGTATCCAATCCTCACACCTTTCCATTGGTGAACCATAAGTTTGTTTAATGAATCTGTGATTGCCCTTCTCTGTGGAAATATCTTCACTAGTATCAATTCTTAGGTAACACCTATAAGTGATATCATACGATATGTGTCTTTCTGACTTACTACAAGTCACGTGATTACCTCTAGACTCATCTACGGTGCTGCAAATGGCATTGTGTCCTTTTTTTCCTTGGCTAATATTCTGTCTGTACATGTACCAGTTCTTCTTTGTCCACTCATCTGTTGCTGGACTTTTTGGTTGCTTCCATGTCATGGCTATGGTAATGCTGCAGCAATGCACATTTGCCTGCCTGTGTCTTTCCAATTCTGTTTTCTTAGCTTATAGGCCCAGGAGTTCGCCTGCTGGATCATATGGTAGCAAAATGTTTACCTTGTAGAGGCACCGCCATTCTGTTCTCATTAGTGGCTCTTACCAGGCTACGTCCCACTTAAAGTTGAGGTTATGCTCTTCTCCACAACACCTTCAGCGTTTATTGTTTGTAGTATTTTTGCTGAAGTTTATTCTGACTAGTGTGAGCTGATACCACTTTGTGGTTGGATTTGCATGCGTCTCATAATACCTTGAAATTGAGTTTTCTGGCATGTCCTTTTTTTCTTCCAACTGTGAGTACAGCTTACCTTTTCAAATTGTTTTCGGGAAGTATGTGTGACATTTAGAAATATTTTGGCCATTACCTCCCTCAAGACATTATGAGGGCAGGTTTCATTCACAGCCCTCCAGTACTGGTGCATATGAAGTGACACTTAGCACAGGTTTTATAGCTGCTCTTGCAGGTAACTGCCAGAGAGTGGCAGCATTTCTGCTTTTCCCAGTCTGTTAACTAGGGAAACAGACCATCCTGGCAGTGGTGTTCCTCGGTTATATATTAGAGTTGAATGTGCCCCAGAAAGCTGATGTCTCCTTACTTATGTTTGTTTTAGAAATTGAATTTATATATTTTGTTATTGGAGTCATATTCCATTGTGTTCATGGACCACTTCTTCTTTGAGCATTCCTCTGTTGATGGACATTTTCGTAGCTTCCATGTGTTGGCTTTGGTACATATTGCTGGAGTGCAGGATTGCCAGCATGTGTCTTTTGTTTGTGGTACATGGGCCTCTCACTGCCGTGGACCCTCCCATTGCAGAGCACAGCCTCCGGATGCACAGGCCCGGCAACCATAGCTCACGGAAACAGCCGCTCCGCAGCATGTGGGATCTTCCCGATTCGGGGCATGAACCCATGTCCCCTGCACTGGCAGGCGGACTCTCATCCACTGCGCCACCAGTGAATCCCAGCCTGTCTTTTTGATTCTCATCCCCTCAGGCGATAGGCCCAGCAGTGGATATGCTTGATTGAATGGTAGCTCAGTATTTATCTTTACAAGGCATGGCATTTTTGTTTTCATAACTGGCTCTTACCATGTCCCACGTTGAAGCAAGGGTAGGCATTTCTCCAAAACCCCTTCAGCATTTATGGTTTGCAGAATTTTTGCTGATGGCCATTCTGACTGCTGTGAGCTGATAGGTTTTTGTAATTTGGATTTGCATATCTTTAATTATTCCTAATGTTTAGCATTTTTCCATGCCTTTTTAAATTTCTGGCAGAGAAAAACAGAAAAATAACGGAGAGTACAATTAAACTCTTGAAATTGTCTTCTTGGATGGTTGCCCTCTTTTGAATTTTTGGGTCAATTTTCGACCCCATGTTTGTTTTTGAGGGCACGTGTTATTCACAGGCCTGCAATGAGTGTGACTATTTAGTGACCATTAGCAGTGGGTTTAAAGCTGCTGTTGTGGGAAATGGCCACAAGGCGGCAGCGTTTCTCCATTCCCAAGTCTGGTTCCTAGGGCAGCAGAGCCTTTCTGGGACCAATGGAATACAGAAGAAGGCATCATTGAAGTCTAACACAGAATACCATGTCCTGGTGGATGGGAGAATGACCAGTAGGGTCTAGGAATTAGGAACTACTGGGTGTATATCCTCGGTGGCTTCACTGACTGTCCTAACATCCTTTACCAGGTCCCCAGCAGCCCACGGGGCTCTCGTGGTCAGGCCCCTCCCAGGATATGGGGCTCACCTGGGCAGGGCCCCAGCAGCCAATGGGGTTCTCATGTTCAGGCCACTCCCAGGGTATGGAGCTCACCTGTGAAACTACCCAGCAGCCCATGAGGCTCTCGTGCTTAGGCACCTCCCACGATACAGAGCTCCCCTGGGCAGGTACCATGGCAGGGCTGGGCACACAGGCACCGTGCACATAGCCCTCATTGCAGAGCACCCCAGAACGCCTGTCACGCAGAGCTGACACAGAGCACCTCAGAGCAGCACTTGAACTAACAAACAGCAGCTCCGACAGGTCTCTGACCCTGGGCATCACTCTGTGCAGCCTCCCTCTGCCTGGTCTTCCAGAGACTTCCACTGCAGCCGGGGCACCAGGCCTTTGCCTCCAACCATCACCCCTCCTCTCCCTGACTCCTGGGCTCCTCTCATTAGGATTAGGTCTTCTTGAAATTGTCTCCCACTCATGGGCCAGATAAAATGATTAGAAAACAAGCCAGGGACGCAGCCCCTTGTCTATCCTGACTCTCAGGAGCCCACACCTGTTGCTTGGAACTGGCCGTTTCAGCGAGGTCCATTTTCTGCAGTGTGAGCCACTGAGGGGTGAGGATTGGCTGACCGGAGCAGCCTGTCCCTGCCGGCCAGCCCTCCCCAGGTGTGCCTGGGTTGAGGTCAATATAAACCCCGCTCCAGGGAGCAACAGCCCCTGCAGCTGTGCCTGACGCCATATTTTCAGCCCCGTCAGCAGTCTCGGGGCTGTGCTGGTGGGAGGGAGTGAGGGGGCATGGTTTTGTGGGTGGCCCGGTGTGAGAGGGGCTCTGCTGGACTTTCTGCAGGAGTTGCCAGACTGCCACCTGCTAAAGAAGAGGATGGGTCACCCATACCTTCCGCTGGAATTTCTCTGCGGGCAGAGGTGAGGGAGGAAAAAAGCAGTGGGGGCCAAGACAGGACGGATATCTCAGGCAGGGAAATGGAAAGTTTTCAGAAGAGCACCTGGGGCCAGGATCATCCTGGCAGGCCTGCAGGCACCAAGTCAGCCTGCGTGCTTTCACTGGTGTGGATCCACGGCCCTTCCTCTATGCTTTCAAGTCCTTGTACATATTCAGGTGTTTTACCTGGGAAGTGTGGGAACAGTTCAGCAGCAGCTGGCTGGGGGCTCAGCTCACGTTTACTCACAGGCGCCTATGTACGGTCCCCCAGCTTTGCAATGAGGATGCTCCTTGCGGGGGGAATGCTGGCTGCATGGGAGATAATTCTCCGCCTCTGACCAGCTTCAGAATTGTTTACCACTGGAGCAAGTGCCCTGATAGGCTGTTCCTCTGTATAACTAGTGGGTTCTGTTTATTTTTTCTGTTTTATTAAGGTAGATTTTATTCCTCATTTATGTATTTATAGATATAAGCATGGAAATGATTCATTCATATAAATACATCTGTGTGAAGGGAAGAACATTTTTCTGTTTTATTTTTAAATTTTATTTGTTTTTAAAATTTTTGAAATTTAATATTATTTATTTTTTTATACAGCAGGTTATTATTAGTTATCTATTTTATACATATACATGTATACAGGTCAGTCCCAATCTCCCAACTCATCCCACCACCACCACCCCATGGCTTCCGCCCCCATTGATTTCCATACGTTTGTTCTCTAACCCTGTGTCTCTAATTCTGCCCTGCAAACTGGTTCATCTGTACCATTTTTCGAGCTTCCACATATATGCATTAATACGCAATATTTGGTTTTCTCTTTCTGACTTACTTCTCTCTGTAGGACAGTCTCTAGATCCATTCACGTCTCTACAAATGACCCAGTTTCATTCCTTTTTATGGCTGAGCAATATTCCATTTTATATATGTACCACATCTTTATCCATTCGTCTGTCTGTGGGCATTTAGCTTGCTTCCATGACCTGGCTATTGTAAATAGTGCTGCAATGAACATTGTGGTGAATGTGTCTTTTTGATTTATGGTTTTCTCTGGGTATATGCCCAGAAGTGGGATTGCTGGATCATATGGTAACTGTATTTTTAGTTTTTTTAATGAACCTCCATACTCTTCTCCTTAGTGACTGTATCAATTGACATTCCCACCAATAGTGGAAGAGGGATCCATTTGTCCACACCCTCCACAGCATTTGTAGTTGGTAGATTTTCTGATGATGCCCATTCTAACAGGTGTGAGGTGATACCTCATTGAAGTTTTGATTTGCCTTTCTCTAATAATTAGTGATGTTGAGCAGCTTTTCATGTGCATCTTGGCCATCTCTGGGTCTCCTTTGAAGAAATGTCTATTTAGATATTCTACCCATTTTTGAAGTGGTTTTTTTTAATATTAAGCTGCATGAGCTGTTTATATATATTGGAGATGAAACCTTTGTCCATTGATTCGTTTTCACATATTTTCTCCCATTCTGAGGGTGGCCTTTTTCCATTCCCGTTTTTTTAACAAAAATAAAGAAAGAAAGAAAAAGAAGCAGAACACAAATGTCCGTAAAATATGCCTCTTGAAACTGTCGTTTTGAAATATGGAGGTCTTTTGAATTTTTTGGTCAGTATACGACCCCAGGATTTGTTTTCAGGACAGGTCTCATTTACAGGCCTGCAATTCTTTTGAATATCAACTGACCATTAGCGCTGGGATTAAAGCTGCTGTTGTGTGAAACGGCCACAAGGTGGCAGCAGTTCTCCTTTACCAAATCTGGTGACTAGGGCAACAGAACCTCAATGGAAGTCGTGTTCTAGGTTGTAATTTAGAATGGAATGTGCCAGGAAAAAGACCCTTAAGTTTGTCTCACTATTTCTTGTTCGTTTATTTTTTTCACTTAATTTTTATTTTTTATCACAGCAAGTTTGATTGCAATGTTTGGCTTGTTGTAGGTGTGCAAGATGTGGTTCTTTTACACATATACATATGTCTGTTCTTCCTGGGATCCTTTTCCCATGTATGTTATGACAGAATGTTGAGTAGTCTTCTCTTGGTGTTCCGTAGGTGTTTGGTGATTATATATTTCACCTGTGTTTGTATATGTCTGCTAACCCCAATATCCTAATGTATCCAATCCTCACACCTTTCCATTGGTGAACCATAAGTTTGTTTAATGAATCTGTGATTGCCCTTCTCTGTGGAAATATCTTCACTAGTATCAATTCTTAGGTAACACCTATAAGTGATATCATACGATATGTGTCTTTCTGACTTACTACAAGTCACGTGATTACCTCTAGACTCATCTACGGTGCTGCAAATGGCATTGTGTCCTTTTTTTCCTTGGCTAATATTCTGTCTGTACATGTACCAGTTCTTCTTTGTCCACTCATCTGTTGCTGGACTTTTTGGTTGCTTCCATGTCATGGCTATGGTAATGCTGCAGCAATGCACATTTGCCTGCCTGTGTCTTTCCAATTCTGTTTTCTTAGCTTATAGGCCCAGGAGTTCGCCTGCTGGATCATATGGTAGCAAAATGTTTACCTTGTAGAGGCACCGCCATTCTGTTCTCATTAGTGGCTCTTACCAGGCTACGTCCCACTTAAAGTTGAGGTTATGCTCTTCTCCACAACACCTTCAGCGTTTATTGTTTGTAGTATTTTTGCTGAAGTTTATTCTGACTAGTGTGAGCTGATACCACTTTGTGGTTGGATTTGCATGCGTCTCATAATACCTTGAAATTGAGTTTTCTGGCATGTCCTTTTTTTCTTCCAACTGTGAGTACAGCTTACCTTTTCAAATTGTTTTCGGGAAGTATGTGTGACATTTAGAAATATTTTGGCCATTACCTCCCTCAAGACATTATGAGGGCAGGTTTCATTCACAGCCCTCCAGTACTGGTGCATATGAAGTGACACTTAGCACAGGTTTTATAGCTGCTCTTGCAGGTAACTGCCAGAGAGTGGCAGCATTTCTGCTTTTCCCAGTCTCTTAACTAGGGAAACAGACCATCCTGGCAGTGGTGTTCCTCGGTTATATATTAGAGTTGAATGTGCCCCAGAAAGCTGATGTCTCCTTACTTATGTTTGTTTTAGAAATTGAATTTATATATTTTGTTATTGGAGTCATATTCCATTGTGTTCATGGACCACTTCTTCTTTGAGCATTCCTCTGTTGATGGACATTTTCGTAGCTTCCATGTGTTGGCTTTGGTACATATTGCTGGAGTGCAGGATTGCCAGCATGTGTCTTTTGTTTGTGGTACATGGGCCTCTCACTGCCGTGGACCCTCCCATTGCAGAGCACAGCCTCCGGATGCACAGGCCCGGCAGCCATAGCTCACGGAAACAGCCGCTCCGCAGCATGTGGGATCTTCCCGATTCGGGGCATGAACCCATGTCCCCTGCACTGGCAGGCGGACTCTCATCCACTGCGCCACCAGTGAATCCCAGCCTGTCTTTTTGATTCTCATCCCCTCAGGCGATAGGCCCAGCAGTGGATATGCTTGATTGAATGGTAGCTCAGTATTTATCTTTACAAGGCATGGCATTTTTGTTTTCATAACTGGCTCTTACCATGTCCCACGTTGAAGCAAGGGTAGGCATTTCTCCAAAACCCCTTCAGCATTTATGGTTTGCAGAATTTTTGCTGATGGCCATTCTGACTGCTGTGAGCTGATAGGTTTTTGTAATTTGGATTTGCATATCTTTAATTATTCCTAATGTTTAGCATTTTTCCATGCCTTTTTAAATTTCTGGCAGAGAAAAACAGAAAAATAACGGAGAGTACAATTAAACTCTTGAAATTGTCTTCTTGGATGGTTGCCCTCTTTTGAATTTTTGGGTCAATTTTCGACCCCATGTTTGTTTTTGAGGGCACGTGTTATTCACAGGCCTGCAATGAGTGTGACTATTTAGTGACCATTAGCAGTGGGTTTAAAGCTGCTGTTGTGGGAAATGGCCACAAGGCGGCAGCGTTTCTCCATTCCCAAGTCTGGTTCCTAGGGCAGCAGAGCCTTTCTGGGACCAATGGAATACAGAAGAAGGCATCATTGAAGTCTAACACAGAATACCATGTCCTGGTGGATGGGAGAATGACCAGTAGGGTCTAGGAATTAGGAACTACTGGGTGTATATCCTCGGTGGCTTCACTGACTGTCCTAACATCCTTTACCAGGTCCCCAGCAGCCCACGGGGCTCTCGTGGTCAGGCCCCTCCCAGGATATGGGGCTCACCTGGGCAGGGCCCCAGCAGCCAATGGGGTTCTCATGTTCAGGCCACTCCCAGGGTATGGAGCTCACCTGTGAAACTACCCAGCAGCCCATGAGGCTCTCGTGCTTAGGCACCTCCCACGATACAGAGCTCCCCTGGGCAGGTACCATGGCAGGGCTGGGCACACAGGCACCGTGCACATAGCCCTCATTGCAGAGCACCCCAGAACGCCTGTCACGCAGAGCTGACACAGAGCACCTCAGAGCAGCACTTGAACTAACAAACAGCAGCTCCGACAGGTCTCTGACCCTGGGCATCACTCTGTGCAGCCTCCCTCTGCCTGGTCTTCCAGAGACTTCCACTGCAGCCGGGGCACCAGGCCTTTGCCTCCAACCATCACCCCTCCTCTCCCTGACTCCTGGGCTCCTCTCATTAGGATTAGGTCTTCTTGAAATTGTCTCCCACTCATGGGCCAGATAAAATGATTAGAAAACAAGCCAGGGACGCAGCCCCTTGTCTATCCTGACTCTCAGGAGCCCACACCTGTTGCTTGGAACTGGCCGTTTCAGCGAGGTCCATTTTCTGCAGTGTGAGCCACTGAGGGGTGAGGATTGGCTGACCGGAGCAGCCTGTCCCTGCCGGCCAGCCCTCCCCAGGTGTGCCTGGGTTGAGGTCAATATAAACCCCGCTCCAGGGAGCAACAGCCCCTGCAGCTGTGCCTGACGCCATATTTTCAGCCCCGTCAGCAGTCTCGGGGCTGTGCTGGTGGGAGGGAGTGAGGGGGCATGGTTTTGTGGGTGGCCCGGTGTGAGAGGGGCTCTGCTGGACTTTCTGCAGGAGTTGCCAGACTGCCACCTGCTAAAGAAGAGGATGGGTCACCCATACCTTCCGCTGGAATTTCTCTGCGGGCAGAGGTGAGGGAGGAAAAAAGCAGTGGGGGCCAAGACAGGACGGATATCTCAGGCAGGGAAATGGAAAGTTTTCAGAAGAGCACCTGGGGCCAGGATCATCCTGGCAGGCCTGCAGGCACCAAGTCAGCCTGCGTGCTTTCACTGGTGTGGATCCACGGCCCTTCCTCTATGCTTTCAAGTCCTTGTACATATTCAGGTGTTTTACCTGGGAAGTGTGGGAACAGTTCAGCAGCAGCTGGCTGGGGGCTCAGCTCACGTTTACTCACAGGCGCCTATGTACGGTCCCCCAGCTTTGCAATGAGGATGCTCCTTGCGGGGGGAATGCTGGCTGCATGGGAGATAATTCTCCGCCTCTGACCAGCTTCAGAATTGTTTACCACTGGAGCAAGTGCCCTGATAGGCTGTTCCTCTGTATAACTAGTGGGTTCTGTTTATTTTTTCTGTTTTATTAAGGTAGATTTTATTCCTCATTTATGTATTTATAGATATAAGCATGGAAATGATTCATTCATATAAATACATCTGTGTGAAGGGAAGAACATTTTTCTGTTTTATTTTTAAATTTTATTTGTTTTTAAAATTTTTGAAATTTAATATTATTTATTTTTTTATACAGCAGGTTATTATTAGTTATCTATTTTATACATATACATGTATACAGGTCAGTCCCAATCTCCCAACTCATCCCACCACCACCACCCCATGGCTTCCGCCCCCATTGATTTCCATACGTTTGTTCTCTAACCCTGTGTCTCTAATTCTGCCCTGCAAACTGGTTCATCTGTACCATTTTTCGAGCTTCCACATATATGCATTAATACGCAATATTTGGTTTTCTCTTTCTGACTTACTTCTCTCTGTAGGACAGTCTCTAGATCCATTCACGTCTCTACAAATGACCCAGTTTCATTCCTTTATATGGCTGAGCAATATTCCATTTTATATATGTACCACATCTTTATCCATTCGTCTGTCTGTGGGCATTTAGCTTGCTTCCATGACCTGGCTATTGTAAATAGTGCTGCAATGAACATTGTGGTGAATGTGTCTTTTTGATTTATGGTTTTCTCTGGGTATATGCCCAGAAGTGGGATTGCTGGATCATATGGTAACTGTATTTTTAGTTTTTTTAATGAACCTCCATACTCTTCTCCTTAGTGACTGTATCAATTGACATTCCCACCAATAGTGGAAGAGGGATCCATTTGTCCACACCCTCCACAGCATTTGTAGTTGGTAGATTTTCTGATGATGCCCATTCTAACAGGTGTGAGGTGATACCTCATTGAAGTTTTGATTTGCCTTTCTCTAATAATTAGTGATGTTGAGCAGCTTTTCATGTGCATCTTGGCCATCTCTGGGTCTCCTTTGAAGAAATGTCTATTTAGATATTCTACCCATTTTTGAAGTGGTTTTTTTTAATATTAAGCTGCATGAGCTGTTTATATATATTGGAGATGAAACCTTTGTCCATTGATTCGTTTTCACATATTTTCTCCCATTCTGAGGGTGGCCTTTTTCCATTCCCGTTTTTTTAACAAAAATAAAGAAAGAAAGAAAAAGAAGCAGAACACAAATGTCCGTAAAATATGCCTCTTGAAACTGTCGTTTTGAAATATGGAGGTCTTTTGAATTTTTTGGTCAGTATACGACCCCAGGATTTGTTTTCAGGACAGGTCTCATTTACAGGCCTGCAATTCTTTTGAATATCAACTGACCATTAGCGCTGGGATTAAAGCTGCTGTTGTGTGAAACGGCCACAAGGTGGCAGCAGTTCTCCTTTACCAAATCTGGTGACTAGGGCAACAGAACCTCAATGGAAGTCGTGTTCTAGGTTGTAATTTAGAATGGAATGTGCCAGGAAAAAGACCCTTAAGTTTGTCTCACTATTTCTTGTTCGTTTATTTTTTTCACTTAATTTTTATTTTTTATCACAGCAAGTTTGATTGCAATGTTTGGCTTCTTGTAGGTGTGCAAGATGTGGTTCTTTTACACATATACATATGTCTGTTCTTCCTGGGATCCTTTTCCCATGTATGTTATGACAGAATGTTGAGTAGTCTTCTCTTGGTGTTCCGTAGGTGTTTGGTGATTATATATTTCACCTGTGTTTGTATATGTCTGCTAACCCCAATATCCTAATGTATCCAATCCTCACACCTTTCCATTGGTGAACCATAAGTTTGTTTAATGAATCTGTGATTGCCCTTCTCTGTGGAAATATCTTCACTAGTATCAATTCTTAGGTAACACCTATAAGTGATATCATACGATATGTGTCTTTCTGACTTACTACAAGTCACGTGATTACCTCTAGACTCATCTACGGTGCTGCAAATGGCATTGTGTCCTTTTTTTCCTTGGCTAATATTCTGTCTGTACATGTACCAGTTCTTCTTTGTCCACTCATCTGTTGCTGGACTTTTTGGTTGCTTCCAGGTCATGGCTATGGTAATGCTGCAGCAATGCACATTTGCCTGCCTGTGTCTTTCCAATTCTGTTTTCTTAGCTTATAGGCCCAGGAGTTCGCCTGCTGGATCATATGGTAGCAAAATGTTTACCTTGTAGAGGCACCGCCATTCTGTTCTCATTAGTGGCTCTTACCAGGCTACGTCCCACTTAAAGTTGAGGTTATGCTCTTCTCCACAACACCTTCAGCGTTTATTGTTTGTAGTATTTTTGCTGAAGTTTATTCTGACTAGTGTGAGCTGATACCACTTTGTGGTTGGATTTGCATGCATCTCATAATACCTTGAAATTGAGTTTTCTGGCATGTCCTTTTTTTCTTCCAACTGTGAGTACAGCTTACCTTTTCAAATTGTTTTCGGGAAGTATGTGTGACATTTAGAAATATTTTGGCCATTACCTCCCTCAAGACATTATGAGGGCAGGTTTCATTCACAGCCCTCCAGTACTGGTGCATATGAAGTGACACTTAGCACAGGTTTTATAGCTGCTCTTGCAGGTAACTGCCAGAGAGTGGCAGCATTTCTGCTTTTCCCAGTCTCTTAACTAGGGAAACAGACCATCCTGGCAGTGGTGTTCCTCGGTTATATATTAGAGTTGAATGTGCCCCAGAAAGCTGATGTCTCCTTACTTATGTTTGTTTTAGAAATTGAATTTATATATTTTTTTATTGGAGTCATATTCCATTGTGTTCATGGACCACTTCTTTGAGCATTCCTCTGTTGATGGACATTTTCGTAGCTTCCATGTGTTGGCTTTGGTACATATTGCTGGAGTGCAGGATTGCCAGCATGTGTCTTTTGTTTGTGGTACATGGGCCTCTCACTGCCGTGGACCCTCCCATTGCAGAGCACAGCCTCCGGATGTGCAGGCCCGGCAACCATAGCTCACGGAAACAGCCGCTCCGCAGCATGTGGGATCTTCCCGATTCGGGGCATGAACCCATGTCCCCTGCACTCTCAGGCGGACTCTCATCCACTGCGCCACCAGTGAATCCCAGCCTGTCTTTTTGAGTCTCATCCCCTCAGGCGATAGGCCCAGCAGTGGGTATGCTTGCTTGAATGGTAGCTCAGTATTTATCTTTACAAGGCATGGCATTTTTGTTTTCATAACTGGCTCTTACCATGTCCCACGTTGAAGCAAGGGTAGGCATTTCTCCAAAACCCCTTCAGCATTTATGGTTTGCAGAATTTTTGCTGATGGCCATTCTGACTGCTGTGAGCTGATAGGTTTTTGTAATTTGGATTTGCATATCTTTAATTATTCCTAATGTTTAGCATTTTTCCATGCCTTTTTAAATTTCTGGCAGAGAAAAACAGAAAAATAACAGAGAGTACAATTAAACTCTTGAAATTGTCTTCTTGGATGGTTGCCCTCTTTTGAATTTTTGGGTCAATTTTCGACCCCATGTTTGTTTTTGAGGGCACGTGTTATTCACAGGCCTGCAATGAGTGTGACTATTTAGTGACCATTAGCAGTGGGTTAAAGCTGCTGTTGTGGGAAATGGCCACAAGGCGGCAGCGTTTCTCCATTCCCAAGTCTGGTTCCTAGGGCAGCAGAGCCTTTCTGGGACCAATGGAATACAGAAGAAGGCATCATTGAAGTCTAACACAGAATACCATGTCCTGGTGGATGGGAGAATGACCAGTAGGGTCTAGGAATTAGGAACTACTGGATGTATATCCTCGGTGGCTTCACTGACTGTCCTAACATCCTTTACCAGGTCCCCAGCAGCCCACGGGGCTCTCGTGGTCAGGCCCCTCCCAGGATATGGGGCTCACCTGGGCAGGGCCCCAGCAGCCAATGGGGTTCTCATGTTCAGGCCACTCCCAGGGTATGGAGCTCACCTGTGAAACTACCCAGCAGCCCATGAGGCTCTCATGCTTAGGCACCTCACACGATACAGAGCTCCCCTGGGCAGGTACCATGGCAGGGCTGGGCACACAGGAACCGTGCACATAGCCCTCAATGCAGAGCACCCCAGAACGCCTGTCACGCAGAGCTGACACAGAGCACCTCAGAGCAGCACTTGAACTAACAAACAGCAGCTCCGACAGGTCTCTGACCCTGGGCATCACTCTGTGCAGCCTCCCTCTGCCTGGTCTTCCAGAGACTTCCACTGCAGCCGGGACACCAGGCATTTGTCACCAACCATCAACCCTCCTCTCCCTGACCCCTGAGTTCCTCTCATTATGATTAGGTCTTCTTGAAATTGTCTCCCACTCATGGGCCAGATAAAATGAATAGAAAACAAGCCAGAGATGCAGGCCCTTGTCTATCCTGACTCTCAGGAGCCCACACCTGTTCCTTGGAACTGGCCATTTCAGCGAGGTCCATTTTCTGCAGTGTGAGCCACTGAGGGGTGAGGATTGGCTGACCGGAGCAGCCTGTCCCTGCCGGCCAGCCCTCCCCAGGTGTGCCTGGTTTGAGGTCAATATAAACCCCGCTCCAGGGAGCAACAGCCCCTGCAGCTGTGCCTGACGCCATGTTCTCTGCCCTGTCAGCAGTCTCGGGGATGTGCTGGTGGGAGGGAGTGAGGGGGCACGGTTTTGTGGGTGGCCCGGTGTGAGAGGGGCTCTGCTGGACTTTCTGCAGGAGTTGACAGACTGCCACCTGCTAAAGAAGAGGATGGGTCACCCATACCTTCCACTGGAATTTCTCCGCGGGCAGAGTTGAGGGAGGAAAAAAGCAGTGGGGGCCAAGACAGGACGGATATCTCAGGCAGGGAAATGGAGAGTTTTCAGAAGAGCACCTGGGGTCAGGATCATCCTGGCAGGCCTGCAGGCACCAAGTCAGCCTGCGTGCTTTCGCTGGTGTGGATCCACGGCCCTTCCTCTATGCTTTCAAGTCCTTGTGCATATTCAGGTGTTTTACCTGGGAAGTGTGGGAACAGTTCAGCAGCAGCTGGCTGGGGGCTCAGCTCACGTTTACTCACAGACGCCTATGTACGGTCCCCCAGCTTTGCAATGAGGACGCTCCTTGCGGGGGAACTGCTGGCTGCATGGGAGATAATTCTCCACCTCTGACCAACTTCAGAATTGTTTACCACTGGAGCAAGTGCCCTGATAGGGTGTTCCTCTGTATAACTAGTGGGTTCTGTTTATTTTTTCTGTTTTTTTCAAGGTAGATTTTATTCCTCATTTATGTATTTATAGATAGAAGCATGGAAATAATTCATTCATATTAATACATCTGTGTGAAGGGAAGAACATTTTTTCTGTTTTATTTTTAAATTTTATTTGTTTTTAAAATTCTTGAAATTTAATATTTTTTTTATACAGCAGGTTATTATTATTTATCTATTTTATACATATACATGTATACCGGTCAGTCCCAATCTCCCAACTCATCCCACCACCACCACCCTATGGCTTCACCCCCTTGGTTCCCATATGTTTGTTCTCTAACCCTGTGTCTCTAATTCTGCCCTATAAATCGGTCCATCTGTACCATTTTTCGAGCTTCCACATATATGCATTAATACGCAATATTTGTTTTTCTCTTTCTGACTTACTTCTCTCTGTAGGACAGTCTCTAGATCCATTCACGTCTCTACAAATGACCCAGTTTCATTCCTTTTTATGGCTGAGCAATATTCCATTTTATATATGTACCACATCATTATCCATTCGTCTGTCTGTGGGCATTTAGCTTGCTTCCATGACCTGGCTATTGTAAATAGTGCTGCAATGGACATTGTGGTGAATGTGTCTTTTTGATTTATGGTTTTCTCTGGGTATATGCCCAGAAGTGGGATTCCTGGATCATATGGTAACTGTATTTTTAGTTTTTTTAATGAACCTCCATACTCTTCTCCTTAGTGACTGTATCAATTGACATTCCCACCAATAGTGGAAGAGGGATCCATTTGTCCACACCCTCCACAGCATTTGTAGTTGGTAGATTTTCTGATGATGCCCATTCTAACAGGTGTGAGGTGATACCTCATTGAAGTTTTGATTTGCCTTTCTCTAATAATTAGTGATGTTGAGCAGCTTTTCATGTGCATCTTGGCCATCTCTGGGTCTCCTTTGAAGAAATGTCTATTTAGATATTCTACCCATTTTTGAAGTGGTTTTTTTATAATATTAAGCTGCATGAGCTGTTTATATATATTGGAGATGAAACCTTTGTCCATTGATTCGTTTTCACATATTTTCTCCCATTCTGAGGGTGGCCTTTTTCCATTCCCGTTTTTTTAACAAAAATAAAGAAAGAAAGAAAAAGAAGTAGAACACAAATGTCCGTAAAATATGCCTCTTGAAACTGTCATTTTGAAATATGGAGGTCTTTTGAATTTTTTGGTCAGTATACGACCCCAGGATTTGTTTTCAGGACAGGTCTCATTTACAGGCCTGCAATTCTTTTGAATATCAACTGACCATTAGCGCTGGGATTAAAGCTGCTGTTGTGTGAAACGGCCACAAGGTGGCAGCAGTTCTCCTTTACCAAATCTGGTGACTAGGGCAACAGAACCTCAATGGAAGTCGTGTTCTAGGTTGTAATTTAGAATGGAATGTGCCAGGAAAAAGACCCTTAAGTTTGTCTCACTATTTCTTGTTCGTTTATTTTTTTCACTTAATTTTTATTTTTTATCACAGCAAGTTTGATTGCAATGTTTGGCTTGTTGTAGGTGTGCAAGATGTGGTTCTTTTACACATATACATATGTCTGTTCTTCCTGGGATCCTTTTCCCATGTATGTTATGACAGAATGTTGAGTAGTCTTCTCTTGGTGTTCCGTAGGTGTTTGGTGATTATATATTTCACCTGTGTTTGTATATGTCTGCTAACCCCAATATCCTAATGTATCCAATCCTCACACCTTTCCATTGGTGAACCATAAGTTTGTTTAATGAATCTGTGATTGCCCTTCTCTGTGGAAATATCTTCACTAGTATCAATTCTTAGGTAACACCTATAAGTGATATCATACGATATGTGTCTTTCTGACTTACTACAAGTCACGTGATTACCTCTAGACTCATCTACGGTGCTGCAAATGGCATTGTGTCCTTTTTTTCCTTGGCTAATATTCTGTCTGTACATGTACCAGTTCTTCTTTGTCCACTCATCTGTTGCTGGACTTCTTGGTTGCTTCCATGTCATGGCTATGGTAATGCTGCAGCAATGCACATTTGCCTGCCTGTGTCTTTCCAATTCTGTTTTCTTAGCTTATAGGCCCAGGAGTTCGCCTGCTGGATCATATGGTAGCAAAATGTTTACCTTGTAGAGGCACCGCCATTCTGTTCTCATTAGTGGCTCTTACCAGGCTACGTCCCACTTAAAGTTGAGGTTATGCTCTTCTCCACAACACCTTCAGCGTTTATTGTTTGTAGTATTTTTGCTGAAGTTTATTCTGACTAGTGTGAGCTGATAACACTTTGTGGTTGGATTTGCATGCGTCTCATAATACCTTGAAATTGAGTTTTCTGGCACGTCCTTTTTTTCTTCCAACTGTGAGTACAGCTTACCTTTTCAAATTGTTTTCGGGAAGTATGTGTGACATTTAGAAATATTTTGGCCATTACCTCCCTCAAGACATTATGAGGGCAGGTTTCATTCACAGCCCTCCAGTACTGGTGCATATGAAGTGACACTTAGCACAGGTTTTATAGCTGCTCTTGCAGGTAACTGCCAGAGAGTGGCAGCATTTCTGCTTTTCCCTGTCTGATAACTAGGGAAACAGACCATCCTGGCAGTGGTGTTCCTCGGTTATATATTAGAGTTGAATGTGCCCCAGAAAGCTGATGTCTCCTTACTTATGTTTGTTTTAGAAATTGAATTTATATATTTTTTTATTGGAGTCATATTCCATTGTGTTCATGGACCACTTCTTCTTTGAGCATTCCTCTGTTGATGGACATTTTCGTAGCTTCCATGTGTTGGCTTTGGTACATATTGTTGGAGTGCAGGATTGCCAGCATGTGTCTTTTTTTTTGTGGTACATGGGCCTCTCACTGCCGTGGACCCTCCCATTGCAGAGCACAGCCTCCGGATGCGCAGGCCCGGCAACCATAGCTCACGGAAACAGCCGCTCCGCAGCATGTGGGATCTTCCTGATTCGGTGCATGAACCCATGTCCCCTGCATTGGCAGGCGGACTCTCATCCACTGCGCCACCAGTGAATCCCAGCCTGTCTTTTTGAGTCTCATCCCCTCAGGCGATAGGCCCAGCAGTGGATATGCTTGATTGAATGGTAGCTCAGTATTTATCTTTACAAGGCATGGCATTTTTGTTTTCATAACTGGCTCTTACCATGTCCCACGTTGAAGCAAGGGTAGGCATTTCTCCAAAACCCCTTCAGCATTTATGGTTTGCAGAATTTTTGCTGATGGCCATTCTGACTGCTGTGAGCTGATAGGTTTTTGTAATTTGGATTTGCATATCTTTAATTATTCCTAATGTTTAGCATTTTTCCATGCCTTTTTAAATTTCTGGCAGAGAAAAACAGAAAAATAACGGAGAGTACAATTAAACTCTTGAAATTGTCTTCTTGGATGGTTGCCCTCTTTTGAATTTTTGGGTCAATTTTCGACCCCATGTTTGTTTTTGAGGGCACGTGTTATTCACAGGCCTGCAGTGAGTGTGACTATTTAGTGACCATTAGCAGTGGGTTTAAAGCTGCTGTTGTGGGAAATGGCCACAAGGCGGCAGCGTTTCTCCATTCCCAAGTCTGGTTCCTAGGGCAGCAGAGCCTTTCTGGGACCAATGGAATATAGAAGAAGGCATCATTGAAGTCTAACACAGAATACCATGTCCTGGTGGATGGTAGAATGACCAGTAGGGTCTAGGAATTAGGAACTACTGGATGTATATCCTCGGTGGCTTCACTGACTGTCCTAACATCCTTTACCAGGTCCCCAGCAGCCCACGGGGCTCTCGTGGTCAGGCCCCTCCCAGGATATGGGGCTCACCTGGGCAGGGCCCCAGCAGCCAATGGGGTTCTCATGTTCAGGCAACTCCCAGGGTATGGAGCTCACCTGTGAAACTACCCAGCAGCCCATGAGGCTCTTGTGCTTAGGCACCTCCCACGATACACAGCTCCCCTGGGCAGGTACCATGGCAGGGCTGGGCACACAAGCACCGTGCATATAGCACTCATTGCAGAGCACCCCAGAACGCCTGTCACGCAGAGCTGACACAGAGCACCTCAGAGCAGCACTTGAACTAACAAACAGCAGCTCCGACAGGTCTCTGACCCTGGGCATCACTCTGTGCAGCCTCCCTCTGCCTGGTCTTCCAGAGACTTCCACTGCAACTGGGGCACCAGACCTTTGTCTCCATCCATCACCCCTCCTCTCCCTGACTCCTGGGCTCCTCTCATTAGGATTAGGTCTTCTTGAAATTGTCTCCCACTCATGGGCCAGATAAAATAATTAGAAAACAAGCCAGAGATGCAGCCCCTTGTCTATCCTGACTCTCAGGAGCCCACACCTGTTCCTTGGAACTGGCCGTTTCAGCGAGGTCCATTTTCTGCAGTGTGAGCCACTGAGGGGTGAGGATTGGCTGACCGGAGCAGCCTGTCCCTGCCGGCCAGCCCTCCCCAGGTGTGCCTGGGTTGAGGTCAATATAAACCCCGCTCCAGGGAGCAACAGCCCCTGCAGCTGTGCCTGATGCCATATTCTCTGCCCCGTCAGCAGTCTCGGGGCTGTGCTGGTGGGAGGGAGTGAGGGGGCATGGTTTTGTGGGTGGCCCGGTGTGAGAGGGGCTCTGCTGGACTTTCTGCAGGAGTTGCCAGACTGCCACCTGCTAAAGAAGAGGATGGGTCACCCATACCTTCCGCTGGAATTTCTCTGCGGGCAGAGGTGAGGGAGGAAAAAAGCAGTGGGGGCCAAGACAGGACGGATATCTCAGGCAGGGAAATGGAAAGTTTTCAGAAGAGCACCTGGGGCCAGGATCATCCTGGCAGGCCTGCAGGCACCAAGTCAGCCTGCGTGCTTTCGCTGGTGTGGATCCACGGCCCTTCCTCTATGCTTTCAAGTCCTTGTACATATTCAGGTGTTTTACCTGGGAAGTGTGGGAACAGTTCAGCAGCAGCTGGCTGGGGGCTCAGCTCACGTTTACTCACAGACGCCTATGTACGGTCCCCCAGCTTTGCAATGAGGACGCTCCTTGCGGGGGGACTGCTGGCTGCATGGGAGATAATTCTCCACCTCTGACCAACGTCAGAATTGTTTACCACTGGAGAAAGTGCCCTCATAGGGTGTTCCTCTGTATAACTAGTGGGTTCTGTTTATTTTTTCTGTTTTTTTCAAGGTAGATTTTATTCCTCATTTATGTATTTATAGATATAAGCATGGAAATAATTCATTCATATAAATACATCTGTGTGAAGGGAAGAACATTTTTCTGCTTTATTTTTAAATTTTATTTGTTTTTAAAATTTTTGAAATTTAATATTATTTATTTTTTATACAGCAGGTTATTATTAGTTATCTATTTTATACATATACTTGTATACAGGTCAGTCCCAATCTCCCAACTCATCCCACCACCACCACCCCATGGCTTCACCCCTTGATTTCCATACGTTTGTTCTCTAACCCTGTGTCTCTAATTCTGCCCTGAAAACTGGTTCATCTGTACCATTTTTCGAGCTTCCACATATATGCATTAATACGCAATATTTGGTTTTCCCTTTCTGACTTACTTCTCTCTGTAGGACAGTCTCTAGATCCATTCATGTCTCTACAAATGACCCAGTTTCATTCCTTTTTATGGCTGAGCAATATTCCATTTTATATATGTACCACATCTTTATCCATTCGTCTGTCTGTGGGCATTTAGCTTGCTTCCATGACCTGGCTATTGTAAATAGTGCTGCAATGAACATTGTGGTGAATGTGTCTTTTTGATTTATGGTTTTCTCTGGGTATATGCCCAGAAGTGGGATTGCTGGATCATATGGTAATTGTATTTTTAGTTTTTTTAATGAACCTCCATACTCTTCTCCTTAGTGACTGTATCAATTGACATTCCCACCAATAGTGGAAGAGGGATCCATTTGTCCACACCCTCCGCAGCATTTGTAGTTTGTAGATTTTCTGATGATGCCCATTCTAACAGGTGTGAGGTGATACCTCATTGAAGTTTTGATTTGCCTTTCTCTAATAATTAGTGATGTTGAGCAGCTTTTCATGTGCATCTTGGCCATCTCTGGGTCTCCTTTGAAGAAATGTCTATTTAGATATTCTACCCATTTTTGAAGTGTTTTTTTCTAATATTAAGCTGCATGAGCTGTTTATATATATTGGAGATGAAACCTTTGTCCATTGATTCGTTTTCACATATTTTCTCCCATTCTGAGGGTGACCTTTTTCCATTCCCGTTTTTTTAACAAAAATAAAGAAAGAAAGAAAAAGAAGCAGAACACAAATGTCCGTAAAATATGCCTCTTGAAACTGTCGTTTTGAAATATGGAGGTCTTTTGAATTTTTTGCTCAGTATACGACCCCAGGATTTGTTTTCAGGACAGGTCTCATTTACAGGCCTGCAATTCTTTTGAATATCAACTGACCATTAGCGCTGGGATTAAAGCTGCTGTTGTGTGAAACGGCCACAAGGTGGCAGCAGTTCTCCTTTACCAAATCTGGTGACTAGGGCAACAGAACCTCAATGGAAGTCGTGTTCTAGGTTGTAATTTAGAATGGAATGTGCCAGGAAAAAGACCCTTAAGTTTGTCTCACTATTTCTTGTTCGTTTTTTTTTTCATTTAATTTTTATTTTTTATCACAGCAAGTTTGATTGCAATGTTTGGCTTGTTGTAGGTGTGCAAGATGTGGTTCTTTTACACATATACATATGTCTGTTCTTCCTGGGATCCTTTTCCCATGTATGTTATGACAGAATGTTGAGTAGTCTTCTCTTGGTGTTCCGTAGGTGTTTGGTGATTATATATTTCACCTGTGTTTGTATATGTCTGCTAACCCCAATATCCTAATGTATCCAATCCTCACACCTTTCCATTGGTGAACCATAAGTTTGTTTAATGAATCTGTGATTGCCCTTCTCTGTGGAAATATCTTCACTAGTATCAATTCTTAGGTAACACCTATAAGTGATATCATACGATATGTGTCTTTCTGACTTACTACAAGTCACGTGATTACCTCTAGCCTCATCTACGGTGCTGCAAATGGCATTGTGTCCTTTTTTTCCTTGGCTAATATTCTGTCTGTACATGTACCAGTTCTTCTTTGTCCACTCATCTGTTGCTGGACTTTTTGGTTGCTTCCATGTCATGGCTATGGTAATGCTGCAGCAATGCACATTTGCCTGCCTGTGTCTTTCCAATTCTGTTTTCTTAGCTTATAGGCCCAGGAGTTCGCCTGCTGGATCATATGGTAGCAAAATGTTTACCTTGTAGAGGCACCGCCATTCTGTTCTCATTAGTGGCTCTTACCAGGCTACGTCCCACTTAAAGTTGAGGTTATGCTCTTCTCCACAACACCTTCAGCGTTTATTGTTTGTAGTATTTTTGCTGAAGTTTATTCTGACTAGTGTGAGCTGATAACACTTTGTGGTTGGATTTGCATGCGTCTCATAATACCTTGAAATTGAGTTTTCTGGCATGTCCTTTTTTTCTTCCAACTGTGAGTACAGCTTACCTTTTCAAATTGTTTTCGGGAAGTATGTGTGACATTTAGAAATATTTTGGCCATTACCTCCCTCAAGACATTATGAGGGCAGGTTTCATTCACAGCCCTCCAGTACTGGTGCATATGAAGTGACACTTAGCACAGGTTTTATAGCTGCTCTTGCAGGTAACTGCCAGAGAGTGGCAGCATTTCTGCTTTTCCCAGTCTGTTAACTAGGGAAACAGACCATCCTGGCAGTGGTGTTCCTCGGTTATATATTAGAGTTGAATGTGCCCCAGAAAGCTGATGTCTCCTTATTTATGTTTGTTTTAGAAATTGAATTTATATATTTTTTTATTGGAGTCATATTCCATTGTGTTCATGGACCACTTCTTCTTTGAGCATTCCTCTGTTGATGGACATTTTCGTAGCTTCCATGTGTTGGCTTTGGTACATATTGCTGGAGTGCAGGATTGCCAGCATGTGTCTTTTGTTTGTGGTACATGGGCCTCTCACTGCCGTGGACCCTCCCATTGCAGAGCACAGCCTCCGGACGCGCAGGCCCGGCAGCCATAGCTCACGGAAACAGCCGCTCCGCAGCATGTGGGATCTTCCCGATTCGGGTCATGAACCCATGTCCCCTACACTGGCAGGCGGACTCTCATCCACTGCGCCACCAGTGAATCCCAGCCTGTCTTTTTGATTCTCATCCCCTCAGGCGATAGGCCCAGCAGTGGGTATGCTTGCTTGAATGGTAGCTCAGTATTTATCTTTACAAGGCATGGCATTTTTGTTTTCATAACTGGCTCTTACCATGTCCCACGTTGAAGCAAGGGTAGGCATTTCTCCAAAACCCCTTCAGCATTTATGGTTTGCAGAATTTTTGCTGATGGCCATTCTGACTGCTGTGAGCTGATAGGTTTTTGTAATTTGGATTTGCATATCTTTAATTCTTCCTAATGTTTAGCATTTTTCCATGCCTTTTTAAATTTCTGGCAGAGAAAAACAGAAAAATAACGGAGAGTACAATTAAACTCTTGAAATTGTCTTCTTGGATGGTTGCCCTCTTTTGAATTTTTGGGTCAATTTTCGACCCCATGTTTGTTTTTGAGGGCACGTGTTATTCACAGGCCTGCAATGAGTGTGACTATTTAGTGACCATTAGCAGTGGGTTTAAAGCTGCTGTTGTGGGAAATGGCCACAAGGCGGCAGCGTTTCTCCATTCCCAAGTCTGGTTCCTAGGGCAGCAGAGCCTTTCTGGGACCAATGGAATACAGAAGAAGGCATCATTGAAGTCTAACACAGAATACCATGTCCTGGTGGATGGTAGAATGACCAGTAGGGTCTAGGAATTAGGAACTACTGGGTGTATATCCTCGGTGGCTTCACTGACTGTCCTAACATCCTTTACCAGGTCCCCAGCAGCCCACGGGGCTCTCGTGGTCAGGCCCCTCCCAGGATATGGGGCTCACCTGGGCAGGGCCCCAGCAGCCAACGGGGTTCTCATGTTCAGGCCACTCCCAGGGTATGCAGCTCACCTGTGAAACTACCCAGCAGCCCATGAGGCTCTCGTGCTTAGGCACCACCCACGATACAGAGCTCCCCTGGGCAGGTACCATGGCAGGGCTGGGCACACAGGCACCGTGTACATAGCCCTCAATGCAGAGCACCCCAGAACGCCTGTCACGCAGAGCTGACACAGAGCACCTCAGAGCAGCACTTGAACTAACAAACAGCAGCTCCGACAGGTCTCTGACCCTGGGCATCACTCTGTGCAGCCTCCCTCTGCCTGGTCTTCCAGAGACTTCCACTGCAGCCGGGGCACCAGGCCTTTGTCTCCAACCATCACCCCTCCTCTCCCTGACTCCTGGGCTCCTCTCATTAGGATTAGGTCTTCTTGAAATTGTCTCCCACTCATGGGCCAGATAAAATGATTAGAAAACAAGCCAGGGACGCAGCCCCTTGTCTATCCTGACTCTCAGGAGCCCACACCTGTTGCTTGGAACTGGCCGTTTCAGCGAGGTCCATTTTCTGCAGTGTGAGCCACTGAGGGGTGAGGATTGGCTGACCGGAGCAGCCTGTCCTTGCCGGCCAGCCCTCCCCAGGTGTGCCTGGGTTGAGGTCAATATAAACCCCGCTCCAGGGAGCAACAGCCCCTGCAGCTGTGCCTGACGCCATATTCTCTGCCCCGTCAGCAGTCTCGGGGCTGTGCTGGTGGGAGGGAGTGAGGGGGCATGGTTTTGTGGGTGGCCCGGTGTGAGAGGGGCTCTGCTGGACTTTCTGCAGGAGTTGACAGACTGCCACCTGCTAAAGAAGAGGATGGGTCACCCATACCTTCCGCTGGAATTTCTCTGCGGGCAGAGGTGAGGGAGGAAAAAAGCAGTGGGGGCCAAGACAGGACGGATATCTCAGGCAGGGAAATGGAAAGTTTTCAGAAGAGCACCTGGGGCCAGGATCATCCTGGCAGGCCTGCAGGCACCAAGTCAGCCTGCGTGCTTTCGCTGGTGTGGATCCACGGCCCTTCCTCTATGCTTTCAAGTCCTTGTACATATTCAGGTGTTTTACCTGGGAAGTGTGGGAACAGTTCAGCAGCAGCTGGCTGGGGGCTCAGCTCACGTTTACTCACAGACGCCTATGTACGGTCCCCCAGCTTTGCAATGAGGATGCTCCTTGCGGGGGGAATGCTGGCTGCATGGGAGATAATTCTCCGCCTCTGACCAGCTTCAGAATTGTTTACCACTGGAGCAAGTGCCCTGATAGGCTGTTCCTCTGTATAACTAGTGGGTTCTGTTTATTTTTTCTGTTTTTTTAAGGTAGATTTTATTCCTCATTTATGTATTTATAGATATAAGCATGGAAATAATTCATTCATATAAATACATCTGTGTGAAGGGAAGAACATTTTTCTGTTTTATTTTTAAATTTTATTTGTTTTTAAAATTTTTGAAATTTAATATTATTTATTTTTTTATACAGCAGGTTATTATTAGTTATCTATTTTATACATATACATGTATACAGGTCAGTCCCAATCTCCCAACTCATCCCACCACCACCACCCCATGGCTTCCGCCCCCATTGATTTCCATACGTTTGTTCTCTAACCCTGTGTCTCTAATTCTGCCCTGCAAACTGGTTCATCTGTACCATTTTTCGAGCTTCCACATATATGCATTAATACGCAATATTTGGTTTTCCCTTTCTGACTTACTTCTCTCTGTAGGACAGTCTCTAGATCCATTCACGTCTCTACAAATGACCCAGTTTCATTCCTTTTTATGGCTGAGCAATATTCCATTTTATATATGTACCACATCTTTATCCATTCGTCTGTCTGTGGGCATTTAGCTTGCTTCCATGACCTGGCTATTGTAAATAGTGCTGCAATGAACATTGTGGTGAATGTGTCTTTTTGATTTATGGTTTTCTCTGGGTATATGCCCAGAAGTGGGATTGCTGGATCATATGGTAACTGTATTTTTAGTTTTTTTAATGAACCTCCATACTCTTCTCCTTAGTTACTGTATCAATTGACATTCCCACCAATAGTGGAAGAGGGATCCATTTGTCCACACCCTCCGCAGCATTTGTAGTTTGTAGATTTTCTGATGATGCCCATTCTAACAGGTGTGAGGTGATACCTCATTGAAGTTTTGATTTGCCTTTCTCTAATAATTAGTGATGTTGAGCAGCTTTTCATGTGCATCTTGGCCATCTCTGGGTCTCCTTTGAAGAAATGTCTATTTAGATATTCTACCCATTTTTGAAGTGGTTTTTTTTAATATTAAGCTGCATGAGCTGTTTATATATATTGGAGATTAAACCTTTGTCCATTGATTCGTTTTCACATATTTTCTCCCATTCTGAGGGTGGCCTTTTTCCATTCCCGTTTTTTTAACAAAAATAAAGAAAGAAAGAAAAAGAAGCAGAACACAAATGTCCGTAAAATATGCCTCTTGAAACTGTCGTTTTGAAATATGGAGGTCTTTTGAATTTTTTGGTCAGTATACGACCCCAGGATTTGTTTTCAGGACAGGTCTCATTTACAGGCCTGCAATTCTTTTGAATATCAACTGACCATTAGCGCTGGGATTAAAGCTGCTGTTGTGTGAAACGGCCACAAGGTGGCAGCAGTTCTCCTTTACCAAATCTGGTGACTAGGGCAACAGAACCTCAATGGAAGGCCTGTTCTAGGTTGTAATTTAGAATGGAATGTGCCAGGAAAAAGACCCTTAAGTTTGTCTCACTATTTCTTGTTCGTTTTTTTTCATTTAATTTTTATTTTTTATCACAGCAAGTTTGATTGCAATGTTTGGCTTGTTGTAGGTGTGCAAGATGTGGTTCTTTTACACACATACATCTGTCTGTTCTTCCTGGGATCCTTTTCCCATGTATGTTATGACAGAATGTTGAGTAGCCTTCTCTTGGTGTTCCGTAGGTGTTTGGTGATTATATATTTCACCTGTGTTTGTATATGTCTGCTAACCCCAATATCCTAATGTATCCAATCCTCACACCTTTCCATTGGTGAACCATAAGTTTGTTTAATGAATCTGTGATTGCCCTTCTCTGTGGAAATATCTTCACTAGTATCAATTCTTAGGTAACACCTATAAGTGATATCATACGATATGTGTCTTTCTGACTTACTACAAGTCACGTGATTACCTCTAGACTCATCTACCGTGCTGCAAATGGCATTGTGTCCTTTTTTTCCTTGGCTAATATTCTGTCTGTACATGTACCAGTTCTTCTTTGTCCACTCATCTGTTGCTGGACTTTTTGGTTGCTTCCATGTCATGGCTATGGTAATGCTGCAGCAATGCACATTTGCCTGCCTGTATCTTTCCAATTCTGTTTTCTTAGCTTATAGGCCCAGGAGTTCGCCTGCTGGATCATATGGTAGCAAAATGTTTACCTTGTAGAGGCACCGCCATTCTGTTCTCATTAGTGGCTCTTACCAGGCTACGTCCCACTTAAAGTTGAGGTTATGCTCTTCTCCACAACACCTTCAGCGTTTATTGTTTGTAGTATTTTTGCTGAAGTTTATTCTGACTAGTGTGAGCTGATACCACTTTGTGGTTGGATTTGCATGCGTCTCATAATACCTTGAAATTGAGTTTTCTGGCATGTCCTTTTTTTCTTCCAACTGTGAGTACAGCTTACCTTTTCAAATTGTTTTCGGGAAGTATGTGTGACATTTAGAAATATTTTGGCCATTACCTCCCTCAAGACATTATGAGGGCAGGTTTCAATCACAGCCCTCCAGTACTGGTGCATATGAAGTGACACTTAGCACAGGTTTTATAGCTGCTCTTGCAGGTAACTGCCAGAGGGTGGCAGCATTTCTGCTTTTCCCAGTCTGTTAACTAGGGAAACAGACCATCCTGGCAGTGGTGTTCCTCGGTTATATATTAGAGTTGAATGTGCCCCAGAAAGCTGATATCTCCTTACTTATGTTTGTTTTAGAAATTGAATTTATATATTTTTTTATTGGAGTCATATTCCATTGTGTTCATGGACCACTTCTTCTTTGAGCATTCCTCTGTTGATGGACATTTTCGTAGCTTCCATGTGTTGGCTTTTGTACATATTGCTGGAGTGCAGGATTGCCAGCATGTGTCTTTTGTTTGTGGTACATGGGCCTCTCACTGCCGTGGACCCTCCCATTGCAGAGCACAGCCTCCGGACGCGCAGGCCCGGCAGCCATAGCTCACGGAAACAGCCGCTCCGCAGCATGTCGGATCTTCCCGATTCGGGTCATGAACCCATGTCCCCTGCACTGGCAGGCGGACTCTCATCCACTGCGCCACCAGTGAATCCCAGCCTGTCTTTTTGATTCTCATCCCCTCAGGCGATAGGCCCAGCAGTGGGTATGCTTGCTTGAATGGTAGCTCAGTATTTATCTTTACAAGGCATGGCATTTTTGTTTTCATAACTGGCTCTTACCATGTCCCACGTTGAAGCAAGGGTAGGCATTTCTCCAAAACCCCTTCAGCATTTATGGTTTGCAGAATTTTTGCTGATGGCCATTCTGACTGCTGTGAGCTGATAGGTTTTTGTAATTTGGATTTGCATATCTTTAATTCTTCCTAATGTTTAGCATTTTTCCATGCCTTTTTAAATTTCTGGCAGAGAAAAACAGAAAAATAACGGAGAGTACAATTAAACTCTTGAAATTGTCTTCTTGGATGGTTGCCCTCTTTTGAATTTTTGGGTCAATTTTCGACCCCATGTTTGTTTTTGAGGGCACGTGTTATTCACAGGCCTGCAATGAGTGTGACTATTTAGTGACCATTAGCAGTGGGTTTAAAGCTGCTGTTGTGGGAAATGGCCACAAGGCGGCAGCGTTTCTCCATTCCCAAGTCTGGTTCCTAGGGCAGCAGAGCCTTTCTGGGACCAATGGAATACAGAAGAAGGCATCATTGAAGTCTAACACAGAATACCATGTCCTGGTGGATGGTAGAATGACCAGTAGGGTCTAGGAATTAGGAACTACTGGGTGTATATCCTCGGTGGCTTCACTGACTGTCCTAACATCCTTTACCAGGTCCCCAGCAGCCCACGGGGCTCTCGTGGTCAGGCCCCTCCCAGGATATGGGGCTCACCTGTGCAGGGCCCCAGCAGCCAATGGGGTTCTCATGTTCAGGCCACTCCCAGGGTATGGAGCTCACCTGTGAAACTACCCAGCAGCCCATGAGGCTCTCGTGCTTAGGCACCTCCCACGATACAGAGCTCCCCTGGGCAGGTACCATGGCAGGGCTGGGCACACAGGCACCGTGCACATAGCCCTCATTGCAGAGCACCCCAGAATGCCTGTCACGCAGAGCTGACACAGAGCACCTCAGAGCAGCACTTGAACTAACAAACAGCAGCTGTGACAGGTCTCTGACCCTGGGCATCACTCTGTGCAGCCTCCCTCTGCCTGGTCTTCCAGAGACTTCCACTGCAACTGGGGCACCAGACCTTTGTCTCCATCCATCACCCCTCCTTTCCCTGACTCCTGGGCTCCTCTCATTAGGATTAGGTCTTCTTGAAATTGTCTCCCACTCATGGGCCAGATAAAATGATTAGAAAACAAGGCAGGGACGCAGCCCCTTGTCTATCCTGACTCTCAGGAGCCCACACCTGTTCCTTGGAACTGGCCGTTTCAGCGAGGTCCATTTTCTGCAGTGTGAGCCACTGAGGGGTGAGGATTGGCTGACCGGAGAAGCCTGTCCCTGCCGGCCAGCCCTGCCCAGGTGTGCCTGGGTTGAGGTCAATATAAACCCCGCTCCAGGGAGCAACAGCCCCTGCAGCTGTGCCTGACGCCATATTCTCTGCCCCGTCAGCAGTCTCGGGGCTGTGCTGGTGGGAGGGAGTGAGGGGGCATGGTTTTGTGGGTGGCCCGGTGTGAGAGGGGCTCTGCTGGACTTTCTGCAGGAGTTGACAGACTGCCACCTGCTAAAGAAGAGGATGGGTCACCCATACCTTCCGCTGGAATTTCTCTGCGGGCAGAGGTGAGGGAGGAAAAAAGCAGTGGGGGCCAAGACAGGACGGATATCTCAGGCAGGGAAATGGAAAGTTTTCAGAAGAGCACCTGGGGCCAGGATCATCCTGGCAGGCCTGCAGGCACCAAGTCAGCCTGCGTGCTTTCGCTGGTGTGGATCCACGGCCCTTCCTCTATGCTTTCAAGTCCTTGTACATATTCAGGTGTTTTACCTGGGAAGTGTGGGAACAGTTCAGCAGCAGCTGGCTGGGGGCTCAGCTCACGTTTACTCACAGACGCCTATGTACGGTCCCCCAGCTTTGCAATGAGGACGCTCCTTGCGGGGGGACTGCTGGCTGCATGGGAGATAATT
Source organism: Mesoplodon densirostris (assembly GCF_025265405.1). Classification (NCBI taxonomy): domain Eukaryota; kingdom Metazoa; phylum Chordata; class Mammalia; order Artiodactyla; family Ziphiidae; genus Mesoplodon; species Mesoplodon densirostris. The sequence continues at coordinate 96,796,201 of NC_082664.1, read as the reverse complement.
CTCCACCTCTGACCAACGTCAGAATTGTTTACCACTGGAGAAAGTGCACTCATAGGGTGTTCCTCTGTATACCTAGTGGGTTCTGTTTATTTTTTCTGTTTTTTTCAAGGTAGATTTTATTCCTCATTTATGTATTTATAGATATAAGCATGGAAATAATTCATTCATATAAATACATCTGTGTGAAGGGAAGAACATTTTTCTGCTTTATTTTTAAATTTTATTTGTTTTTAAAATTTTTGAAATTTAATATTATTTATTTTTTTATACAGCAGGTTATTATTAGTTATCTATTTTATACATATACATGTATACAGGTCAGTCCCAATCTCCCAACTCATCCCACCACCACCACCCCATGGCTTCCCCCCCTTGATTTCCATACGTTTGTTCTCTAACCCTGTGTCTCTAATTCTGCCCTGCAAACTGGTTCATCTGTACCATTTTTCGAGCTTCCACATATATGCATTAATACGCAATATTTGGTTTTCCCTTTCTGACTTACTTCTCTCTGTAGGACAGTCTCTAGATCCATTCACGTCTCTACAAATGACCCAGTTTCATTCCTTTTTATGGCTGAGCAATATTCCATTTTATATATGTACCACATCTTTATCCATTCGTCTGTCTGTGGGCATTTAGCTTGCTTCCATGACCTGGCTATTGTAAATAGTGCTGCAATGAACATTGTGGTGAATGTGTCTTTTTGATTTATGGTTTTCTCTGGGTATATGCCCAGAAGTGGGATTGCTGGATCATATGGTAATTGTATTTTTAGTTTTTTTAATGAACCTCCATACTCTTCTCCTTAGTGACTGTATCAATTGACATTCCCACCAATAGTGGAAGAGGGATCCATTTGTCCACACCCTCCACAGCATTTGTAGTTGGTAGATTTTCTGATGATGCCCATTCTAACAGGTGTGAGGTGATACCTCATTGAAGTTTTGATTTGCCTTTCTCTAATAATTAGTGATGTTGAGCAGCTTTTCATGTGCATCTTGGCCATCTCTGGGTCTCCTTTGAAGAAATGTCTATTTAGATATTCTACCCATTTTTGAAGTGGTTTTTTTTAATATTAAGCTGCATGAGCTGTTTATATATATTGGAGATGAAACCTTTGTCCATTGATTCGTTTTCACATATTTTCTCCCATTCTGAGGGTGGCCTTTTTCCATTCCCGTTTTTTTAACAAAAATAAAGAAAGAAAGAAAAAGAAGCAGAACACAAATGTCCGTAAAATATGCCTCTTGAAACTGTCGTTTTGAAATATGGAGGTCTTTTGAATTTTTTGGTCAGTATACGACCCCAGGATTTGTTTTCAGGACAGGTCTCATTTACAGGCCTGCAATTCTTTTGAATATCAACTGACCATTAGCGCTGGGATTAAAGCTGCTGTTGTGTGAAACGGCCACAAGGTGGCAGCAGTTCTCCTTTACCAAATCTGGTGACTAGGGCAACAGAACCTCAATGGAAGGCCTTTTCTAGGTTGTAATTTAGAATGGAATGTGCCAGGAAAAAGACCCTTAAGTTTGTCTCACTATTTCTTGTTCGTTTTTTTTTTCATTTAATTTTTATTTTTTATCACAGCAAGTTTGATTGCAATGTTTGGCTTGTTGTAGGTGTGCAAGATGTGGTTCTTTTACACATATACATATGTCTGTTCTTCCTGGGATCCTTTTCCCATGTATGTTATCATAGAATATTGAGTAGCCTTCTCTTGGTGTTCCGTAGGTGTTTGGTGATTATATATTTCACCTGTGTTTGTATATGTCTGCTAACCCCAATATCCTAATGTATCCAATCCTCACACCTTTCCATTGGTGAACCATAAGTTTGTTTAATGAATCTGTGATTGCCCTTCTCTGTGGAAATATCTTCACTAGTATCAATTCTTAGGTAACACCTATAAGTGATATCATACGATATGTGTCTTTCTGACTTACTACAAGTCACGTGATTACCTCTAGCCTCATCTACCGTGCTGCAAATGGCATTGTGTCCTTTTTTTCCTTGGCTAATATTCTGTCTGTACATGTACCAGTTCTTCTTTGTCCACTCATCTGTTGCTGGACTTTTTGGTTGCTTCCATGTCATGGCTATGGTAATGCTGCAGCAATGCACATTTGCCTGCCTGTGTCTTTCCAATTCTGTTTTCTTAGCTTATAGGCCCAGGAGTTCGCCTGCTGGATCATATGGTAGCAAAATGTTTACCTTGTAGAGGCACCGCCATTCTGTTCTCATTAGTGGCTCTTACCAGGCTACGTCCCACTTAAAGTTGAGGTTATGCTCTTCTCCACAACACCTTCAGCGTTTATTGTTTGTAGTATTTTTGCTGAAGTTTATTCTGACTAGTGTGAGCTGATAACACTTTGTGGTTGGATTTGCATGCGTCTCATAATACCTTGAAATTGAGTTTTCTGGCATGTCCTTTTTTTCTTCCAACTGTGAGTACAGCTTACCTTTTCAAATTGTTTTCGGGAAGTATGTGTGACATTTAGAAATATTTTGGCCATTACCTCCCTCAAGACATTATGAGGGCAGGTTTCATTCACAGCCCTCCAGTACTGGTGCATATGAAGTGACACTTAGCACAGCTTTTATAGCTGCTCTTGCAGGTAACTGCCAGAGAGTGGCAGCATTTCTGCTTTTCCCAGTCTGTTAACTAGGGAAACAGACCATCCTGGCAGTGGTGTTCCTCGGTTATATATTAGAGTTGAATGTGCCCCAGAAAGCTGATGTCTCCTTATTTATGTTTGTTTTAGAAATTGAATTTATATATTTTGTTATTGGAGTCATATTCCATTGTGTTCATGGACCACTTCTTCTTTGAGCATTCCTCTGTTGATGGACATTTTCGTAGCTTCCATGTGTTGGCTTTGGTACATATTGCTGGAGTGCAGGATTGCCAGCATGTGTCTTTTGTTTGTGGTACATGGGCCTCTCACTGCCGTGGACCCTCCCATTGCAGAGCACAGCCTCCGGACGCGCAGGCCCGGCAGCCATAGCTCACGGAAACAGCCGCTCCGCAGCATGTGGGATCTTCCCGATTCGGGTCATGAACCCATGTCCCCTACACTGGCAGGCGGACTCTCATCCACTGCGCCACCAGTGAATCCCAGCCTGTCTTTTTGATTCTCATCCCCTCAGGCGATAGGCCCAGCAGTGGGTATGCTTGCTTGAATGGTAGCTCAGTATTTATCTTTACAAGGCATGGCATTTTTGTTTTCATAACTGGCTCTTACCATGTCCCACGTTGAAGCAAGGGTAGGCATTTCTCCAAAACCCCTTCAGCATTTATGGTTTGCAGAATTTTTGCTGATGGCCATTCTGACTGCTGTGAGCTGATAGGTTTTTGTAATTTGGATTTGCATATCTTTAATTCTTCCTAATGTTTAGCATTTTTCCATGCCTTTTTAAATTTCTGGCAGAGAAAAACAGAAAAATAACGGAGAGTACAATTAAACTCTTGAAATTGTCTTCTTGGATGGTTGCCCTCTTTTGAATTTTTGGGTCAATTTTCGACCCCATGTTTGTTTTTGAGGGCACGTGTTATTCACAGGCCTGCAATGAGTGTGACTATTTAGTGACCATTAGCAGTGGGTTTAAAGCTGCTGTTGTGGGAAATGGCCACAAGGCGGCAGCGTTTCTCCATTCCCAAGTCTGGTTCCTAGGGCAGCAGAGCCTTTCTGGGACCAATGGAATACAGAAGAAGGCATCATTGAAGTCTAACACAGAATACCATGTCCTGGTGGATGGTAGAATGACCAGTAGGGTCTAGGAATTAGGAACTACTGGGTGTATATCCTCGGTGGCTTCACTGACTGTCCTAACATCCTTTACCAGGTCCCCAGCAGCCCACGGGGCTCTCGTGGTCAGGCCCCTCCCAGGATATGGGGCTCACCTGGGCAGGGCCCCAGCAGCCAACGGGGTTCTCATGTTCAGGCCACTCCCAGGGTATGCAGCTCACCTGTGAAACTACCCAGCAGCCCATGAGGCTCTCGTGCTTAGGCACCACCCACGATACAGAGCTCCCCTGGGCAGGTACCATGGCAGGGCTGGGCACACAGGCACCGTGTACATAGCCCTCAATGCAGAGCACCCCAGAACGCCTGTCACGCAGAGCTGACACAGAGCACCTCAGAGCAGCACTTGAACTAACAAACAGCAGCTCCGACAGGTCTCTGACCCTGGGCATCACTCTGTGCAGCCTCCCTCTGCCTGGTCTTCCAGAGACTTCCACTGCAGCCGGGGCACCAGGCCTTTGTCTCCAACCATCACCCCTCCTCTCCCTGACTCCTGGGCTCCTCTCATTAGGATTAGGTCTTCTTGAAATTGTCTCCCACTCATGGGCCAGATAAAATGATTAGAAAACAAGCCAGGGACGCAGCCCCTTGTCTATCCTGACTCTCAGGAGCCCACACCTGTTGCTTGGAACTGGCCGTTTCAGCGAGGTCCATTTTCTGCAGTGTGAGCCACTGAGGGGTGAGGATTGGCTGACCAGAGCAGCCTGTCCCTGCCGGCCAGCCCTCCCCAGGTGTGCCTGGGTTGAGGTCAATATAAACCCCGCTCCAGGGAGCAACAGCCCCTGCAGCTGTGCCTGACGCCATATTCTCTGCCCCGTCAGCAGTCTCGGGGCTGTGCTGGTGGGAGGGAGTGAGGGGGCATGGTTTTGTGGGTGGCCCGGTGTGAGAGGGGCTCTGCTGGACTTTCTGCAGGAGTTGACAGACTGCCACCTGCTAAAGAAGAGGATGGGTCACCCATACCTTCCGCTGGAATTTCTCTGCGGGCAGAGGTGAGGGAGGAAAAAAGCAGTGGGGGCCAAGACAGGACGGATATCTCAGGCAGGGAAATGGAAAGTTTTCAGAAGAGCACCTGGGGCCAGGATCATCCTGGCAGGCCTGCAGGCACCAAGTCAGCCTGCGTGCTTTCGCTGGTGTGGATCCACGGCCCTTCCTCTATGCTTTCAAGTCCTTGTACATATTCAGGTGTTTTACCTGGGAAGTGTGGGAACAGTTCAGCAGCAGCTGGCTGGGGGCTCAGCTCACGTTTACTCACAGACGCCTATGTACGGTCCCCCAGCTTTGCAATGAGGATGCTCCTTGCGGGGGGAATGCTGGCTGCATGGGAGATAATTCTCCGCCTCTGACCAGCTTCAGAATTGTTTACCACTGGAGCAAGTGCCCTGATAGGCTGTTCCTCTGTATAACTAGTGGGTTCTGTTTATTTTTTCTGTTTTTTTAAGGTAGATTTTATTCCTCATTTATGTATTTATAGATATAAGCATGGAAATAATTCATTCATATAAATACATCTGTGTGAAGGGAAGAACATTTTTCTGTTTTATTTTTAAATTTTATTTGTTTTTAAAATTTTTGAAATTTAATATTATTTATTTTTTTATACAGCAGGTTATTATTAGTTATCTATTTTATACATATACATGTATACAGGTCAGTCCCAATCTCCCAACTCATCCCACCACCACCACCCCATGGCTTCCGCCCCCATTGATTTCCATACGTTTGTTCTCTAACCCTGTGTCTCTAATTCTGCCCTGCAAACTGGTTCATCTGTACCATTTTTCGAGCTTCCACATATATGCATTAATACGCAATATTTGGTTTTCCCTTTCTGACTTACTTCTCTCTGTAGGACAGTCTCTAGATCCATTCACGTCTCTACAAATGACCCAGTTTCATTCCTTTTTATGGCTGAGCAATATTCCATTTTATATATGTACCACATCTTTATCCATTCGTCTGTCTGTGGGCATTTAGCTTGCTTCCATGACCTGGCTATTGTAAATAGTGCTGCAATGAACATTGTGGTGAATGTGTCTTTTTGATTTATGGTTTTCTCTGGGTATATGCCCAGAAGTGGGATTGCTGGATCATATGGTAACTGTATTTTTAGTTTTTTTAATGTACCTCCATACTCTTCTCCTTAGTTACTGTATCAATTGACATTCCCACCAATAGTGGAAGAGGGATCCATTTGTCCACACCCTCCGCAGCATTTGTAGTTTGTAGATTTTCTGATGATGCCCATTCTAACAGGTGTGAGGTGATACCTCATTGAAGTTTTGATTTGCCTTTCTCTAATAATTAGTGATGTTGAGCAGCTTTTCATGTGCATCTTGGCCATCTCTGGGTCTCCTTTGAAGAAATGTCTATTTAGATATTCTACCCATTTTTGAAGTGGTTTTTTTTAATATTAAGCTGCATGAGCTGTTTATATATATTGGAGATGAAACCTTTGTCCATTGATTCGTTTTCACATATTTTCTCCCATTCTGAGGGTGGCCTTTTTCCATTCCCGTTTTTTTAACAAAAATAAAGAAAGAAAGAAAAAGAAGCAGAACACAAATGTCCGTAAAATATGCCTCTTGAAACTGTCGTTTTGAAATATGGAGGTCTTTTGAATTTTTTGGTCAGTATACGACCCCAGGATTTGTTTTCAGGACAGGTCTCATTTACAGGCCTGCAATTCTTTTGAATATCAACTGACCATTAGCGCTGGGATTAAAGCTGCTGTTGTGTGAAACGGCCACAAGGTGGCAGCAGTTCTCCTTTACCAAATCTGGTGACTAGGGCAACAGAACCTCAATGGAAGGCCTGTTCTAGGTTGTAATTTAGAATGGAATGTGCCAGGAAAAAGACCCTTAAGTTTGTCTCACTATTTCTTGTTCGTTTTTTTTCATTTAATTTTTATTTTTTATCACAGCAAGTTTGATTGCAATGTTTGGCTTGTTGTAGGTGTGCAAGATGTGGTTCTTTTACACATATACATATGTCTGTTCTTCCTGGGATCCTTTTCCCATGTATGTTATCATAGAATATTGAGTAGCCTTCTCTTGGTGTTCCGTAGGTGTTTGGTGATTATATATTTCACCTGTGTTTGTATATGTCTGCTAACCCCAATATCCTAATGTATCCAATCCTCACACCTTTCCATTGGTGAACCATAAGTTTGTTTAATGAATCTGTGATTGCCCTTCTCTGTGGAAATATCTTCACTAGTATCAATTCTTAGGTAACACCTATAAGTGATATCATACGATATGTGTCTTTCTGACTTACTACAAGTCACGTGATTACCTCTAGACTCATCTACCGTGCTGCAAATGGCATTGTGTCCTTTTTTTCCTTGGCTAATATTCTGTCTGTACATGTACCAGTTCTTCTTTGTCCACTCATCTGTTGCTGGACTTCTTGGTTGCTTCCATGTCATGGCTATGGTAATGCTGCAGCAATGCACATTTGCCTGCCTGTGTCTTTCCAATTCTGTTTTCTTAGCTTATAGGCCCAGGAGTTCGCCTGCTGGATCATATGGTAGCAAAATGTTTACCTTGTAGAGGCACCGCCATTCTGTTCTCATTAGTGGCTCTTACCAGGCTACGTCCCACTTAAAGTTGAGGTTATGCTCTTCTCCACAACACCTTCAGCGTTTATTGTTTGTAGTATTTTTGCTGAAGTTTATTCTGACTAGTGTGAGCTGATAACACTTTGTGGTTGGATTTGCATGCGTCTCATAATACCTTGAAATTGAGTTTTCTGGCATGTCCTTTTTTTCTTCCAACTGTGAGTACAGCTTACCTCTTCAAATTGTTTTCTGGAAGTATGTGTGACATTTAGAATTATTTTGGCCATTACTTCCCTCAAGACATTATGAGGGCAGGTTTCATTCACAGCCCTCCAGTACTGGTGCATATGAAGTGACACTTAGCACAGGTTTTATAGCTGCTCTTGCAGGTAACTGCCAGAGGGTGGCAGCATTTCTGCTTTTCCCAGTCTGTTAACTAGGGAAACAGACCATCCTGGCAGTGGTGTTCCTCGGTTATATATTAGAGTTGAATGTGCCCCAGAAAGCTGATGTCTCCTTACTTATGTTTGTTTTAGAAATTGAATTTATATATTTTTTTTATTGGAGTCATATTCCATTGTGTTCATGGACCACTTCTTCTTTGAGCATTCCTCTGTTGATGGACATTTTCATAGCTTCCATGTGTTGGCTTTGGTAAATATTGCTGGAGTGCAGGATTGCCAGCATGTGTCTTTTTTTTGTGGTACATGGGCCTCTCACTGCCGTGGACCCTCCCATTGCAGAGCACAGCCTCCGGACGCGCAGGCCCGGCAGCCATAGCTCACGGAAACAGCCGCTCCGCAGCATGTCGGATCTTCCCGATTCGGGTCATGAACCCATGTCCCCTGCACTGGCAGGCGGACTCTCATCCACTGCGCCACCAGTGAATTCCAGCCTGTCTTTTTGATTCTCATCCCCTCAGGCGATAGGCCCAGCAGTGGGTATACTTGCTTGAATGGTAGCTCAGTATTTATCTTTACAAGGCATGGCATTTTTGTTTTCATAACTGGCTCTTACCATGTCCCACGTTGAAGCAAGGGTAGGCATTTCTCCAAAACCCCTTCAGCATTTATGGTTTGCAGAATTTTTGCTGATGGCCATTCTGACTGCTGTGAGCTGATAGGTTTTTGTAATTTGGATTTGCATATCTTTAATTCTTCCTAATGTTTAGCATTTTTCCATGCCTTTTTAAATTTCTGGCAGAGAAAAACAGAAAAATAACGGAGAGTACAATTAAACTCTTGAAATTGTCTTCTTGGATGGTTGCCCTCTTTTGAATTTTTGGGTCAATTTTCGACCCCATGTTTGTTTTTGAGGGCACGTGTTATTCACAGGCCTGCAGTGAGTGTGACTTTAGTGACCATTAGCAGTGGGTTTAAAGCTGCTGTTGTGGGAAATGGCCACAAGGCGGCAGCGTTTCTCCATTCCCAAGTCTGGTTCCTAGGGCAGCAGAGCCCTTCTGGGACCAATGGAATACAGAAGAAGGCATCATTGAAGTCTAACACAGAATACCATGTCCTGGTGGATGGTAGAATGACCAGTAGGGTCTAGGAATTAGGAACTACTGGATGTATATCCTCGGTGGCTTCACTGACTGTCCTAACATCCTTTACCAGGTCCCCAGCAGCCCACGGGGCTCTCGTGGTCAGGCCCCTCCCAGGATATGGGGCTCACCTGGGCAGGGCCCCAGCAGCCAAAGGGGTTCTCATGTTCAGGCCACTCCCAGGGTATGGAGCTCACCTGTGAAACTACCCAGCAGCCCATGAGGCTCTCGTGCTTAGGCACCTCCCACGATACAGAGCTCCCCTGGGCAGGTACCATGGCAGGGCTGGGCACACAGGCACTGTGCACATAGCCCTCATTGCAGAGCACCCCAGAACGCCTGTCACGCAGAGCTGACACAGAGCACCTCAGAGCAGCACTTGAACTAACAAACAGCAGCTCCGACAGGTCTCTGACCCTGGGCATCACTCTGTGCAGCCTCCCTCTGCCTGGTCTTCCAGAGACTTCCACTGCAACTGGGGCACCAGACCTTTGTCTCCATCCATCACCCCTCCTCTCCCTGACTCCTGGGCTCCTCTCATTAGGATTAGGTCTTCTTGAAATTGTCTCCCACTCATGGGCCAGATAAAATGATTAGAAAACAAGCCAGGGACGCAGCCCCTTGTCTATCCTGACTCTCAGGAGCCCACACCTGTTCCTTGGAACTGGCCGTTTCAGCGAGGTCCATTTTCTGCAGTGTGAGCCACTGAGGGGTGAGGATTGGCTGACCAGAGCAGCCTGTCCCTGCCGGCCAGCCCTCCCCAGGTGTGCCTGGGTTGAGGTCAATATAAACCCCGCTCCAGGGAGCAACAGCCCCTGCAGCTGTGCCTGACGCCATATTCTCTGCCCCGTCAGCAGTCTCGGGGCTGTGCTGGTGGGAGGGAGTGAGGGGGCATGGTTTTGTGGGTGGCCCGGTGTGAGAGGGGCTCTGCTGGACTTTCTGCAGGAGTTGACAGACTGCCACCTGCTAAAGAAGAGGATGGGTCACCCATACCTTCCGCTGGAATTTCTCTGCGGGCAGAGGTGAGGGAGGAAAAAAGCAGTGGGGGCCAAGACAGGACGGATATCTCAGGCAGGGAAATGGAAAGTTTTCAGAAGAGCACCTGGGGCCAGGATCATCCTGGCAGGCCTGCAGGCACCAAGTCAGCCTGCGTGCTTTCGCTGGTGTGGATCCACGGCCCTTCCTCTATGCTTTCAAGTCCTTGTACATATTCAGGTGTTTTACCTGGGAAGTGTGGGAACAGTTCAGCAGCAGCTGGCTGGGGGCTCAGCTCACGTTTACTCACAGACGCCTATGTACGGTCCCCCAGCTTTGCAATGAGGACGCTCCTTGCGGGGGGACTGCTGGCTGCATGGGAGATAATTCTCCACCTCTGACCAACGTCAGAATTGTTTACCACTGGAGAAAGTGCCCTCATAGGGTGTTTCTCTGTATAACTAGTGGGTTCTGTTTATTTTTTCTGTTTTTTTCAAGGTAGATTTTATTCCTCATTTATGTATTTATAGATATAAGCATGGAAATAATTCATTCATATAAATACATCTGTGTGAAGGGAAGAACATTTTTCTGCTTTATTTTTAAATTTTATTTGTTTTTAAAATTTTTGAAATTTAATATTATTTATTTTTTTATACAGCAGGTTATTATTAGTTATCTATTTTATACATATACATGTATACAGGTCAGTCCCAATCTCCCAACTCATCCCACCACCACCACCCCATGGCTTCCCCCCCTTGATTTCCATACGTTTGTTCTCTAACCCTGTGTCTCTAATTCTGCCCTGCAAACTGGTTCATCTGTACCATTTTTCGAGCTTCCACATATATGCATTAATACGCAATATTTGGTTTTCCCTTTCTGACTTACTTCTCTCTGTAGGACAGTCTCTAGATCCATTCACGTCTCTACAAATGACCCAGTTTCATTCCTTTTTATGGCTGAGCAATATTCCATTTTATATATGAACCACATCTTTATCCATTCGTCTGTCTGTGGGCATTTAGCTTGCTTCCATGACCTGGCTATTGTAAATAGTGCTGCAATGAACATTGTGGTGAATGTGTCTTTTTGATTTATGGTTTTCTCTGGGTATATGCCCAGAAGTGGGATTGCTGGATCATATGGTAATTGTATTTTTAGTTTTTTTAATGAACCTCCATACTCTTCTCCTTAGTGACTGTATCAATTGACATTCCCACCAATAGTGGAAGAGGGATCCATTTGTCCACACCCTCCGCAGCATTTGTAGTTTGTAGATTTTCTGATGATGCCCATTCTAACAGGTGTGAGGTGATACCTCATTGAAGTTTTGATTTGCCTTTCTCTAATAATTAGTGATGTTGAGCAGCTTTTCATGTGCATCTTGGCCATCTCTGGGTCTCCTTTGAAGAAATGTCTATTTAGATATTCTACCCATTTTTGAAGTGGTTTTTTTTAATATTAAGCTGCATGAGCTGTTTATATATATTGGAGATGAAACCTTTGTCCATTGATTCGTTTTCACATATTTTCTCCCATTCTGAGGGTGGCCTTTTTCCATTCCCGTTTTTTTAACAAAAATAAAGAAAGAAAGAAAAAGAAGCAGAACACAAATGTCCGTAAAATATGCCTCTTGAAACTGTCGTTTTGAAATATGGAGGTCTTTTGAATTTTTTGGTCAGTATACGACCCCAGGATTTGTTTTCAGGACAGGTCTCATTTACAGGCCTGCAATTCTTTTGAATATCAACTGACCATTAGCGCTGGGATTAAAGCTGCTGTTGTGTGAAACGGCCACAAGGTGGCAGCAGTTCTCCTTTACCAAATCTGGTGACTAGGGCAACAGAACCTCAATGGAAGTCGTGTTCTAGGTTGTAATTTAGAATGGAATGTGCCAGGAAAAAGACCCTTAAGTTTGTCTCACTATTTCTTGTTCGTTTATTTTTTTCACTTAATTTTTATTTTTTATCACAGCAAGTTTGATTGCAATGTTTGGCTTGTTGTAGGTGTGCAAGATGTGGTTCTTTTACACATATACATATGTCTGTTCTTCCTGGGATCCTTTTCCCATGTATGTTATGACAGAATGTTGAGTAGTCTTCTCTTGGTGTTCCGTAGGTGTTTGGTGATTATATATTTCACCTGTGTTTGTATATGTCTGCTAACCCCAATATCCTAATGTATCCAATCCTCACACCTTTCCATTGGTGAACCATAAGTTTGTTTAATGAATCTGTGATTGCCCTTCTCTGTGGAAATATCTTCACTAGTATCAATTCTTAGGTAACACCTATAAGTGATATCATACGATATGTGTCTTTCTGACTTACTACAAGTCACGTGATTACCTCTAGACTCATCTACGGTGCTGCAAATGGCATTGTGTCCTTTTTTTCCTTGGCTAATATTCTGTCTGTACATGTACCAGTTCTTCTTTGTCCACTCATCTGTTGCTGGACTTCTTGGTTGCTTCCATGTCATGGCTATGGTAATGCTGCAGCAATGCACATTTGCCTGCCTGTGTCTTTCCAATTCTGTTTTCTTAGCTTATAGGCCCAGGAGTTCGCCTGCTGGATCATATGGTAGCAAAATGTTTACCTTGTAGAGGCACCGCCATTCTGTTCTCATTAGTGGCTCTTACCAGGCTACGTCCCACTTAAAGTTGAGGTTATGCTCTTCTCCACAACACCTTCAGCGTTTATTGTTTGTAGTATTTTTGCTGAAGTTTATTCTGACTAGTGTGAGCTGATAACACTTTGTGGTTGGATTTGCATGCGTCTCATAATACCTTGAAATTGAGTTTTCTGGCATGTCCTTTTTTTCTTCCAACTGTGAGTACAGCTTACCTCTTCAAATTGTTTTCTGGAAGTATGTGTGACATTTAGAAATATTTTGGCCATTACTTCCCTCAAGACATTATGAGGGCAGGTTTCATTCACAGCCCTCCAGTACTGGTGCATATGAAGTGACACTTAGCACAGGTTTTATAGCTGCTCTTGCAGGTAACTGCCAGAGGGTGGCAGCATTTCTGCTTTTCCCAGTCTGTTAACTAGGGAAACAGACCATCCTGGCAGTGGTGTTCCTCGGTTATATATTAGAGTTGAATGTGCCCCAGAAAGCTGATGTCTCCTTACTTATGTTTGTTTTAGAAATTGAATTTATATATTTTTTTTATTGGAGTCATATTCCATTGTGTTCATGGACCACTTCTTCTTTGAGCATTCCTCTGTTGATGGACATTTTCGTAGCTTCCATGTGTTGGCTTTGGTAAATATTGCTGGAGTGCAGGATTGCCAGCATGTGTCTTTTTTTTTGTGGTACATGGGCCTCTCACTGCCGTGGACCCTCCCATTGCAGAGCACAGCCTCCGGACGCGCAGGCCCGGCAGCCATAGCTCACGGAAACAGCCGCTCCGCAGCATGTCGGATCTTCCCGATTCGGGGCATGAACCCATGTCCCCTGCACTGGCAGGCGGACTCTCATCCACTGCGCCACCAGTGAATCCCAGCCTGTCTTTTTGATTCTCATCCCCTCAGGCGATAGGCCCAGCAGTGGGTATGCTTGCTTGAATGGTAGCTCAGTATTTATCTTTACAAGGCATGGCATTTTTGTTTTCATAACTGGCTCTTACCATGTCCCACGTTGAAGCAAGGGTAGGCATTTCTCCAAAACCCCTTCAGCATTCATGGTTTGCAGAATTTTTGCTGATGGCCATTCTGACTGCTGTGAGCTGATAGGTTTTTGTAATTTGGATTTGCATATCTTTAATTATTCCTAATGTTTAGCATTTTTCCATGCCTTTTTAAATTTCTGGCAGAGAAAAACAGAAAAATAACGGAGAGTACAATTAAACTCTTGAAATTGTCTTCTTGGATGGTTGCCCTCTTTTGAATTTTTGGGTCAATTTTCGACCCCATGTTTGTTTTTGAGGGCAGGTGTTATTCACAGGCCTGCAGTGAGTGTGACTATTTAGTGACCATTAGCAGTGGGTTTAAAGCTGCTGTTGTGGGAAATGGCCACAAGGCGGCAGCGTTTCTCCATTCCCAAGTCTGGTTCCTAGGGCAGCAGAGCCTTTCTGGGACCAATGGAATACAGAAGAAGGCATCATTGAAGTCTAACACAGAATACCATGTCCTGGTGGATGGTAGAATGACCAGTAGGGTCTAGGAATTAGGAACTACTGGATGTATATCTTCGGTGGCTTCACTGACTGTCCTAACATCCTTTACCAGGTCCCCAGCAGCCCACGGGGCTCTCGTGGTCAGGCCCCTCCCAGGATATGGGGCTCACCTGGGCAGGGCCCCAGCAGCCAATGGGGTTCTCATGTTCAGGCCACTCCCAGGGTATGGAGCTCACCTGTGAAACTACCCAGCAGCCCATGAGGCTCTCGTGCTTAGGCACCTCCCACGATACAGAGCTCCCCTGGGCAGGTACCATGGCAGGGCTGGGCACACAGGCACCGTGCACATAGCCCTCATTGCAGAGCACCCCAGAACGCCTGTCACGCAGAGCTGACACAGAGCACCTCAGAGCAGCACTTGAACTAACAAACAGCAGCTCCGACAGGTCTCTGACCCTGGGCATCACTCTGTGCAGCCTCCCTCTGCCTGGTCTTCCAGAGACTTCCACTGCAACTGGGGCACCAGACCTTTGTCTCCATCCATCACCCCTCCTCTCCCTGACTCCTGGGCTCCTCTCATTAGGATTAGGTCTTCTTGAAATTGTCTCCCACTCATGGGCCAGATAAAATGATTAGAAAACAAGCCAGGGATGCATCCCCTTGTCTATCCTGACTCTCAGGAGCCCACACCTGTTCCTTGGAACTGGCCGTTTCAGCGAGGTCCATTTTCTGCAGTGTGAGCCACTGAGGGGTGAGGATTGGCTGACAGGAGAAGCCTGTCCCTGCCGGCCAGCCCTCCCCAGGTGTGCCTGGGTTGAGGTCAATATAAACCCCGCTCCAGGGAGCAACAGCCCGTGCAGCTGTGCCTGACGCCATATTCTCTGCCCCGTCAGCAGTCTCGGGGCTGTGCTGGTGGGAGGGAGTGAGGGGGCATGGTTTTGTGGGTGGCCCGGTGTGAGAGGGGCTCTGCTGGACTTTCTGCAGGAGTTGACAGACTGCCACCTGCTAAAGAAGAGGATGGGCCACCCATACCTTCCGCTGGAATTTCTCTGCGGGCAGAGGAGAGGGAGGAAAAAAACAGTGGGGGCCAAGACAGGACGGATATCTCAGGCAGGGAAATGGAAAGTTTTCAGAAGAGCACCTGGGGCCAGGATCATCCTGGCAGGCCTGCAGGCACCAAGTCAGCCTGCGTGCTTTCGCTGGTGTGGATCCACGGCCCTTCCTCTATGCTTTCAAGTCCTTGTACATATTCAGGTGTTTTACCTGGGAAGTGTGGGAACAGTTCAGCAGCAGCTGGCTGGGGGCTCAGCTCACGTTTACTCACAGACGCCTATGTACGGTCCCCCAGCTTTGCAATGAGGACGCTCCTTGTGGGGGGACTGCTGGCTGCATGGGAGATAATTCTCCACCTCTGACCAACGTCAGAATTGTTTACCACTGGAGAAAGTGCCCTCATAGGGTGTTCCTCTGTATAACTAGTGGGTTCTGTTTATTTTTTCTGTTTTTTTCAAGGTAGATTTTATTCCTCATTTATGTATTTATAGATATAAGCATGGAAATAATTCATTCATATAAATACATCTGTGTGAAGGGAAGAACATTTTTCTGCTTTATTTTTAAATTTTATTTGTTTTTAAAATTTTTGAAATTTAATATTATTTATTTTTTATACAGCAGGTTATTATTAGTTATCTATTTTATACATATACATGTATACAGGTCAGTCCCAATCTCCCAACTCATCCCACCACCACCACCCCATGGCTTCCCCCCCTTGATTTCCATACGTTTGTTCTCTAACCCTGTGTCTCTAATTCTGCCCTGCAAACTGGTTCATCTGTACCATTTTTCTAGCTTCCACATATATGCATTAATACGCAATATTTGGTTTTCTCTTTCTGACTTACTTCTCTCTGTAGGACAGTCTCTAGATCCATTCACGTCTCTACAAATGACCCAGTTTCATTCCTTTTTATGGCTGAGCAATATTCCATTTTATATATGTACCACATCTTTATCCATTCGTCTGTCTGTGGGCATTTAGCTTGCTTCCATGACCTGGCTATTGTAAATAGTGCTGCAATGAACATTGTGGTGAATGTGTCTTTTTGATTTATGGTTTTCTCTGGGTATATGCCCAGAAGTGGGATTGCTGGATCATATGGTAACTGTATTTTTAGTTTTTTTAATGAACCTCCAAACTGTTCTCCATAGTGACTGTATCAATTGACATTCCCACCAATAGTGGAAGAGGGATACATTTGTCCACACCCTCCGCAGCATTTGTAGTTTGTAGATTTTCTGATGATGCCCATTCTAACAGGTGTGAGGCGATACCTCATTGACGTTTTGATTTCCCTTTTTCTAATAATTAGTGATGTTGAGCAGCTTTTCATGTGCATCTTGGCCATCTCTGGGTCTCCTTTGAAGAAATGTCTATTTAGATATTCTACCCATTTTTGAAATGGGTTTTTTTTTTAATATTAAGCTGCATGAGCTGTTTATATATATTGGAGATTAAACCTTTGTCCATTGATTCGTTTTCACATATTTTCTCCCATTCTGAGGGTTGCCTTTTTCCATTCCCGTTTTTTTAACAAAAATAAAGAAAGAAAGAAAAAGAGGCAGAACACACATGTCCGTAAAATATGCCTCTTGATACTGTCGTTTTGAAATATGGAGGTCTTTTGAATTTTTTGGTCAGTATACGAGCCCAGGATTTGTTTTCAGGACAGGTCTCATTTACAGGCCTGCAATTCTTTTGAATATCAACTGACCATTAGCGCTGGGATTAAAGCTGCTGTTGTGTGAAACGGCCACAAGGTGGCAGCAGTTCTCCTTTACCAAATCTTGTTACTAGGGCAACAGAGCGTCAATGGAAGTCCTGTTCTAGGTTGTAATTTAGAATGGAATGTGCCAGGAAAAAGACCCTTAAGTTTGTCTCACTATTTCTTGTTCGTTTTTTTTCATTTAATTTGTATTTTTTATCACAGCAAGTTTGATTGCAATGTTTGGCTTGTTGTAGGTGTGCAAGATGTGGTTCTTTTACACATATACATATGTCTGTTCTTCCTGGGATCCTTTTCCCATGTATGTTATGACAGAATGTTGAGTAGTCTTCTCTTGGTGTTCCGTAGGTGTTTGGTGATTATATATTTCACCTGTGTTTGTATATGTCTGCTAACCCCAATATCCTAATGTATCCAATCCTCACACCTTTCCATTGGTGAACCATAAGTTTGTTTAATGAATCTGTGATTGCCCTTCTCTGTGGAAATATCTTCACTAGTATCAATTCTTAGGTAACACCTATAAGTGATATCATACGATATGTGTCTTTCTCTTTCTGACTTACTACAAGTCACGTGATTACCTCTAGACTCATCTATGGTGCTGCAAATGGCATTGTGTCCTTTTTTTCCTTGGCTAATATTCTGTCTGTACATGTACCAGTTCTTCTTTGTCTCCACTCATCTGTTACTGAACTTTTTGGTTGCTTCCAAATCATGGCTATGGTAATGCTGCAGCAATGCACATTTGCCTGCCTGTGTCTTTCCAATTCTGTCTTCTTAGCTTATAGGCCCAGGAGTTCGCCTGCTGGATCATATGGTAGCAAAATGTTTACCTTGTAGAGGCACCGCCATTCTGTTCTCATTAGTGGCTCTTACCAGGCTACGTCCCACTTAAAGTTGAGGTTATGCTCTTCTCCACAACACCTTCAACGTTTATTGTTTGTAGTATTTTTGCTGAAGTTTATTCTGACTAGTGTGAGCTGATACCACTTTGTGGTTGGATTTGCATGCGTCTCATAATATCTTGAAATTGAGTTTTCTGGCATGTCCTTTATTTCTTCCAACTGTGAGTACAGCTTACCTTTTCAAATTGTTTTCGGGAAGTATGTGTGACACTTAGAAATATTTTGGCCATTACCTCCCTCAAGACATTATGAGGGCAGGGTTCATTCACAGCCCTCCAGTGCTGGTGCATATGAAGTGACCCTTAGCACAGGTTTTAAAGCTGCTGTTGCAGGTAACGGCCAGAGGGCGGCAGCATTTCTGCTTTTCCCAATCTGTTAACTAGGGAAACAGACCATCCTGGCAGTGGTGTTCCTCGGTTATATATTAGAGTGGAATGTGCCCCAAAAAGCTGATGTCTCCTTACTTATGTTTGTTTTACAAATTGAATTTATATATTTTTTTATTGGAGTCATATTCCATTGTGTTCATGGACCACTTCTTCTTTGAGCATTCCTCTGTTGATGGACATTTTCGTAGCTTCCAAGTGTTGGCTATGGTACATATTGCTGGAGGTCAGGATTGCCAGCATGTGTCTTTTTTTTGTGGTACATGGGCCTCTCACTGCCGTGGAGACTCCCATTGCAGAGCACAGCCTCCGGACACGCAGGCCCGGCAGCCATAGCTCACGGAAACAGCCGCTCCGCAGAATGTGGGATCTTCCCGATTCGGAGCATAAACCCATGTCCCCTGCACTGCAGGCAGACTCTCATCCACTGCGCCACCAGTGAATCCCAGCCTGTCTTTCTGATTCACATCCCCTCAGGCGATAGACCCAGCAGTGGGTATGCTTGCTTGAATGGTAGCTCAGTATTTATCTTTACAAGGCATGGCATTTTTGTTTTCATAACTGGCTCTTACCATGTCCCACGTTGAAGCAAGGGTAGGCATTTCTCCAAAACCCCTTCAGCATTTATGGTTTGCAGCATTTTTGCTGATGGCCATTCTGACTGCTGTGAGCTGATAGGTTTTTGTAATTTGGATTTGCATATCTTTAATTATTCCTAATGTTTAGCATTTTTCCATGCCTTTTTTAATTTCTGGCAGAGAAATACAGAAAAATTACGGAGAGTACAATTAAACTCTTGAAATTGTCTTCTTGGATGGTTGCCCTTTTTGAATTTTTGGGTCAATTTTCGACCCCATGTTTGTTTTTGAGGGCAGGTGTTATTCACAGGCCTGCAATGAGTGTGACTATTTAGTGACCATTAGCAGTGGGTTTAAAGCTGCTGTTGTGTGAAATGGCCACAAGGCAGCAACGTTTCTCCATTCCCAAGTCTGGTTCCTAGGGCAGCAGAGCCTTTCTGGGACCAATGGAATACAGAAGAAGGCATCATTGAAGTCTAACACAGAATACCATGTCCTGGTGGATGGGAGAATGACCAGTAGGGTCTAGGAATTAGGAACTACTGGATGTATATCCTCGGTGGCTTCACTGACTGTCCTAACATCCTTTACCAGGTCCCCAGCAGCCCACGGGGCTCTCGTGGTCAGGCCCCTCCCAGGATATGGGGCTCACCTGGGCAGGGCCCCAGCAGCCAATGGGGTTCTCATGTTCAGGCCACTCCCAGGGTATGGAGCTCACCTGTGAAACTACCCAGCAGCCCATGAGGCTCTCATGCTTAGGCACCTCACACGATACAGAGCTCCCCTGGGCAGGTACCATGGCAGGGCTGGGCACACAGGAACCGTGCACATAGCCCTCAATGCAGAGCACCCCAGAACGCCTGTCACGCAGAGCTGACACAGAGCACCTCAGAGCAGCACTTGAACTAACAAACAGCAGCTCCGACAGGTCTCTGACCCTGGGCATAACTCTGTGCAGCCTCCCTCTGCCTGGTCTTCCAGAGACTTCCACGGCAGCCGGGACACCAGGCATTTGTCTCCAACCATCAACCCTCCTCTCCCTGACCCCTGAGTTCCTCTCATTATGATTAGGTCTTCTTGAAATTGTCTCTCACTCAAGGGCCAGATAACATGATTAGAAAACAAGCCAGAGATGCAGCCCCTTGTCTATCCTGACTCTCAGGAGCCCACACCTGTTCCTTGGAACTGGCCGTTTCAGCGAGGTCCATTTTCTGCAGTGTGAGACTGAGGGGTGAGGATTGGCTGACCAGAGCACCCTGTCCCTGCCGGCCAGCCCTCCCCAGGTGTGCCTGGGTTGAGGTCAATATAAACCCCGCTCCAGGGAGCAACAGCCCCTGCAGCTGTGCCTGACGCCATATTCTCTGCCCTGTCAGCAGTCTCGGGGATGTGCTGGTGGGAGGGAGTGAGGGGGCACGGTTTTGTGGGTGGCCCGGTGTGAGAGGGGCTCTGCTGGACTTTCTGCAGGAGTTGACAGACTGCCACCTGCTAAAGAAGAGGATGGGTCACCCATACCTTCCGCTGGAATTTCTCTGCGGGCAGAGGTGAGGGAGGAAAAAAGCAGTGGGGGCCAAGACAGGACGGATATCTCAGGCAGGGAAATGGAAAGTTTTCAGAAGAGCACCTGGGGCCAGGATCATCCTGGCAGGCCTGCAGGCACCAAGTCAGCCTGCGTGCTTTCGCTGGTGTGGATCCACGGCCCTTCCTCTATGCTTTCAAGTCCTTGTACATATTCAGGTGTTTTACCTGGGAAGTGTGGGAACAGTTCAGCAGCAGCTGGCTGGGGGCTCAGCTCACGTTTACTCACAGACGCCTATGTACGGTCCCCCAGCTTTGCAATGAGGACGCTCCTTGTGGGGGGAATGCTGGCTGCATGGGAGATAATTCTCCGCCTCTGACCAACTTCAGAATTGTTTACCACTGGAGCAAGTGCCCTGATAGGCTGTTCCTCTGTATAACTAGTGGGTTCTGTTTATTTTTTCTGTTTTTTAAGGTAGATTTTATTCCTCATTTATGTATTTATAGAGATAAGCATGGAAATAATTCATTCATATAAATACATCTGTGTGAAGGGAAGAACATTTTTCTGTTTTATTTTTAAATTTTATTTGTTTTTAAAATTTTTGAAATTTAATATTATTTATTTTTTATACAGCAGCTTATTATTAGTTATCTATTTTATACATATACATGTATACAGGTCAGTCCCAATCTCCCAACTCATCCCACCACCACCACCCCATGGCTTCCCCACCTTGATTTCCATACGTTTGTTCTCTAACCCTGTGTCTCTAATTCTGCCCTGCAAACTGGTTCATCTGTACCATTTTTCTAGCTTCCACATATATGCATTAATACGCAATATTTGGTTTTCTCTTTCTGACTTACTTCTCTCTGTAGGACAGTCTCTAGATCCATTCACGTCTCTACAAATGACCCAGTTTCATTCCTTTTTATGGCTGAGCAATATTCCATTTTATATATGTACCACATCTTTATCCATTCGTCTGTCTGTGGGCATTTAGCTTGCTTCCATGACCTGGCTATTGTAAATAGTGCTGCAATGAACATTGTGGTGAATGTGTCTTTTTGATTTATGGTTTTCTCTGGGTATATGCCCAGAAGTGGGATTGCTGGATCATATGGTAACTGTATTTTTAGTTTTTTTAATGAACCTCCATACTCTTCTCCTTAGTGACTGTATCAATTGACATTCCCACCAATAGTGGAAGAGGGATGCATTTGTCCACACCCTCCACAGCATTTGTAGTTTGTAGATTTTCTGATGATGCCCATTCTAACAGGTGTGAGGTGATACCTCATTGAAGTTTTGATTTGCCTTTCTCTAATAATTAGTGATGTTGAGCAGCTTTTCATGTGCATCTTGGCCATCTCTGGGTCTCCTTTGAAGAAATGTCTATTTAGATATTCTACCCATTTTTGAAGTGGTTTTTTTTTTAATATTAAGCTGCATGAGCTGTTTATATATATTGGAGATGAAACCTTTGTCCATTGATTCGTTTTCACATATTTTCTCCCATTCTGAGGGTGGCCTTTTTCCATTCCCGTTTTTTTAACAAAAATAAAGAAAGAAAGAAAAAGAAGTAGAACACAAATGTCCGTAAAATATGCCTCTTGAAACTGTCGTTTTGAAATATGGAGGTCTTTTGAATTTTTTGGTCAGTATACGACCCCAGGATTTGTTTTCAGGACAGGTCTCATTTACAGGCCTGCAATTCTTTTGAATATCAACTGACCATTAGCGCTGGGATTAAAGCTGCTGTTGTGTGAAACGGCCACAAGGTGGCAGCAGTTCTCCTTTACCAAATCTGGTGACTAGGGCAACAGAACCTCAATGGAAGTCATGTTCTAGGTTGTAATTTAGAATGGAATGTGCCAGGAAAAAGACCCTTAAGTTTGTCTCACTATTTCTTGTTCGTTTATTTTTTTCACTTAATTTTTATTTTTTATCACAGCAAGTTTGATTGCAATGTTTGGCTTGTTGTAGGTGTGCAAGATGTGGTTCTTTTACACATATACATATGTCTGTTCTTCCTGGGATCCTTTTCCCATGTATGTTATGACAGAATGTTGAGTAGTCTTCTCTTGGTGTTCCGTAGGTGTTTGGTGATTATATATTTCACCTGTGTTTGTATATGTCTGCTAACCCCAATATCCTAATGTATCCAATCCTCACACCTTTCCATTGGTGAACCATAAGTTTGTTTAATGAATCTGTGATTGCCCTTCTCTGTGGAAATATCTTCACTAGTATCAATTCTTAGGTAACACCTATAAGTGATATCATACGATATGTGTCTTTCTGACTTACTACAAGTCACGTGATTACCTCTAGACTCATCTACGGTGCTGCAAATGGCATTGTGTCCTTTTTTTCCTTGGCTAATATTCTGTCTGTACATGTACCAGTTCTTCTTTGTCCACTCATCTGTTGCTGGACTTTTTGGTTGCTTCCAAGTCATGGCTATGGTAATGCTGCAGCAATGCACATTTGCCTGCCTGTGTCTTTCCAATTCTGTTTTCTTAGCTTATAGGCCCAGGAGTTCGCCTGCTGGATCATATGGTAGCAAAATGTTTACCTTGTAGAGGCACCGCCATTCTGTTCTCATTAGTGGCTCTTACCAGGCTACGTCCCACTTAAAGTTGAGGTTATGCTCTTCTCCACAACACCTTCAGCGTTTATTGTTTGTAGTATTTTTGCTGAAGTTTATTCTGACTAGTGTGAGCTGATACCACTTTGTGGTTGGATTTGCATGCGTCTCATAATACCTTGAAATTGAGTTTTCTGGCATGTCCTTTTTTTCTTCCAACTGTGAGTACAGCTTACCTCTTCAAATTGTTTTCTGGAAGTATGTGTGACATTTAGAAATATTTTGGCCATTACTTCCCTCAAGACATTATGAGGGCAGGTTTCATTCACAGCCCTCCAGTACTGGTGCATATGAAGTGACACTTAGCACAGGTTTTATAGCTGCTCTTGCAGGTAACTGCCAGAGGGTGGCAGCATTTCTGCTTTTCCCAGTCTGTTAACTAGGGAAACAGACCATCCTGGCAGTGGTGTTCCTCGGTTATATATTAGAGTTGAATGTGCCCCAGAAAGCTGATGTCTCCTTACTTATG
The DNA here is from genome assembly GCF_025265405.1 of Mesoplodon densirostris. Taxonomy (NCBI): domain Eukaryota; kingdom Metazoa; phylum Chordata; class Mammalia; order Artiodactyla; family Ziphiidae; genus Mesoplodon; species Mesoplodon densirostris. The sequence goes on along the minus strand of NC_082664.1, from coordinate 96,772,893 downwards.
TTTGTTTTAGAAATTGAATTTATATATTTTTTTTATTGGAGTCATATTCCATTGTGTTCATGGACCACTTCTTCTTTGAGCATTCCTCTGTTGATGGACATTTTCGTAGCTTCCATGTGTTGGCTTTGGTAAATATTGCTGGAGTGCAGGATTGCCAGCATGTGTCTTTTTTTTGTGGTACATGGGCCTCTCACTGCCGTGGACCCTCCCATTGCAGAGCACAGCCTCCGGATGCGCAGGCCCGGCAGCCATAGCTCACGGAAACAGCCGCTCCGCAGCATGTCGGATCTTCCCGATTCGGGTCATGAACCCATGTCCCCTGCACTGGCAGGCGGACTCTCATCCACTGCGCCACCAGTGAATCCCAGCCTGTCTTTTTGATTCTCATCCCCTCAGGCGATAGGCCCAGCAGTGGGTATGCTTGCTTGAATGGTAGCTCAGTATTTATCTTTACAAGGCATGGCATTTTTGTTTTCATAACTGGCTCTTACCATGTCCCACGTTGAAGCAAGGGTAGGCATTTCTCCAAAACCCCTTCAGCATTTATGGTTTGCAGAATTTTTGCTGATGGCCATTCTGACTGCTGTGAGCTGATAGGTTTTTGTAATTTGGATTTGCATATCTTTAATTCTTCCTAATGTTTAGCATTTTTCCATGCCTTTTTAAATTTCTGGCAGAGAAAAACAGAAAAATAACGGAGAGTACAATTAAACTCTTGAAATTGTCTTCTTGGATGGTTGCCCTCTTTTGAATTTTTGGGTCAATTTTCGACCCCATGTTTGTTTTTGAGGGCACGTGTTATTCACAGGCCTGCAGTGAGTGTGACTTTAGTGACCATTAGCAGTGGGTTTAAAGCTGCTGTTGTGGGAAATGGCCACAAGGCGGCAGCGTTTCTCCATTCCCAAGTCTGGTTCCTAGGGCAGCAGAGCCTTTCTGGGACCAATGGAATACAGAAGAAGGCATCATTGAAGTCTAACACAGAATACCATGTCCTGGTGGATGGTAGAATGACCAGTAGGGTCTAGGAATTAGGAACTACTGGATGTATATCCTCGGTGGCTTCACTGACTGTCCTAACATCCTTTACCAGGTCCCCAGCAGCCCACGGGGCTCTCGTGGTCAGGCCCCTCCCAGGATATGGGGCTCACCTGGGCAGGGCCCCAGCAGCCAATGGGGTTCTCATGTTCAGGCCACTCCCAGGGTATGGAGCTCACCTGTGAAACTACCCAGCAGCCCATGAGGCTCTCGTGCTTAGGCACCTCCCACGATACAGAGCTCCCCTGGGCAGGTACCATGGCAGGGCTGGGCACACAGGCACCGTGCACATAGCCCTCATTGCAGGGCACCCCAGAACGCCTGTCACGCAGAGCTGACACAGAGCACCTCAGAGCAGCACTTGAACTAACAAACAGCAGCTGTGACAGGTCTCTGACCCTGGGCATCACTCTGTGCAGCCTCCCTCTGCCTGGTCTTCCAGAGACTTCCACTGCAACTGGGGCACCAGACCTTTGTCTCCATCCATCACCCCTCCTCTCCCTGACTCCTGGGCTCCTCTCATTAGGATTAGGTCTTCTTGAAATTGTCTCCCACTCATGGGCCAGATAAAATGATTAGAAAACAAGCCAGGGATGCATCCCCTTGTCTATCCTGACTCTCAGGAGCCCACACCTGTTCCTTGGAACTGGCCGTTTCAGCGAGGTCCATTTTCTGCAGTGTGAGCCACTGAGGGGTGAGGATTGGCTGACCGGAGCAGCCTGTCCCTGCCGGCCAGCCCTCCCCAGGTGTGCCTGGGTTGAGGTCAATATAAACCCCGCTCCAGGGAGCAACAGCCCCTGCAGCTGTGCCTGACGCCATATTCTCTGCCCTGTCAGCAGTCTCGGGGATGTGCTGGTGGGAGGGAGTGAGGGGGCACGGTTTTGTGGGTGGCCCGGTGTGAGAGGGGCTCTGCTGGACTTTCTGCAGGAGTTGCCATTCTGCCACCTGCTAAAGAAGAGGATGGGTCACCCATACCTTCCGCTGGAATTTCTCTGCGGGCAGAGGTGAGGGAGGAAAAAAGCAGTGGGGGCCAAGACAGGACGGATATCTCAGGCAGGGAAATGGAAAGTTTTCAGAAGAGCACCTGGGGCCAGGATCATCCTGGCAGGCCTGCAGGCACCAAGTCAGCCTGCGTGCTTTCGCTGGTGTGGATCCACGGCCCTTCCTCTATGCTTTCAAGTCCTTGTACATATTCAGGTGTTTTACCTGGGAAGTGTGGGAACAGTTCAGCAGCAGCTGGCTGGGGGCTCAGCTCACGTTTACTCACAGACGCCTATGTACGGTCCCCCAGCTTTGCAATGAGGACGCTCCTTGTGGGGGGAATGCTGGCTGCATGGGAGATAATTCTCCGCCTCTGACCAACTTCAGAATTGTTTACCACTGGAGCAAGTGCCCTGATAGGCTGTTCCTCTGTATAACTAGTGGGTTCTGTTTATTTTTTCTGTTTTTTAAGGTAGATTTTATTCCTCATTTATGTATTTATAGAGATAAGCATGGAAATAATTCATTCATATAAATACATCTGTGTGAAGGGAAGAACATTTTTCTGTTTTATTTTTAAATTTTATTTGTTTTTAAAATTTTTGAAATTTAATATTATTTATTTTTTATACAGCAGGTTATTATTAGTTATCTATTTTATACATATACATGTATACAGGTCAGTCCCAATCTCCCAACTCATCCCACCACCACCACCCCATGGCTTCCCCACCTTGATTTCCATACGTTTGTTCTCTAACCCTGTGTCTCTAATTCTGCCCTGAAAACTGGTTCATCTGTACCATTTTTCTAGCTTCCACATATATGCATTAATACGCAATATTTGGTTTTCTCTTTCTGACTTACTTCTCTCTGTAGGACAGTCTCTAGATCCATTCACGTCTCTACAAATGACCCAGTTTCATTCCTTTTTATGGCTGAGCAATATTCCATTTTATATATGTACCACATCTTTATCCATTCGTCTGTCTGTGGGCATTTAGCTTGCTTCCATGACCTGGCTATTGTAAATAGTGCTGCAATGAACATTGTGGTGAATGTGTCTTTTTGATTTATGGTTTTCTCTGGGTATATGCCCAGAAGTGGGATTGCTGGATCATATGGTAACTGTATTTTTAGTTTTTTTAATGAACCTCCATACTCTTCTCCTTAGTGACTGTATCAATTGACATTCCCACCAATAGTGGAAGAGGGATGCATTTGTCCACACCCTCCACAGCATTTGTAGTTTGTAGATTTTCTGATGATGCCCATTCTAACAGGTGTGAGGTGATACCTCATTGAAGTTTTGATTTGCCTTTCTCTAATAATTAGTGATGTTGAGCAGCTTTTCATGTGCATCTTGGCCATCTCTGGGTCTCCTTTGAAGAAATGTCTATTTAGATATTCTACCCATTTTTGAAGTGGTTTTTTTTTAATATTAAGCTGCATGAGCTGTTTATATATATTGGAGATGAAACCTTTGTCCATTGATTCGTTTTCACATATTTTCTCCCATTCTGAGGGTGGCCTTTTTCCATTCCCGTTTTTTTAACAAAAATAAAGAAAGAAAGAAAAAGAAGTAGAACACAAATGTCCGTAAAATATGCCTCTTGAAACTGTCGTTTTGAAATATGGAGGTCTTTTGAATTTTTTGGTCAGTATACGACCCCAGGATTTGTTTTCAGGACAGGTCTCATTTACAGGCCTGCAATTCTTTTGAATATCAACTGACCATTAGCGCTGGGATTAAAGCTGCTGTTGTGTGAAACGGCCACAAGGTGGCAGCAGTTCTCCTTTACCAAATCTGGTGACTAGGGCAACAGAACCTCAATGGAAGTCATGTTCTAGGTTGTAATTTAGAATGGAATGTGCCAGGAAAAAGACCCTTAAGTTTGTCTCACTATTTCTTGTTCGTTTATTTTTTTCACTTAATTTTTATTTTTTATCACAGCAAGTTTCATTGCAATGTTTGGCTTGTTGTAGGTGTGCAAGATGTGGTTCTTTTACACATATACATATGTCTGTTCTTCCTGGGATCCTTTTCCCATGTATGTTATGACAGAATGTTGAGTAGTCTTCTCTTGGTGTTCCGTAGGTGTTTGGTGATTATATATTTCACCTGTGTTTGTATATGTCTGCTAACCCCAATATCCTAATGTATCCAATCCTCACACCTTTCCATTGGTGAACCATAAGTTTGTTTAATGAATCTGTGATTGCCCTTCTCTGTGGAAATATCTTCACTAGTATCAATTCTTAGGTAACACCTATAAGTGATATCATACGATATGTGTCTTTCTGACTTACTACAAGTCACGTGATTACCTCTAGACTCATCTACGGTGCTGCAAATGGCATTGTGTCCTTTTTTTCCTTGGCTAATATTCTGTCTGTACATGTACCAGTTCTTCTTTGTCCACTCATCTGTTGCTGGACTTTTTGGTTGCTTCCAAGTCATGGCTATGGTAATGCTGCAGCAATGCACATTTGCCTGCCTGTGTCTTTCCAATTCTGTTTTCTTAGCTTATAGGCCCAGGAGTTCGCCTGCTGGATCATATGGTAGCAAAATGTTTACCTTGTAGAGGCACCGCCATTCTGTTCTCATTAGTGGCTCTTACCAGGCTACGTCCCACTTAAAGTTGAGGTTATGCTCTTCTCCACAACACCTTCAGCGTTTATTGTTTGTAGTATTTTTGCTGAAGTTTATTCTGACTAGTGTGAGCTGATACCACTTTGTGGTTGGATTTGCATGCGTCTCATAATACCTTGAAATTGAGTTTTCTGGCATGTCCTTTTTTTCTTCCAACTGTGAGTACAGCTTACCTCTTCAAATTGTTTTCGGGAAGTATGTGTGACATTTAGAAATATTTTGGCCATTACTTCCCTCAAGACATTATGAGGGCAGGTTTCATTCACAGCCCTCCAGTACTGGTGCATATGAAGTGACACTTAGCACAGGTTTTATAGCTGCTCTTGCAGGTAACTGCCAGAGGGTGGCAGCATTTCTGCTTTTCCCAGTCTGTTAACTAGGGAAACAGACCATCCTGGCAGTGGTGTTCCTCGGTTATATATTAGAGTTGAATGTGCCCCAGAAAGCTGATGTCTCCTTACTTATGTTTGTTTTAGAAATTGAATTTATATATTTTTTTTATTGGAGTCATATTCCATTGTGTTCATGGACCACTTCTTCTTTGAGCATTCCTCTGTTGATGGACATTTTCGTAGCTTCCATGTGTTGGCTTTGGTAAATATTGCTGGAGTGCAGGATTGCCAGCATGTGTCTTTTTTTTGTGGTACATGGGCCTCTCACTGCCGTGGACCCTCCCATTGCAGAGCACAGCCTCCGGATGCGCAGGCCCGGCAGCCATAGCTCACGGAAACAGCCGCTCCGCAGCATGTCGGATCTTCCCGATTCGGGTCATGAACCCATGTCCCCTGCACTGGCAGGCGGACTCTCATCCACTGCGCCACCAGTGAATCCCAGCCTGTCTTTTTGATTCTCATCCCCTCAGGCGATAGGCCCAGCAGTGGGTATGCTTGCTTGAATGGTAGCTCAGTATTTATCTTTACAAGGCATGGCATTTTTGTTTTCATAACTGGCTCTTACCATGTCCCACGTTGAAGCAAGGGTAGGCATTTCTCCAAAACCCCTTCAGCATTTATGGTTTGCAGAAGTTTTTGCTGATGGCCATTCTGACTGCTGTGAGCTGATAGGTTTTTGTAATTTGGATTTGCATATCTTTAATTCTTCCTAATGTTTAGCATTTTTCCATGCCTTTTTAAATTTCTGGCAGAGAAAAACAGAAAAATAACGGAGAGTACAATTAAACTCTTGAAATTGTCTTCTTGGATGGTTGCCCTCTTTTGAATTTTTGGGTCAATTTTCGACCCCATGTTTGTTTTTGAGGGCACGTGTTATTCACAGGCCTGCAGTGAGTGTGACTTTAGTGACCATTAGCAGTGGGTTTAAAGCTGCTGTTGTGGGAAATGGCCACAAGGCGGCAGCGTTTCTCCATTCCCAAGTCTGGTTCCTAGGGCAGCAGAGCCTTTCTGGGACCAATGGAATACAGAAGAAGGCATCATTGAAGTCTAACACAGAATACCATGTCCTGGTGGATGGTAGAATGACCAGTAGGGTCTAGGAATTAGGAACTACTGGATGTATATCCTCGGTGGCTTCACTGACTGTCCTAACATCCTTTACCAGGTCCCCAGCAGCCCACGGGGCTCTCGTGGTCAGGCCCCTCCCAGGATATGGGGCTCACCTGGGCAGGGCCCCAGCAGCCAATGGGGTTCTCATGTTCAGGCCACTCCCAGGGTATGGAGCTCACCTGTGAAACTACCCAGCAGCCCATGAGGCTCTCGTGCTTAGGCACCTCCCACGATACAGAGCTCCCCTGGGCAGGTACCATGGCAGGGCTGGGCACACAGGCACCGTGCACATAGCCCTCATTGCAGGGCACCCCAGAACGCCTGTCACGCAGAGCTGACACAGAGCACCTCAGAGCAGCACTTGAACTAACAAACAGCAGCTGTGACAGGTCTCTGACCCTGGGCATCACTCTGTGCAGCCTCCCTCTGCCTGGTCTTCCAGAGACTTCCACTGCAACTGGGGCACCAGACCTTTGTCTCCATCCATCACCCCTCCTCTCCCTGACTCCTGGGCTCCTCTCATTAGGATTAGGTCTTCTTGAAATTGTCTCCCACTCATGGGCCAGATAAAATGATTAGAAAACAAGCCAGGGATGCATCCCCTTGTCTATCCTGACTCTCAGGAGCCCACACCTGTTCCTTGGAACTGGCCGTTTCAGCGAGGTCCATTTTCTGCAGTGTGAGCCACTGAGGGGTGAGGATTGGCTGACCGGAGCAGCCTGTCCCTGCCGGCCAGCCCTCCCCAGGTGTGCCTGGGTTGAGGTCAATATAAACCCCGCTCCAGGGAGCAACAGCCCCTGCAGCTGTGCCTGACGCCATATTCTCTGCCCTGTCAGCAGTCTCGGGGATGTGCTGGTGGGAGGGAGTGAGGGGGCACGGTTTTGTGGGTGGCCCGGTGTGAGAGGGGCTCTGCTGGACTTTCTGCAGGAGTTGCCATTCTGCCACCTGCTAAAGAAGAGGATGGGTCACCCATACCTTCCGCTGGAATTTCTCTGCGGGCAGAGGTGAGGGAGGAAAAAAGCAGTGGGGGCCAAGACAGGACGGATATCTCAGGCAGGGAAATGGAAAGTTTTCAGAAGAGCACCTGGGGCCAGGATCATCCTGGCAGGCCTGCAGGCACCAAGTCAGCCTGCGTGCTTTCGCTGGTGTGGATCCACGGCCCTTCCTCTATGCTTTCAAGTCCTTGTACATATTCAGGTGTTTTACCTGGGAAGTGTGGGAACAGTTCAGCAGCAGCTGGCTGGGGGCTCAGCTCACGTTTACTCACAGACGCCTATGTACGGTCCCCCAGCTTTGCAATGAGGACGCTCCTTGTGGGGGGAATGCTGGCTGCATGGGAGATAATTCTCCGCCTCTGACCAACTTCAGAATTGTTTACCACTGGAGCAAGTGCCCTGATAGGCTGTTCCTCTGTATAACTAGTGGGTTCTGTTTATTTTTTCTGTTTTTTAAGGTAGATTTTATTCCTCATTTATGTATTTATAGAGATAAGCATGGAAATAATTCATTCATATAAATACATCTGTGTGAAGGGAAGAACATTTTTCTGTTTTATTTTTAAATTTTATTTGTTTTTAAAATTTTTGAAATTTAATATTATTTATTTTTTATACAGCAGGTTATTATTAGTTATCTATTTTATACATATACATGTATACAGGTCAGTCCCAATCTCCCAACTCATCCCACCACCACCACCCCATGGCTTCCCCACCTTGATTTCCATACGTTTGTTCTCTAACCCTGTGTCTCTAATTCTGCCCTGCAAACTGGTTCATCTGTACCATTTTTCTAGCTTCCACATATATGCATTAATACGCAATATTTGGTTTTCTCTTTCTGACTTACTTCTCTCTGTAGGACAGTCTCTAGATCCATTCACGTCTCTACAAATGACCCAGTTTCATTCCTTTTTATGGCTGAGCAATATTCCATTTTATATATGTACCACATCTTTATCCATTCGTCTGTCTGTGGGCATTTAGCTTGCTTCCATGACCTGGCTATTGTAAATAGTGCTGCAATGAACATTGTGGTGAATGTGTCTTTTTGATTTATGGTTTTCTCTGGGTATATGCCCAGAAGTGGGATTGCTGGATCATATGGTAACTGTATTTTTAGTTTTTTTAATGAACCTCCATACTCTTCTCCTTAGTGACTGTATCAATTGACATTCCCACCAATAGTGGAAGAGGGATGCATTTGTCCACACCCTCCACAGCATTTGTAGTTTGTAGATTTTCTGATGATGCCCATTCTAACAGGTGTGAGGTGATACCTCATTGAAGTTTTGATTTGCCTTTCTCTAATAATTAGTGATGTTGAGCAGCTTTTCATGTGCATCTTGGCCATCTCTGGGTCTCCTTTGAAGAAATGTCTATTTAGATATTCTACCCATTTTTGAAGTGGTTTTTTTTTAATATTAAGCTGCATGAGCTGTTTATATATATTGGAGATGAAACCTTTGTCCATTGATTCGTTTTCACATATTTTCTCCCATTCTGAGGGTGGCCTTTTTCCATTCCCGTTTTTTTAACAAAAATAAAGAAAGAAAGAAAAAGAAGTAGAACACAAATGTCCGTAAAATATGCCTCTTGAAACTGTCGTTTTGAAATATGGAGGTCTTTTGAATTTTTTGGTCAGTATACGACCCCAGGATTTGTTTTCAGGACAGGTCTCATTTACAGGCCTGCAATTCTTTTGAATATCAACTGACCATTAGCGCTGGGATTAAAGCTGCTGTTGTGTGAAACGGCCACAAGGTGGCAGCAGTTCTCCTTTACCAAATCTGGTGACTAGGGCAACAGAACCTCAATGGAAGTCATGTTCTAGGTTGTAATTTAGAATGGAATGTGCCAGGAAAAAGACCCTTAAGTTTGTCTCACTATTTCTTGTTCGTTTATTTTTTTCACTTAATTTTTATTTTTTATCACAGCAAGTTTGATTGCAATGTTTGGCTTGTTGTAGGTGTGCAAGATGTGGTTCTTTTACACATATACATATGTCTGTTCTTCCTGGGATCCTTTTCCCATGTATGTTATGACAGAATGTTGAGTAGTCTTCTCTTGGTGTTCCGTAGGTGTTTGGTGATTATATATTTCACCTGTGTTTGTATATGTCTGCTAACCCCAATATCCTAATGTATCCAATCCTCACACCTTTCCATTGGTGAACCATAAGTTTGTTTAATGAATCTGTGATTGCCCTTCTCTGTGGAAATATCTTCACTAGTATCAATTCTTAGGTAACACCTATAAGTGATATCATACGATATGTGTCTTTCTGACTTACTACAAGTCACGTGATTACCTCTAGACTCATCTACGGTGCTGCAAATGGCATTGTGTCCTTTTTTTCCTTGGCTAATATTCTGTCTGTACATGTACCAGTTCTTCTTTGTCCACTCATCTGTTGCTGGACTTTTTGGTTGCTTCCAAGTCATGGCTATGGTAATGCTGCAGCAATGCACATTTGCCTGCCTGTGTCTTTCCAATTCTGTTTTCTTAGCTTATAGGCCCAGGAGTTCGCCTGCTGGATCATATGGTAGCAAAATGTTTACCTTGTAGAGGCACCGCCATTCTGTTCTCATTAGTGGCTCTTACCAGGCTACGTCCCACTTAAAGTTGAGGTTATGCTCTTCTCCACAACACCTTCAGCGTTTATTGTTTGTAGTATTTTTGCTGAAGTTTATTCTGACTAGTGTGAGCTGATACCACTTTGTGGTTGGATTTGCATGCGTCTCATAATACCTTGAAATTGAGTTTTCTGGCATGTCCTTTTTTTCTTCCAACTGTGAGTACAGCTTACCTCTTCAAATTGTTTTCGGGAAGTATGTGTGACATTTAGAAATATTTTGGCCATTACTTCCCTCAAGACATTATGAGGGCAGGTTTCATTCACAGCCCTCCAGTACTGGTGCATATGAAGTGACACTTAGCACAGGTTTTATAGCTGCTCTTGCAGGTAACTGCCAGAGGGTGGCAGCATTTCTGCTTTTCCCAGTCTGTTAACTAGGGAAACAGACCATCCTGGCAGTGGTGTTCCTCGGTTATATATTAGAGTTGAATGTGCCCCAGAAAGCTGATGTCTCCTTACTTATGTTTGTTTTAGAAATTGAATTTATATATTTTTTTTATTGGAGTCATATTCCATTGTGTTCATGGACCACTTCTTCTTTGAGCATTCCTCTGTTGATGGACATTTTCGTAGCTTCCATGTGTTGGCTTTGGTAAATATTGCTGGAGTGCAGGATTGCCAGCATGTGTCTTTTTTTTGTGGTACATGGGCCTCTCACTGCTGTGGACCCTCCCATTGCAGAGCACAGCCTCCGGATGCGCAGGCCCGGCAGCCATAGCTCACGGAAACAGCCGCTCCGCAGCATGTCGGATCTTCCCGATTCGGGTCATGAACCCATGTCCCCTGCACTGGCAGGCGGACTCTCATCCACTGCGCCACCAGTGAATCCCAGCCTGTCTTTTTGATTCTCATCCCCTCAGACGATAGGCCCAGCAGTGGGTATGCTTGCTTGAATGGTAGCTCAGTATTTATCTTTACAAGGCATGGCATTTTTGTTTTCATAACTGGCTCTTACCATGTCCCACGTTGAAGCAAGGGTAGGCATTTCTCCAAAACCCCTTCAGCATTTATGGTTTGCAGAAGTTTTTGCTGATGGCCATTCTGACTGCTGTGAGCTGATAGGTTTTTGTAATTTGGATTTGCATATCTTTAATTCTTCCTAATGTTTAGCATTTTTCCATGCCTTTTTAAATTTCTGGCAGAGAAAAACAGAAAAATAACGGAGAGTACAATTAAACTCTTGAAATTGTCTTCTTGGATGGTTGCCCTCTTTTGAATTTTTGGGTCAATTTTCGACCCCATGTTTGTTTTTGAGGGCACGTGTTATTCACAGGCCTGCAGTGAGTGTGACTTTAGTGACCATTAGCAGTGGGTTTAAAGCTGCTGTTGTGGGAAATGGCCACAAGGCGGCAGCGTTTCTCCATTCCCAAGTCTGGTTCCTAGGGCAGCAGAGCCTTTCTGGGACCAATGGAATACAGAAGAAGGCATCATTGAAGTCTAACACAGAATACCATGTCCTGGTGGATGGTAGAATGACCAGTAGGGTCTAGGAATTAGGAACTACTGGATGTATATCCTCGGTGGCTTCACTGACTGTCCTAACATCCTTTACCAGGTCTCCAGCAGCCCACGGGGCTCTCGTGGTCAGGCCCCTCCCAGGATATGGGGCTCACCTGGGCAGGGCCCCAGCAGCCAATGGGGTTCTCATGTTCAGGCCACTCCCAGGGTATGGAGCTCACCTGTGAAACTACCCAGCAGCCCATGAGGCTCTCGTGCTTAGGCACCTCCCACGATACAGAGCTCCCCTGGGCAGGTACCATGGCAGGGCTGGGCACACAGGCACCGTGCACATAGCCCTCATTGCAGGGCACCCCAGAACGCCTGTCACGCAGAGCTGACACAGAGCACCTCAGAGCAGCACTTGAACTAACAAACAGCAGCTGTGACAGGTCTCTGACCCTGGGCATCACTCTGTGCAGCCTCCCTCTGCCTGGTCTTCCAGAGACTTCCACTGCAACTGGGGCACCAGACCTTTGTCTCCATCCATCACCCCTCCTCTCCCTGACTCCTGGGCTCCTCTCATTAGGATTAGGTCTTCTTGAAATTGTCTCCCACTCATGGGCCAGATAAAATGATTAGAAAACAAGCCAGGGATGCATCCCCTTGTCTATCCTGACTCTCAGGAGCCCACACCTGTTCCTTGGAACTGGCCGTTTCAGCGAGGTCCATTTTCTGCAGTGTGAGCCACTGAGGGGTGAGGATTGGCTGACCGGAGCAGCCTGTCCCTGCCGGCCAGCCCTCCCCAGGTGTGCCTGGGTTGAGGTCAATATAAACCCCGCTCCAGGGAGCAACAGCCCCTGCAGCTGTGCCTGACGCCATATTCTCTGCCCCGTCAGCAGTCTCGGGGCTGTGCTGGTGGGAGGGAGTGAGGGGGCATGGTTTTGTGGGTGGCCCGGTGTGAGAGGGGCTCTGCTGGACTTTCTGCAGGAGTTGCCATTCTGCCACCTGCTAAAGAAGAGGATGGGTCACCCATACCTTCCGCTGGAATTTCTCTGCGGGCAGAGGTGAGGGAGGAAAAAAGCAGTGGGGGCCAAGACAGGACGGATATCTCAGGCAGGGAAATGGAAAGTTTTCAGAAGAGCACCTGGGGCCAGGATCATCCTGGCAGGCCTGCAGGCACCAAGTCAGCCTGCGTGTTTTCGCTGGTGTGGATCCACGGCCCTTCCTCTATGCTTTCAAGTCCTTGTACATATTCAGGTGTTTTACCTGGGAAGTGTGGGAACAGTTCAGCAGCAGCTGGCTGGGGGCTCAGCTCACGTTTACTCACAGACGCCTATGTACGGTCCCCCAGCTTTGCAATGAGGACGCTCCTTGCGGGGGGACTGCTGGCTGCATGGGAGATAATTCTCCACCTCTGACCAACGTCAGAATTGTTTACCACTGGAGAAAGTGCCCTCATAGGGTGTTCCTCTGTATAACTAGTGGGTTCTGTTTATTTTTTCTGTTTTTTTCAAGGTAGATTTTATTCCTCATTTATGTATTTATAGATATAAGCATGGAAATAATTCATTCATATAAATACATCTGTGTGAAGGGAAGAACATTTTTCTGCTTTATTTTTAAATTTTATTTGTTTTTAAAATTTTTGAAATTTAATATTATTTATTTTTTTATACAGCAGGTTATTATTAGTTATCTATTTTATACATATACATGTATACAGGTCAGTCCCAATCTCCCAACTCATCCCACCACCACCACCCCATGGCTTCCCCCCCTTGATTTCCATACGTTTGTTCTCTAACCCTGTGTCTCTAATTCTGCCCTGCAAACTGGTTCATCTGTACCATTTTTCGAGCTTCCACATATATGCATTAATACGCAATATTTGGTTTTCCCTTTCTGACTTACTTCTCTCTGTAGGACAGTCTCTAGATCCATTCACGTCTCTACAAATGACCCAGTTTCATTCCTTTTTATGGCTGAGCAATATTCCATTTTATATATGTACCACATCTTTATCCATTCGTCTGTCTGTGGGCATTTAGCTTGCTTCCATGACCTGGCTATTGTAAATAGTGCTGCAATGAACATTGTGGTGAATGTGTCTTTTTGATTTATGGTTTTCTCTGGGTATATGCCCAGAAGTGGGATTGCTGGATCATATGGTAATTGTATTTTTAGTTTTTTTAATGAACCTCCATACTCTTCTCCTTAGTGACTGTATCAATTGACATTCCCACCAATAGTGGAAGAGGGATCCATTTGTCCACACCCTCCGCAGCATTTGTAGTTGGTAGATTTTCTGATGATGCCCATTCTAACAGGTGTGAGGTGATACCTCATTGAAGTTTTGATTTGCCTTTCTCTAATAATTAGTGATGTTGAGCAGCTTTTCATGTGCATCTTGGCCATCTCTGGGTCTCCTTTGAAGAAATGTCTATTTAGATATTCTACCCATTTTTGAAGTGGTTTTTTTTTAATATTAAGCTGCATGAGCTGTTTATATATATTGGAGATGAAACCTTTGTCCATTGATTCGTTTTCACATATTTTCTCCCATTCTGAGGGTGGCCTTTTTCCATTCCCGTTTTTTTAACAAAAATAAAGAAAGAAAGAAAAAGAAGCAGAACACAAATGTCCGTAAAATATGCCTCTTGAAACTGTCGTTTTGAAATATGGAGGTCTTTTGAATTTTTTGGTCAGTATACGACCCCAGGATTTGTTTTCAGGACAGGTCTCATTTACAGGCCTGCAATTCTTTTGAATATCAACTGACCATTAGCGCTGGGATTAAAGCTGCTGTTGTGTGAAACGGCCACAAGGTGGCAGCAGTTCTCCTTTACCAAATCTGGTGACTAGGGCAACAGAACCTCAATGGAAGGCCTGTTCTAGGTTGTAATTTAGAATGGAATGTGCCAGGAAAAAGACCCTTAAGTTTGTCTCACTATTTCTTGTTCGTTTTTTTTTCATTTAATTTTTATTTTTTATCACAGCAAGTTTGATTGCAATGTTTGGCTTGTTGTAGGTGTGCAAGATGTGGTTCTTTTACACATATACATATGTCTGTTCTTCCTGGGATCCTTTTCCCATGTATGTTATGACAGAATGTTGAGTAGTCTTCTCTTGGTGTTCCGTAGGTGTTTGGTGATTATATATTTCACCTGTGTTTGTATATGTCTGCTAACCCCAATATCCTAATGTATCCAATCCTCACACCTTTCCATTGGTGAACCATAAGTTTGTTTAATGAATCTGTGATTGCCCTTCTCTGTGGAAATATCTTCACTAGTATCAATTCTTAGGTAACACCTATAAGTGATATCATACGATATGTGTCTTTCTGACTTACTACAAGTCACGTGATTACCTCTAGACTCATCTACGGTGCTGCAAATGGCATTGTGTCCTTTTTTTCCTTGGCTAATATTCTGTCTGTACATGTACCAGTTCTTCTTTGTCCACTCATCTGTTGCTGGACTTTTTGGTTGCTTCCAAGTCATGGCTATGGTAATGCTGCAGCAATGCACATTTGCCTGCCTGTGTCTTTCCAATTCTGTTTTCTTAGCTTATAGGCCCAGGAGTTCGCCTGCTGGATCATATGGTAGCAAAATGTTTACCTTGTAGAGGCACCGCCATTCTGTTCTCATTAGTGGCTCTTACCAGGCTACGTCCCACTTAAAGTTGAGGTTATGCTCTTCTCCACAACACCTTCAGCGTTTATTGTTTGTAGTATTTTTGCTGAAGTTTATTCTGACTAGTGTGAGCTGATACCACTTTGTGGTTGGATTTGCATGCGTCTCATAATACCTTGAAATTGAGTTTTCTGGCATGTCCTTTTTTTCTTCCAACTGTGAGTACAGCTTACCTTTTCAAATTGTTTTCGGGAAGTATGTGTGACATTTAGAAATATTTTGGCCATTACCTCCCTCAAGACATTATGAGGGCAGGTTTCATTCACAGCCCTCCAGTACTGGTGCATATGAAGTGACACTTAGCACAGGTTTTATAGCTGCTCTTGCAGGTAACTGCCAGAGAGTGGCAGCATTTCTGCTTTTCCCAGTCTGTTAACTAGGGAAACAGACCATCCTGGCAGTGGTGTTCCTCGGTTATATATTAGAGTTGAATGTGCCCCAGAAAGCTGATGTCTCCTTACTTATGTTTGTTTTAGAAATTGAATTTATATATTTTTTTATTGGAGTCATATTCCATTGTGTTCATGGACCACTTCTTTGAGCATTCCTCTGTTGATGGACATTTTCGTAGCTTCCATGTGTTGGCTTTGGTACATATTGCTGGAGTGCAGGATTGCCAGCATGTGTCTTTTGTTTGTGGTACATGGGCCTCTCACTGCCGTGGACCCTCCCATTGCAGAGCACAGCCTCCGGATGCACAGGCCCGGCAACCATAGCTCACGGAAACAGCCACTCCGCAGCATGTGGGATCTTCCCGATTCGGGGCATGAACCCATGTCCCCTGCACTGGCAGGTGGACTCTCATCCACTGCGCCACCAGTGAATCCCAGCCTGTCTTTTTGAGTCTCATCCCCTCAGGCGATAGGCCCAGCAGTGGGTATGCTTGCTTGAATGGTAGCTCAGTATTTATCTTTACAAGGCATGGCATTTTTGTTTTCATAACTGGCTCTTACCATGTCCCACGTTGAAGCAAGGGTAGGCATTTCTCCAAAACCGCTTCAGCATTTATGGTTTGCAGAATTTTTGCTGATGGCCATTCTGACTGCTGTGAGCTGATAGGTTTTTGTAATTTGGATTTGCATATCTTTAATTCTTCCTAATGTTTAGCATTTTTCCATGCCTTTTTAAATTTCTGGCAGAGAAAAACAGAAAAATAACGGAGAGTACAATTAAACTCTTGAAATTGTCTTCTTGGATGGTTGCCCTCTTTTGAATTTTTGGGTCAATTTTCGACCCCATGTTTGTTTTTGAGGGCACGTGTTATTCACAGGCCTGCAGTGAGTGTGACTTTAGTGACCATTAGCAGTGGGTTTAAAGCTGCTGTTGTGGGAAATGGCCACAAGGCGGCAGCGTTTCTCCATTCCCAAGTCTGGTTCCTAGGGCAGCAGAGCCCTTCTGGGACCAATGGAATACAGAAGAAGGCATCATTGAAGTCTAACACAGAATACCATGTCCTGGTGGATGGTAGAATGACCAGTAGGGTCTAGGAATTAGGAACTACTGGATGTATATCCTCGGTGGCTTCACTGACTGTCCTAACATCCTTTACCAGGTCCCCAGCAGCCCACGGGGCTCTCGTGGTCAGGCCCCTCCCAGGATATGGGGCTCACCTGGGCAGGGCCCCAGCAGCCAATGGGGTTCTCATGTTCAGGCCACTCCCAGGGTATGGAGCTCACCTGTGAAACTACCCAGCAGCCCATGAGGCTCTCGTGCTTAGGCACCTCCCACGATACAGAGCTCCCCTGGGCAGGTACCATGGCAGGGCTGGGCACACAGGCACCGTGCACATAGCCCTCATTGCAGGGCACCCCAGAACGCCTGTCACGCAGAGCTGACACAGAGCACCTCAGAGCAGCACTTGAACTAACAAACAGCAGCTCCGACAGGTCTCTGACCCTGGGCATCACTCTGTGCAGCCTCCCTCTGCCTGGTCTTCCAGAGACTTCCACTGCAGCCGGGGCACCAGGCCTTTGTCTCCAACCATCACCCCTCCTCTCCCTGACTCCTGGGCTCCTCTCATTAGGATTAGGTCTTCTTGAAATTGTCTCCCACTCATGGGCCAGATAAAATGATTAGAAAACAAGCCAGGGACGCAGCCCCTTGTCTATCCTGACTCTCAGGAGCCCACACCTGTTGCTTGGAACTGGCCGTTTCAGCGAGGTCCATTTTCTGCAGTGTGAGCCACTGAGGGGTGAGGATTGGCTGACCGGAGCAGCCTGTCCCTGCCGGCCAGCCCTCCCCAGGTGTGCCTGGGTTGAGGTCAATATAAACCCCGCTCCAGGGAGCAACAGCCCCTGCAGCTGTGCCTGACGCCATATTCTCTGCCCCGTCAGCAGTCTCGGGGCTGTGCTGGTGGGAGGGAGTGAGGGGGCATGGTTTTGTGGGTGGCCCGGTGTGAGAGGGGCTCTGCTGGGCTTTCTGCAGGAGTTGACAGACTGCCACCTGCTAAAGAAGAGGATGGGTCACCCATACCTTCCGCTGGAATTTCTCTGCGGGCAGAGGTGAGGGAGGAAAAAAGCAGTGGGGGCCAAGACAGGACGGATATCTCAGGCAGGGAAATGGAAAGTTTTCAGAAGAGCACCTGGGGCCAGGATCATCCTGGCAGGCCTGCAGGCACCAAGTCAGCCTGCGTGCTTTCGCTGGTGTGGATCCACGGCCCTTCCTCTATGCTTTCAAGTCCTTGTACATATTCAGGTGTTTTACCTGGGAAGTGTGGGAACAGTTCAGCAGCAGCTGGCTGGGGGCTCAGCTCACGTTTACTCACAGACGCCTATGTACGGTCCCCCAGCTTTGCAATGAGGATGCTCCTTGCGGGGGGAATGCTGGCTGCATGGGAGATAATTCTCCGCCTCTGACCAACTTCAGAATTGTTTACCACTGGAGCACGTGCCCGGATAGGGTGTTCCTCTGTATAACTAGTGGGTTCTGTTTATTTTTCTGTTTTTTTAAGGTAGAT
Organism: Mesoplodon densirostris; assembly: GCF_025265405.1. Classification (NCBI taxonomy): domain Eukaryota; kingdom Metazoa; phylum Chordata; class Mammalia; order Artiodactyla; family Ziphiidae; genus Mesoplodon; species Mesoplodon densirostris. The sequence continues at coordinate 96,754,995 of NC_082664.1, read as the reverse complement.
TTTATTCCTCATTTATGTATTTATAGATATAAGCATGGAAATAATTCATTCATATAAATACATCTGTGTGAAGGGAAGAACATTTTTCTGTTTTATTTTTAAATTGTATTTGTTTTTAAAATTTTTGAAATTTAATATTATTTATTTTTTTATACAGCAGGTTATTATTAGTTATCTATTTTATACATATACATGTATACAGGTCAGTCCCAATCTCCCAACTCATCCCACCACCACCACCCCATGGCTTCCCCCCCTTGATTTCCATACGTTTGTTCTCTAACCCTGTGTCTCTAATTCTGCCCTGAAAACTGGTTCTTCTGTACCATTTTTCTAGCTTCCACATATATGCATTAATACGCAATATTTGGTTTTCCCTTTCTGACTTACTTCTCTCTGTAGGACAGTCTCTAGATCCATTCACGTCTCTACAAATGACCCAGTTTCATTCCTTTTTATGGCTGAGCAATATTCCATTTTATATATGTACCACATCTTTATCCATTCGTCTGTCTGTGGGCATTTAGCTTGCTTCCATGACCTGGCTATTGTAAATAGTGCTGCAATGAACATTGTGGTGAATGTGTCTTTTTGATTTATGGTTTTCTCTGGGTATATGCCCAGAAGTGGGATTGCTGGATCATATGGTAACTGTATTTTTAGTTTTTTTAATGAACCTCCATACTCTTCTCCTTAGTGACTGTATCAATTGACATTCCCACCAATAGTGGAAGAGGGATCCATTTGTCCACACCCTCCACAGCATTTGTAGTTTGTAGATTTTCTGATGATGCCCATTCTAACAGGTGTGAGGTGATACCTCATTGAAGTTTTGACTTGCCTTTCTCTAATAATTAGTGATGTTGAGCAGCTTTTCATGTGCATCTTGGCCATCTCTGGGTCTCCTTTGAAGAAATGTCTATTTAGATATTCTACCCATTTTTGAAGTGGTTTTTTTTAATATTAAGCTGCATAAACTGTTTATATATATTGGAGATTAAACCTTTGTCCATTGATTCGTTTTCACATATTTTCTCCCATTCTGAGGGTTGCCTTTTTCCATTCCCGTTTTTTTAACAAAAATAAAGAAAGAAAGAAAAAGAAGCAGAACACAAATGTCCGTAAAATATGCCTCTTGAAACTGTCGTTTTGAAATATGGAGGTCTTTTGAATTTTTTGGTCAGTATACGACCCCAGGATTTGTTTTCAGGACAGGTCTCATTTACAGGCCTGCAATTCTTTTGAATATCAACTGACCATTAGCGCTGGGATTAAAGCTGCTGTTGTGTGAAACGGCCACAAGGTGGCAGCAGTTCTCCTTTACCAAATCTGGTGACTAGGGCAACAGAACCTCAATGGAAGTCGTGTTCTAGGTTGTAATTTAGAATGGAATGTGCCAGGAAAAAGACCCTTAAGTTTGTCTCACTATTTCTTGTTGGTTTTTTTTTCATTTAATTTTTATTTTTTATCACAGCAAGTTTGATTGCAATGTTTGGCTTGTTGTAGGTGTGCAAGATGTGGTTCTTTTACACATATACGTATATTTGTTCTTCCTGGGATCCTTTTCCCATGTATGTTATCATAGAATGTTGAGTAGCCTTCTCTTGGTGTTCCGTAGGTGTTTGGTGATTATATATTTCACCTGTGTTTGTATATGTCTGCTAACCCCAATATCCTAATGTATCCAATCCTCACACCTTTCCATTGGTGAACCATAAGTTTGTTTAATGAATCTGTGATTGCCCTTCTCTGTGGAAATATCTTCACTAGTATCAATTCTTAGGTAACACCTATAAGTGATATCATACGATATGTGTCTTTCTGACTTACTACAAGTCATGTGATTACCTCTAGACTCATCTACGGTCCTGCAAATGGCATTGTGTCCTTTTTTTCCTTGGCTAATATTCTGTCTGTACATGTACCAGTTCTTCTTTGTCCACTCATCTGTTGCTGGACTTTTTGGTTGCTTCCATGTCATGGCTATGGTAATGCTGCAGCAATGCACATTTGCCTGCCTGTGTCTTTCCAATTCTGTTTTCTTAGCTTATAGGCCCAGGAGTTCGCCTGCTGGATCATATGGTAGCAAAATGTTTACCTTGTAGAGGCACCGCCATTCTGTTCTCATTAGTGGCTCTTACCAGGCTACGTCCCACTTAAAGTTGAGGTTATGCTCTTCTCCACAACACCTTCAGCGTTTATTGTTTGTAGTATTTTTGCTGAAGTTTATTCTGACTAGTGTGAGCTGATACCACTTTGTGGTTGGATTTGCATGCGTCTCATAATACCTTGAAATTGAGTTTTCTGGCATGTCCTTTTTTTCTTCCAACTGTGAGTACAGCTTACCTTTTCAAATTGTTTTCGGGAAGTATGTGTGACATTTAGAAATATTTTGGCCATTACCTCCCTCAAGACATTATGAGGGCAGGTTTCATTCACAGCCCTCCAGTACTGGTGCATATGAAGTGACACTTAGCACAGGTTTTATAGCTGCTCTTGCAGGTAACTGCCAGAGAGTGGCAGCATTTCTGCTTTTCCCAGTCTGTTAACTAGGGAAACAGACCATCCTGGCAGTGGTGTTCCTCGGTTATATATTAGAGTTGAATGTGCCCCAGAAAGCTGATGTCTCCTTACTTATGTTTGTTTTAGAAATTGAATATATATATTTTTTAATTGGAGTCATATTCCATTGTGTTCATGGACCACTTCCTCTTTGAGCATTCCTCTGTTGATGGACATTTTCGTAGCTTCCATGTGTTGGCTTTGGTACATATTGCTGGAGTGCAGGATTGCCAGCATGTGTCTTTTTTTTGTGGTACATGGGCCTCTCACTGCCGTGGACCCTCCCATTACAGAGCGCAGCCTCCGGATGTGCAGGCCCGGCAACCATAGCTCACGGAAACAGCCGCTCCGCAGCATGTGGGATCTTCCCGATTCGGGGCATGAACCCATGTCCCCTGCACTGGCAGGCGGACTCTCATCCACTGCGCCACCAGTGAATCCCAGCCTGTCTTTTTGATTCTCATCCCCTCAGGCGATAGGCCCAGCAGTGGGTATGCTTGCTTGAATGGTAGCTCAGTATTTATCTTTACAAGGCATGGCATTTTTGTTTTCATAACTGGCTCTTACCATGTCCCACGTTGAAGCAAGGGTAGGCATTTCTCCAAAACCCCTTCAGCATTTATGGTTTGCAGAATTTTTGCTGATGGCCATTCTGACTGCTGTGAGCTGATAGGTTTTTGTAATTTGGATTTGCATATCTTTAATTCTTCCTAATGTTTAGCATTTTTCCATGCCTTTTTAAATTTCTGGCAGAGAAAAACAGAAAAATAACGGAGAGTACAATTAAACTCTTGAAATTGTCTTCTTGGATGGTTGCCCTCTTTTGAATTTTTGGGTCAATTTTCGACCCCATGTTTGTTTTTGAGGGCAGGTGTTATTCACAGGCCTGCAGTGAGTGTGACTATTTAGTGACCATTAGCAGTGGGTTTAAAGCTGCTGTTGTGGGAAATGGCCACAAGGCGGAAGCGTTTCTCCATTCCCAAGTCTGGTTCCTAGGGCAGCAGAGCCTTTCTGGGACCAATGGAATACAGAAGAAGGCATCATTGAAGTCTAACACAGAATACCATGTCCTGGTGGATGGGAGAATGACCAGTAGGGTCTAGGAATTAGGAACTACTGGATGTATATCCTCGGTGGCTTCACTGACTGTCCTAACATCCTTTACCAGGTCCCCAGCAGCCCACGGGGCTCTCGTGGTCAGGCCCCTCGCAGGATATGGGGCTCACCTGGGCAGGGCCCCAGCAGCCAATGGGGTTCTCATGTTCAGGCCACTCCCAGGGTATGGAGCTCACCTGTGAAACTACCCAGCAGCCCATGAGGCTCTCATGCTTAGGCACCTCACACGATACAGAGCTCCCCTGGGCAGGTACCATGGCAGGGCTGGGCACACAGGAACCGTGCACATAGCCCTCAATGCAGAGCACCCCAGAACGCCTGTCACGCAGAGCTGACACAGAGCACCTCAGAGCAGCACTTGAACTAACAAACAGCAGCTCCGACAGGTCTCTGACCCTGGGCATCACTCTGTGCAGCCTCCCTCTGCCTGGTCTTCCAGAGACTTCCACTGCAGCCGGGGCACCAGGCCTTTGTCTCCAACCATCACCCCTCCTCTCCCTGACTCCTGGGCTCCTCTCATTAGGATTAGGTCTTCTTGAAATTGTCTCCCACTCATGGGCCAGATAAAATGATTAGAAAACAAGCCAGGGACGCAGCCCCTTGTCTATCCTGACTCTCAGGAGCCCACACCTGTTGCTTGGAACTGGCCGTTTCAGCGAGGTCCATTTTCTGCAGTGTGAGCCACTGAGGGGTGAGGATTGGCTGACCGGAGCAGCCTGTCCCTGCCGGCCAGCCCTCCCCAGGTGTGCCTGGGTTGAGGTCAATATAAACCCCGCTCCAGGGAGCAACAGCCCCTGCAGCTGTGCCTGACGCCATATTCTCTGCCCCGTCAGCAGTCTCGGGGCTGTGCTGGTGGGAGGGAGTGAGGGGGCATGGTTTTGTGGGTGGCCCGGTGTGAGAGGGGCTCTGCTGGGCTTTCTGCAGGAGTTGACAGACTGCCACCTGCTAAAGAAGAGGATGGGTCACCCATACCTTCCGCTGGAATTTCTCTGCGGGCAGAGGTGAGGGAGGAAAAAAGCAGTGGGGGCCAAGACAGGACGGATATCTCAGGCAGGGAAATGGAAAGTTTTCAGAAGAGCACCTGGGGCCAGGATCATCCTGGCAGGCCTGCAGGCACCAAGTCAGCCTGCGTGCTTTCGCTGGTGTGGATCCACGGCCCTTCCTCTATGCTTTCAAGTCCTTGTACATATTCAGGTGTTTTACCTGGGAAGTGTGGGAACAGTTCAGCAGCAGCTGGCTGGGGGCTCAGCTCACGTTTACTCACAGACGCCTATGTACGGTCCCCCAGCTTTGCAATGAGGACGCTCCTTGTGGGGGGAATGCTGGCTGCATGGGAGATAATTCTCCACCTCTGACCAACTTCAGAATTGTTTACCACTGGAGCAAGTGCCCTGATAGGGTGTTCCTCTGTATAACTAGTGGGTTCTGTTTATTTTTTCTGTTTTTTTAAGGTAGATTTTATTCCTCATTTATGTATTTATAGAGATAAGCATGGAAATAATTCATTCATATAAATACATCTGTGTGAAGGGAAGAACATTTTTCTGTTTTATTTTTAAATTTTATTTGTTTTTAAAATTTTTGAAATTTAATATTATTTATTTTTTTATACAGCAGGTTATTATTAGTTATCTATTTTATACATATACATGTATACAGGTCAGTCCCAATCTCCCAACTCATCCCACCACCACCACCCCATGGCTTCCCCACCTTGATTTCCATACGTTTGTTCTCTAACCCTGTGTCTCTAATTCTGCCCTGAAAACTGGTTCATCTGTACCATTTTTCTAGCTTCCACATATATGCATTAATACGCAATATTTGGTTTTCTCTTTCTGACTTACTTCTCTCTGTAGGACAGTCTCTAGATCCATTCACGTCTCTACAAATGACCCAGTTTCATTCCTTTTTATGGCTGAGCAATATTCCATTTTATATATGTACCACATCTTTATCCATTCGTCTGTCTGTGGGCATTTAGCTTGCTTCCATGACCTGGCTATTGTAAATAGTGCTGCAATGAACATTGTGGTGAATGTGTCTTTTTGATTTATGGTTTTCTCTGGGTATATGCCCAGAAGTGGGATTGCTGGATCATATGGTAACTGTATTTTTAGTTTTTTTAATGAACCTCCATACTCTTCTCCTTAGTGACTGTATCAATTGACATTCCCACCAATAGTGGAAGAGGGATGCATTTGTCCACACCCTCCACAGCATTTGTAGTTTGTAGATTTTCTGATGATGCCCATTCTAACAGGTGTGAGGTGATACCTCATTGAAGTTTTGATTTGCCTTTCTCTAATAATTAGTGATGTTGAGCAGCTTTTCATGTGCATCTTGGCCATCTCTGGGTCTCCTTTGAAGAAATGTCTATTTAGATATTCTACCCATTTTTGAAGTGGTTTTTTTTTAATATTAAGCTGCATGAGCTGTTTATATATATTGGAGATGAAACCTTTGTCCATTGATTCGTTTTCACATATTTTCTCCCATTCTGAGGGTGGCCTTTTTCCATTCCCGTTTTTTTAACAAAAATAAAGAAAGAAAGAAAAAGAAGTAGAACACAAATGTCCGTAAAATATGCCTCTTGAAACTGTCGTTTTGAAATATGGAGGTCTTTTGAATTTTTTGGTCAGTATACGACCCCAGGATTTGTTTTCAGGACAGGTCTCATTTACAGGCCTGCAATTCTTTTGAATATCAACTGACCATTAGCGCTGGGATTAAAGCTGCTGTTGTGTGAAACGGCCACAAGGTGGCAGCAGTTCTCCTTTACCAAATCTGGTGACTAGGGCAACAGAACCTCAATGGAAGTCATGTTCTAGGTTGTAATTTAGAATGGAATGTGCCAGGAAAAAGACCCTTAAGTTTGTCTCACTATTTCTTGTTCGTTTATTTTTTTCACTTAATTTTTATTTTTTATCACAGCAAGTTTCATTGCAATGTTTGGCTTGTTGTAGGTGTGCAAGATGTGGTTCTTTTACACATATACATATGTCTGTTCTTCCTGGGATCCTTTTCCCATGTATGTTATGACAGAATGTTGAGTAGTCTTCTCTTGGTGTTCCGTAGGTGTTTGGTGATTATATATTTCACCTGTGTTTGTATATGTCTGCTAACCCCAATATCCTAATGTATCCAATCCTCACACCTTTCCATTGGTGAACCATAAGTTTGTTTAATGAATCTGTGATTGCCCTTCTCTGTGGAAATATCTTCACTAGTATCAATTCTTAGGTAACACCTATAAGTGATATCATACGATATGTGTCTTTCTGACTTACTACAAGTCACGTGATTACCTCTAGACTCATCTACGGTGCTGCAAATGGCATTGTGTCCTTTTTTTCCTTGGCTAATATTCTGTCTGTACATGTACCAGTTCTTCTTTGTCCACTCATCTGTTGCTGGACTTTTTGGTTGCTTCCAAGTCATGGCTATGGTAATGCTGCAGCAATGCACATTTGCCTGCCTGTGTCTTTCCAATTCTGTTTTCTTAGCTTATAGGCCCAGGAGTTCGCCTGCTGGATCATATGGTAGCAAAATGTTTACCTTGTAGAGGCACCGCCATTCTGTTCTCATTAGTGGCTCTTACCAGGCTACGTCCCACTTAAAGTTGAGGTTATGCTCTTCTCCACAACACCTTCAGCGTTTATTGTTTGTAGTATTTTTGCTGAAGTTTATTCTGACTAGTGTGAGCTGATACCACTTTGTGGTTGGATTTGCATGCGTCTCATAATACCTTGAAATTGAGTTTTCTGGCATGTCCTTTTTTTCTTCCAACTGTGAGTACAGCTTACCTCTTCAAATTGTTTTCGGGAAGTATGTGTGACATTTAGAAATATTTTGGCCATTACTTCCCTCAAGACATTATGAGGGCAGGTTTCATTCACAGCCCTCCAGTACTGGTGCATATGAAGTGACACTTAGCACAGGTTTTATAGCTGCTCTTGCAGGTAACTGCCAGAGGGTGGCAGCATTTCTGCTTTTCCCAGTCTGTTAACTAGGGAAACAGACCATCCTGGCAGTGGTGTTCCTCGGTTATATATTAGAGTTGAATGTGCCCCAGAAAGCTGATGTCTCCTTACTTATGTTTGTTTTAGAAATGGAATTTATATATTTTTTTTATTGGAGTCATATTCCATTGTGTTCATGGACCACTTCTTCTTTGAGCATTCCTCTGTTGATGGACATTTTCGTAGCTTCCATGTGTTGGCTTTGGTAAATATTGCTGGAGTGCAGGATTGCCAGCATGTGTCTTTTTTTTGTGGTACATGGGCCTCTCACTGCCGTGGACCCTCCCATTGCAGAGCACAGCCTCCGGATGCGCAGGCCCGGCAGCCATAGCTCACGGAAACAGCCACTCCGCAGCATGTCGGATCTTCCCGATTCGGGTCATGAACCCATGTCCCCTGCACTGGCACGCGGACTCTCATCCACTGCGCCACCAGTGAATCCCAGCCTGTCTTTTTGATTCTCATCCCCTCAGGCGATAGGCCCAGCAGTGGGTATGCTTGCTTGAATGGTAGCTCAGTATTTATCTTTACAAGGCATGGCATTTTTGTTTTCATAACTGGCTCTTACCATGTCCCACGTTGAAGCAAGGGTAGGCATTTCTCCAAAACCGCTTCAGCATTTATGGTTTGCAGAAGTTTTTGCTGATGGCCATTCTGACTGCTGTGAGCTGATAGGTTTTTGTAATTTGGATTTGCATATCTTTAATTCTTCCTAATGTTTAGCATTTTTCCATGCCTTTTTAAATTTCTGGCAGAGAAAAACAGAAAAATAACGGAGAGTACAATTAAACTCTTGAAATTGTCTTCTTGGATGGTTGCCCTCTTTTGAATTTTTGGGTCAATTTTCGACCCCATGTTTGTTTTTGAGGGCACGTGTTATTCACAGGCCTGCAGTGAGTGTGACTTTAGTGACCATTAGCAGTGGGTTTAAAGCTGCTGTTGTGGGAAATGGCCACAAGGCGGCAGCGTTTCTCCATTCCCAAGTCTGGTTCCTAGGGCAGCAGAGCCTTTCTGGGACCAATGGAATACAGAAGAAGGCATCATTGAAGTCTAACACAGAATACCATGTCCTGGTGGATGGGAGAATGACCAGTAGGGTCTAGGAATTAGGAACTACTGGATGTATATCCTCGGTGGCTTCACTGACTGTCCTAACATCCTTTACCAGGTCCCCAGCAGCCCACGGGGCTCTCGTGGTCAGGCCCCTCGCAGGATATGGGGCTCACCTGGGCAGGGCCCCAGCAGCCAATGGGGTTCTCATGTTCAGGCCACTCCCAGGGTATGGAGCTCACCTGTGAAACTACCCAGCAGCCCATGAGGCTCTCGTGCTTAGGCACCTCCCACGATACAGAGCTCCCCTGGGCAGGTACCATGGCAGGGCTGGGCACACAGGCACCGTGCACATAGCCCTCATTGCAGGGCACCCCAGAACGCCTGTCACGCAGAGCTGACACAGAGCACCTCAGAGCAGCACTTGAACTAACAAACAGCAGCTCCGACAGGTCTCTGACCCTGGGCATCACTCTGTGCAGCCTCCCTCTGCCTGGTCTTCCAGAGACTTCCACTGCAACTGGGGCACCAGACCTTTGTCTCCATCCATCACCCCTCCTCTCCCTGACTCCTGGGCTCCTCTCATTAGGATTAGGTCTTCTTGAAATTGTCTCCCACTCATGGGCCAGATAAAATGATTAGAAAACAAGCCAGGGATGCATCCCCTTGTCTATCCTGACTCTCAGGAGCCCACACCTGTTCCTTGGAACTGGCCGTTTCAGCGAGGTCCATTTTCTGCAGTGTGAGCCACTGAGGGGTGAGGATTGGCTGACCGGAGCAGCCTGTCCCTGCCGGCCAGCCCTCCCCAGGTGTGCCTGGTTTGAGGTCAATATAAACCCCGCTCCAGGGAGCAACAGCCCCTGCAGCTGTGCCTGACGCCATATTCTCTGCCCCGTCAGCAGTCTCGGGGCTGTGCTGGTGGGAGGGAGTGAGGGGGCATGGTTTTGTGGGTGGCCCGGTGTGAGAGGGGCTCTGCTGGACTTTCTGCAGGAGTTGCCATTCTGCCACCTGCTAAAGAAGAGGATGGGTCACCCATACCTTCCGCTGGAATTTCTCTGCGGGCAGAGGTGAGGGAGGAAAAAAGCAGTGGGGGCCAAGACAGGACGGATATCTCAGGCAGGGAAATGGAAAGTTTTCAGAAGAGCACCTGGGGCCAGGATCATCCTGGCAGGCCTGCAGGCACCAAGTCAGCCTGCGTGTTTTCGCTGGTGTGGATCCACGGCCCTTCCTCTATGCTTTCAAGTCCTTGTACATATTCAGGTGTTTTACCTGGGAAGTGTGGGAACAGTTCAGCAGCAGCTGGCTGGGGGCTCAGCTCACGTTTACTCACAGACGCCTATGTACGGTCCCCCAGCTTTGCAATGAGGACGCTCCTTGCGGGGGGACTGCTGGCTGCATGGGAGATAATTCTCCACCTCTGACCAACGTCAGAATTGTTTACCACTGGAGAAAGTGCCCTCATAGGGTGTTCCTCTGTATAACTAGTGGGTTCTGTTTATTTTTTCTGTTTTTTTCAAGGTAGATTTTATTCCTCATTTATGTATTTATAGATATAAGCATGGAAATAATTCATTCATATAAATACATCTGTGTGAAGGGAAGAACATTTTTCTGCTTTATTTTTAAATTTTATTTGTTTTTAAAATTTTTGAAATTTAATATTATTTATTTTTTTATACAGCAGGTTATTATTAGTTATCTATTTTATACATATACATGTATACAGGTCAGTCCCAATCTCCCAACTCATCCCACCACCACCACCCCATGGCTTCCCCACCTTGATTTCCATACGTTTGTTCTCTAACCCTGTGTCTCTAATTCTGCCCTGCAAACTGGTTCATCTGTACCATTTTTCGAGCTTCCACATATATGCATTAATACGCAATATTTGGTTTTCCCTTTCTGACTTACTTCTCTCTGTAGGACAGTCTCTAGATCCATTCACGTCTCTACAAATGACCCAGTTTCATTCCTTTTTATGGCTGAGCAATATTCCATTTTATATATGTACCACATCTTTATCCATTCGTCTGTCTGTGGGCATTTAGCTTGCTTCCATGACCTGGCTATTGTAAATAGTGCTGCAATGAACATTGTGGTGAATGTGTCTTTTTGATTTATGGTTTTCTCTGGGTATATGCCCAGAAGTGGGATTGCTGGATCATATGGTAATTGTATTTTTAGTTTTTTTAATGAACCTCCATACTCTTCTCCTTAGTGACTGTATCAATTGACATTCCCACCAATAGTGGAAGAGGGATCCATTTGTCCACACCCTCCGCAGCATTTGCAGTTGGTAGATTTTCTGATGATGCCCATTCTAACAGGTGTGAGGTGATACCTCATTGAAGTTTTGATTTGCCTTTCTCTAATAATTAGTGATGTTGAGCAGCTTTTCATGTGCATCTTGGCCATCTCTGGGTCTCCTTTGAAGAAATGTCTATTTAGATATTCTACCCATTTTTGAAGTGGTTTTTTTTAATATTAAGCTGCATGAGCTGTTTATATATATTGGAGATTAAACCTTTGTCCATTGATTCGTTTTCACATATTTTCTCCCATTCTGAGGGTGGCCTTTTTCCATTCCCGTTTTTTTAACAAAAATAAAGAAAGAAAGAAAAAGAAGCAGAATACAAATGTCCGTAAAATATGCCTCTTGAAACTGTCGTTTTGAAATATGGAGGTCTTTTGAATTTTTTGGTCAGTATACGACCCCAGGATTTGTTTTCAGGACAGGTCTCATTTACAGGCCTGCAATTCTTTTGAATATCAACTGACCATTAGCGCTGGGATTAAAGCTGCTGTTGTGTGAAACGGCCACAAGGTGGCAGCAGTTCTCCTTTACCAAATCTGGTGACTAGGGCAACAGAACCTCAATGGAAGTCGTGTTCTAGGTTGTAATTTAGAATGGAATGTGCCAGGAAAAAGACCCTTAAGTTTGTCTCACTATTTCTTGTTCGTTTATTTTTTTCACTTAATTTTTATTTTTTATCACAGCAAGTTTGATTGCAATGTTTGGCTTGTTGTAGGTGTGCAAGATGTGGTTCTTTTACACATATACATATGTCTGTTCTTCCTGGGATCCTTTTCCCATGTATGTTATGACAGAATGTTGAGTAGTCTTCTCTTGGTGTTCCGTAGGTGTTTGGTGATTATATATTTCACCTGTGTTGGTATATGTCTGCTAACCCCAATATCCTAATGTATCCAATCCTCACACCTTTCCATTGGTGAACCATAAGTTTGTTTAATGAATCTGTGATTGCCCTTCTCTGTGGAAATATCTTCACTAGTATCAATTCTTAGGTAACACCTATAAGTGATATCATACGATATGTGTCTTTCTGACTTACTACAAGTCACGTGATTACCTCTAGACTCATCTACGGTGCTTCAAATGGCATTGTGTCCTTTTTTTCCTTGGCTAATATTCTGTCTGTACATGTACCAGTTCTTCTTTGTCCACTCATCTGTTGCTGGACTTTTTGGTTGCTTCCAAGTCATGGCTATGGTAATGCTGCAGCAATGCACATTTGCCTGCCTGTGTCTTTCCAATTCTGTTTTCTTAGCTTATAGGCCCAGGAGTTCGCCTGCTGGATCATATGGTAGCAAAATGTTTACCTTGTAGAGGCACCGCCATTCTGTTCTCATTAGTGGCTCTTACCAGGCTACGTCCCACTTAAAGTTGAGGTTATGCTCTTCTCCACAACACCTTCAGCGTTTATTGTTTGTAGTATTTTTGCTGAAGTTTATTCTGACTAGTGTGAGCTGATACCACTTTGTGGTTGGATTTGCATGCGTCTCATAATACCTTGAAATTGAGTTTTCTGGCATGTCCTTTTTTTCTTCCAACTGTGAGTACAGCTTACCTTTTCAAATTGTTTTCGGGAAGTATGTGTGACATTTAGAAATATTTTGGCCATTACCTCCCTCAAGACATTATGAGGGCAGGTTTCATTCACAGCCCTCCAGTACTGGTGCATATGAAGTGACACTTAGCACAGGTTTTATAGCTGCTCTTGCAGGTAACTGCCAGAGAGTGGCAGCATTTCTGCTTTTCCAAGTCTGTTAACTAGGGAAACAGACCATCCTGGCAGTGGTGTTCCTCGGTTATATATTAGAGTTGAATGTGCCCCAGAAAGCTGATGTCTCCTTACTTATGTTTGTTTTAGAAATTGAATTTATATATTTTTTTATTGGAGTCATATTCCATTGTGTTCATGGACCACTTCTTTGAGCATTCCTCTGTTGATGGACATTTTCGTAGCTTCCATGTGTTGGCTTTGGTACATATTGCTGGAGTGCAGGATTGCCAGCATGTGTCTTTTGTTTGTGGTACATGGGCCTCTCACTGCCGTGGACCCTCACATTGCAGAGCACAGCCTCCGGATGCACAGGCCCGGCAACCATAGCTCACGGAAACAGCCACTCCGCAGCATGTGGGATCTTCCCGATTCGGGGCATGAACCCATGTCCCCTGCACTGGCAGGTGGACTCTCATCCACTGCGCCACCAGTGAATCCCAGCCTGTCTTTTTGATTCTCATCCCCTCAGGCGATAGGCCCAGCAGTGGGTATGCTTGCTTGAATGGTAGCTCAGTATTTATCTTTACAAGGCATGGCATTTTTGTTTTCATAACTGGCTCTTACCATGTCCCACGTTGAAGCAAGGGTAGGCATTTCTCCAAAACCCCTTCAGCATTTATGGTTTGCAGAATTTTTGCTGATGGCCATTCTGACTGCTGTGAGCTGATAGGTTTTTCTAATTTGGATTTGCATATCTTTAATTATTCCTAATGTTTAGCATTTTTCCATGCCTTTTTAAATTTCTGGCAGAGAAAAACAGAAAAATAACGGAGAGTACAATTAAACTCTTGAAATTGTCTTCTTGGATGGTTGCCCTCTTTTGAATTTTTGGGTCAATTTTCGACCCCATGTTTGTTTTTGAGGGCACGTGTTATTCACAGGCCTGCAGTGAGTGTGACTTTAGTGACCATTAGCAGTGGGTTTAAAGCTGCTGTTGTGGGAAATGGCCACAAGGCGGCAGCGTTTCTCCATTCCCAAGTCTGGTTCCTAGGGCAGCAGAGCCCTTCTGGGACCAATGGAATACAGAAGAAGGCATCATTGAAGTCTAACACAGAATACCATGTCCTGGTGGATGGTAGAATGACCAGTAGGGTCTAGGAATTAGGAACTACTGGATGTATATCCTCGGTGGCTTCACTGACTGTCCTAACATCCTTTACCAGGTCCCCAGCAGCCCACGGGGCTCTCGTGGTCAGGCCCCTCCCAGGATATGGGGCTCACCTGGGCAGGGCCCCAGCAGCCAATGGGGTTCTCATGTTCAGGCCACTCCCAGGGTATGGAGCTCACCTGTGAAACTACCCAGCAGCCCATGAGGCTCTCGTGCTTAGGCACCTCCCACGATACAGAGCTCCCCTGGGCAGGTACCATGGCAGGGCTGGGCACACAGGCACCGTGCACATAGCCCTCATTGCAGGGCACCCCAGAACGCCTGTCACGCAGAGCTGACACAGAGCACCTCAGAGCAGCACTTGAACTAACAAACAGCAGCTCCGACAGGTCTCTGACCCTGGGCATCACTCTGTGCAGCCTCCCTCTGCCTGGTCTTCCAGAGACTTCCACTGCAGCCGGGGCACCAGGCCTTTGTCTCCAACCATCACCCCTCCTCTCCCTGACTCCTGGGCTCCTCTCATTAGGATTAGGTCTTCTTGAAATTGTCTCCCACTCATGGGCCAGATAAAATGATTAGAAAACAAGCCAGGGACGCAGCCCCTTGTCTATCCTGACTCTCAGGAGCCCACACCTGTTGCTTGGAACTGGCCGTTTCAGCGAGGTCCATTTTCTGCAGTGTGAGCCACTGAGGGGTGAGGATTGGCTGACCGGAGCAGCCTGTCCCTGCCGGCCAGCCCTCCCCAGGTGTGCCTGGGTTGAGGTCAATATAAACCCCGCTCCAGGGAGCAACAGCCCCTGCAGCTGTGCCTGACGCCATATTCTCTGCCCCGTCAGCAGTCTCGGGGCTGTGCTGGTGGGAGGGAGTGAGGGGGCATGGTTTTGTGGGTGGCCCGGTGTGAGAGGGGCTCTGCTGGGCTTTCTGCAGGAGTTGACAGACTGCCACCTGCTAAAGAAGAGGATGGGTCACCCATACCTTCCGCTGGAATTTCTCTGCGGGCAGAGGTGAGGGAGGAAAAAAGCAGTGGGGGCCAAGACAGGACGGATATCTCAGGCAGGGAAATGGAAAGTTTTCAGAAGAGCACCTGGGGCCAGGATCATCCTGGCAGGCCTGCAGGCACCAAGTCAGCCTGCGTGCTTTCGCTGGTGTGGATCCACGGCCCTTCCTCTATGCTTTCAAGTCCTTGTACATATTCAGGTGTTTTACCTGGGAAGTGTGGGAACAGTTCAGCAGCAGCTGGCTGGGGGCTCAGCTCACGTTTACTCACAGACGCCTATGTACGGTCCCCCAGCTTTGCAATGAGGATGCTCCTTGCGGGGGGAATGCTGGCTGCATGGGAGATAATTCTCCGCCTCTGACCAACTTCAGAATTGTTTACCACTGGAGCACGTGCCCGGATAGGGTGTTCCTCTGTATAACTAGTGGGTTCTGTTTATTTTTCTGTTTTTTTAAGGTAGATTTTATTCCTCATTTATGTATTTATAGATATAAGCATGGAAATAATTCATTCATATAAATACATCTGTGTGAAGGGAAGAACATTTTTCTGTTTTATTTTTAAATTGTATTTGTTTTTAAAATTTTTGAAATTTAATATTATTTATTTTTTTATACAGCAGGTTATTATTAGTTATCTATTTTATACATATACATGTATACAGGTCAGTCCCAATCTCCCAACTCATCCCACCACCACCACCCCATGGCTTCCCCCCCTTGATTTCCATACGTTTGTTCTCTAACCCTGTGTCTCTAATTCTGCCCTGAAAACTGGTTCTTCTGTACCATTTTTCTAGCTTCCACATATATGCATTAATACGCAATATTTGGTTTTCCCTTTCTGACTTACTTCTCTCTGTAGGACAGTCTCTAGATCCATTCACGTCTCTACAAATGACCCAGTTTCATTCCTTTTTATGGCTGAGCAATATTCCATTTTATATATGTACCACATCTTTATCCATTCGTCTGTCTGTGGGCATTTAGCTTGCTTCCATGACCTGGCTATTGTAAATAGTGCTGCAATGAACATTGTGGTGAATGTGTCTTTTTGATTTATGGTTTTCTCTGGGTATATGCCCAGAAGTGGGATTGCTGGATCATATGGTAACTGTATTTTTAGTTTTTTTAATGAACCTCCATACTCTTCTCCTTAGTGACTGTATCAATTGACATTCCCACCAATAGTGGAAGAGGGATCCATTTGTCCACACCCTCCACAGCATTTGTAGTTTGTAGATTTTCTGATGATGCCCATTCTAACAGGTGTGAGGTGATACCTCATTGAAGTTTTGACTTGCCTTTCTCTAATAATTAGTGATGTTGAGCAGCTTTTCATGTGCATCTTGGCCATCTCTGGGTCTCCTTTGAAGAAATGTCTATTTAGATATTCTACCCATTTTTGAAGTGGTTTTTTTTAATATTAAGCTGCATAAACTGTTTATATATATTGGAGATTAAACCTTTGTCCATTGATTCGTTTTCACATATTTTCTCCCATTCTGAGGGTGGCCTTTTTCCATTCCCGTTTTTTTAACAAAAATAAAGAAAGAAAGAAAAAGAAGCAGAACACAAATGTCCGTAAAATATGCCTCTTGAAACTGTCGTTTTGAAATATGGAGGTCTTTTGAATTTTTTGGTCAGTATACGACCCCAGGATTTGTTTTCAGGACAGGTCTCATTTACAGGCCTGCAATTCTTTTGAATATCAACTGACCATTAGCGCTGGGATTAAAGCTGCTGTTGTGTGAAACGGCCACAAGGTGGCAGCAGTTCTCCTTTACCAAATCTGGTGACTAGGGCAACAGAACCTCAATGGAAGTCGTGTTCTAGGTTGTAATTTAGAATGGAATGTGCCAGGGAAAAGACCCTTAAGTTTGTCTCACTATTTCTTGTTGGTTTTTTTTTCATTTAATTTTTATTTTTTATCACAGCAAGTTTGATTGCAATGTTTGGCTTGTTGTAGGTGTGCAAGATGTGGTTCTTTTACACATATACGTATATTTGTTCTTCCTGGGATCCTTTTCCCATGTATGTTATCATAGAATGTTGAGTAGCCTTCTCTTGGTGTTCCGTAGGTGTTTGGTGATTATATATTTCACCTGTGTTTGTATATGTCTGCTAACCCCAATATCCTAATGTATCCAATCCTCACACCTTTCCATTGGTGAACCATAAGTTTGTTTAATGAATCTGTGATTGCCCTTCTCTGTGGAAATATCTTCACTAGTATCAATTCTTAGGTAACACCTATAAGTGATATCATACGATATGTGTCTTTCTGACTTACTACAAGTCACGTGATTACCTCTAGCCTCATCTACGGTGCTGCAAATGGCATTGTGTCCTTTTTTTCCTTGGCTAATATTCTGTCTGTACATGTACCAGTTCTTCTTTGTCCACTCATCTGTTGCTGGACTTTTTGGTTGCTTCCATGTCATGGCTATGGTAATGCTGCAGCAATGCACATTTGCCTGCCTGTGTCTTTCCAATTCTGTTTTCTTAGCTTATAGGCCCAGGAGTTCGCCTGCTGGATCATATGGTAGCAAAATGTTTACCTTGTAGAGGCACCGCCATTCTGTTCTCATTAGTGGCTCTTACCAGGCTACGTCCCACTTAAAGTTGAGGTTATGCTCTTCTCCACAACACCTTCAGCGTTTATTGTTTGTAGTATTTTTGCTGAAGTTTATTCTGACTAGTGTGAGCTGATACCACTTTGTGGTTGGATTTGCATGCGTCTCATAATACCTTGAAATTGAGTTTTCTGGCATGTCCTTTTTTTCTTCCAACTGTGAGTACAGCTTACCTTTTCAAATTGTTTTCGGGAAGTATGTGTGACATTTAGAAATATTTTGGCCATTACCTCCCTCAAGACATTATGAGGGCAGGTTTCATTCACAGCCCTCCAGTACTGGTGCATATGAAGTGACACTTAGCACAGGTTTTATAGCTGCTCTTGCAGGTAACTGCCAGAGAGTGGCAGCATTTCTGCTTTTCCCAGTCTGTTAACTAGGGAAACAGACCATCCTGGCAGTGGTGTTCCTCGGTTATATATTAGAGTTGAATGTGCCCCAGAAAGCTGATGTCTCCTTACTTATGTTTGTTTTAGAAATTGAATATATATATTTTTTAATTGGAGTCATATTCCATTGTGTTCATGGACCACTTCCTCTTTGAGCATTCCTCTGTTGATGGACATTTTCGTAGCTTCCATGTGTTGGCTTTGGTACATATTGCTGGAGTGCAGGATTGCCAGCATGTGTCTTTTTTTTGTGGTACATGGGCCTCTCACTGCCGTGGACCCTCCCATTACAGAGCGCAGCCTCCGGATGTGCAGGCCCGGCAACCATAGCTCACGGAAACAGCCGCTCCGCAGCATGTGGGATCTTCCCGATTCGGGGCATGAACCCATGTCCCCTGCACTGGCAGGCGGACTCTCATCCACTGCGCCACCAGTGAATCCCAGCCTGTCTTTTTGATTCTCATCCCCTCAGGCGATAGGCCCAGCAGTGGGTATGCTTGCTTGAATGGTAGCTCAGTATTTATCTTTACAAGGCATGGCATTTTTGTTTTCATAACTGGCTCTTACCATGTCCCACGTTGAAGCAAGGGTAGGCATTTCTCCAAAACCCCTTCAGCATTTATGGTTTGCAGAATTTTTGCTGATGGCCATTCTGACTGCTGTGAGCTGATAGGTTTTTGTAATTTGGATTTGCATATCTTTAATTATTCCTAATGTTTAGCATTTTTCCATGCCTTTTTAAATTTCTGGCAGAGAAAAACAGAAAAATAACGGAGAGTACAATTAAACTCTTGAAATTGTCTTCTTGGATGGTTGCCCTCTTTTGAATTTTTGGGTCAATTTTCGACCCCATGTTTGTTTTTGAGGGCACGTGTTATTCACAGGCCTGCAGTGAGTGTGACTATTTAGTGACCATTAGCAGTGGGTTTAAAGCTGCTGTTGTGGGAAATGGCCACAAGGCGGCAGCGTTTCTCCATTCCCAAGTCTGGTTCCTAGGGCAGCAGAGCCTTTCTGGGACCAATGGAATACAGAAGAAGGCATCATTGAAGTCTAACACAGAATACCATGTCCTGGTGGATGGTAGAATGACCAGTAGGGTCTAGGAATTAGGAACTACTGGATGTATATCCTCGGTGGCTTCACTGACTGTCCTAACATCCTTTACCAGGTCCCCAGCAGCCCACGGGGCTCTCGTGGTCAGGCCCCTCCCAGGATATGGGGCTCACCTGGGCAGGGCCCCAGCAGCCAATGGGGTTCTCATGTTCAGGCCACTCCCAGGGTATGGAGCTCACCTGTGAAACTACCCAGCAGCCCATGAGGCTCTCGTGCTTAGGCACCTCCCACGATACAGAGCTCCCCTGGGCAGGTACCATGGCAGGGCTGGGCACACAGGCACCGTGCACATAGCCCTCATTGCAGGGCACCCCAGAACGCCTGTCACGCAGAGCTGACACAGAGCACCTCAGAGCAGCACTTGAACTAACAAACAGCAGCTCCGACAGGTCTCTGACCCTGGGCATCACTCTGTGCAGCCTCCCTCTGCCTGGTCTTCCAGAGACTTCCACTGCAGCCGGGGCACCAGGCCTTTGTCTCCAACCATCACCCCTCCTCTCCCTGACTCCTGGGCTCCTCTCATTAGGATTAGGTCTTCTTGAAATTGTCTCCCACTCATGGGCCAGATAAAATGATTAGAAAACAAGCCAGGGACGCAGCCCCTTGTCTATCCTGACTCTCAGGAGCCCACACCTGTTCCTTGGAACTGGCCGTTTCAGCGAGGTCCATTTTCTGCAGTGTGAGCCACTGAGGGGTGAGGATTGGCTGACCGGAGCAGCCTGTCCCTGCCGGCCAGCCCTCCCCAGGTGTGCCTGGTTTGAGGTCAATATAAACCCCGCTCCAGGGAGCAACAGCCCCTGCAGCTGTGCCTGACGCCATATTCTCTGCCCCGTCAGCAGTCTCGGGGCTGTGCTGGTGGGAGGGAGTGAGGGGGCATGGTTTTGTGGGTGGCCCGGTGTGAGAGGGGCTCTGCTGGACTTTCTGCAGGAGTTGCCATTCTGCCACCTGCTAAAGAAGAGGATGGGTCACCCATACCTTCCGCTGGAATTTCTCTGCGGGCAGAGGTGAGGGAGGAAAAAAGCAGTGGGGGCCAAGACAGGACGGATATCTCAGGCAGGGAAATGGAAAGTTTTCAGAAGAGCACCTGGGGCCAGGATCATCCTGGCAGGCCTGCAGGCACCAAGTCAGCCTGCGTGTTTTCGCTGGTGTGGATCCACGGCCCTTCCTCTATGCTTTCAAGTCCTTGTACATATTCAGGTGTTTTACCTGGGAAGTGTGGGAACAGTTCAGCAGCAGCTGGCTGGGGGCTCAGCTCACGTTTACTCACAGACGCCTATGTACGGTCCCCCAGCTTTGCAATGAGGACGCTCCTTGCGGGGGGACTGCTGGCTGCATGGGAGATAATTCTCCACCTCTGACCAACGTCAGAATTGTTTACCACTGGAGAAAGTGCCCTCATAGGGTGTTCCTCTGTATAACTAGTGGGTTCTGTTTATTTTTTCTGTTTTTTTCAAGGTAGATTTTATTCCTCATTTATGTATTTATAGATATAAGCATGGAAATAATTCATTCATATAAATACATCTGTGTGAAGGGAAGAACATTTTTCTGCTTTATTTTTAAATTTTATTTGTTTTTAAAATTTTTGAAATTTAATATTATTTATTTTTTTATACAGCAGGTTATTATTAGTTATCTATTTTATACATATACATGTATACAGGTCAGTCCCAATCTCCCAACTCATCCCACCACCACCACCCCATGGCTTCCCCACCTTGATTTCCATACGTTTGTTCTCTAACCCTGTGTCTCTAATTCTGCCCTGCAAACTGGTTCATCTGTACCATTTTTCGAGCTTCCACATATATGCATTAATACGCAATATTTGGTTTTCCCTTTCTGACTTACTTCTCTCTGTAGGACAGTCTCTAGATCCATTCACGTCTCTACAAATGACCCAGTTTCATTCCTTTTTATGGCTGAGCAATATTCCATTTTATATATGTACCACATCTTTATCCATTCGTCTGTCTGTGGGCATTTAGCTTGCTTCCATGACCTGGCTATTGTAAATAGTGCTGCAATGAACATTGTGGTGAATGTGTCTTTTTGATTTATGGTTTTCTCTGGGTATATGCCCAGAAGTGGGATTGCTGGATCATATGGTAATTGTATTTTTAGTTTTTTTAATGAACCTCCATACTCTTCTCCTTAGTGACTGTATCAATTGACATTCCCACCAATAGTGGAAGAGGGATCCATTTGTCCACACCCTCCGCAGCATTTGCAGTTGGTAGATTTTCTGATGATGCCCATTCTAACAGGTGTGAGGTGATACCTCATTGAAGTTTTGATTTGCCTTTCTCTAATAATTAGTGATGTTGAGCAGCTTTTCATGTGCATCTTGGCCATCTCTGGGTCTCCTTTGAAGAAATGTCTATTTAGATATTCTACCCATTTTTGAAGTGGTTTTTTTTAATATTAAGCTGCATGAGCTGTTTATATATATTGGAGATGAAACCTTTGTCCATTGATTCGTTTTCACATATTTTCTCCCATTCTGAGGGTGGCCTTTTTCCATTCCCGTTTTTTTAACAAAAATAAAGAAAGAAAGAAAAAGAAGCAGAACACAAATGTCCGTAAAATATGCCTCTTGAAACTGTCGTTTTGAAATATGGAGGTCTTTTGAATTTTTTGGTCAGTATACGACCCCAGGATTTGTTTTCAGGACAGGTCTCATTTACAGGCCTGCAATTCTTTTGAATATCAACTGACCATTAGCGCTGGGATTAAAGCTGCTGTTGTGTGAAACGGCCACAAGGTGGCAGCAGTTCTCCTTTACCAAATCTGGTGACTAGGGCAACAGAACCTCAATGGAAGTCGTGTTCTAGGTTGTAATTTAGAATGGAATGTGCCAGGAAAAAGACCCTTAAGTTTGTCTCACTATTTCTTGTTCGTTTTTTTTTCATTTAATTTTTATTTTTTATCACAGCAAGTTTGATTGCAATGTTTGGCTTGTTGTAGGTGTGCAAGATGTGGTTCTTTTACACATATACATATGTCTGTTCTTCCTGGGATCCTTTTCCCATGTATGTTATGACAGAATGTTGAGTAGTCTTCTCTTGGTGTTCCGTAGGTGTTTGGTGATTATATATTTCACCTGTGTTGGTATATGTCTGCTAACCCCAATATCCTAATGTATCCAATCCTCACACCTTTCCATTGGTGAACCATAAGTTTGTTTAATGAATCTGTGATTGCCCTTCTCTGTGGAAATATCTTCACTAGTATCAATTCTTAGGTAACACCTATAAGTGATATCATACGATATGTGTCTTTCTGACTTACTACAAGTCACGTGATTACCTCTAGACTCATCTACGGTGCTTCAAATGGCATTGTGTCCTTTTTTTCCTTGGCTAATATTCTGTCTGTACATGTACCAGTTCTTCTTTGTCCACTCATCTGTTGCTGGACTTTTTGGTTGCTTCCATGTCATGGCTATGGTAATGCTGCAGCAATGCACATTTGCCTGCCTGTGTCTTTCCAATTCTGTTTTCTTAGCTTATAGGCCCAGGAGTTCGCCTGCTGGATCATATGGTAGCAAAATGTTTACCTTGTAGAGGCACCGCCATTCTGTTCTCATTAGTGGCTCTTACCAGGCTACGTCCCACTTAAAGTTGAGGTTATGCTCTTCTCCACAACACCTTCAGCGTTTATTGTTTGTAGTATTTTTGCTGAAGTTTATTCTGACTAGTGTGAGCTGATACCACTTTGTGGTTGGATTTGCATGCGTCTCATAATACCTTGAAATTGAGTTTTCTGGCATGTCCTTTTTTTCTTCCAACTGTGAGTACAGCTTACCTTTTCAAATTGTTTTCGGGAAGTATGTGTGACATTTAGAAATATTTTGGCCATTACCTCCCTCAAGACATTATGAGGGCAGGTTTCATTCACAGCCCTCCAGTACTGGTGCATATGAAGTGACACTTAGCACAGGTTTTATAGCTGCTCTTGCAGGTAACTGCCAGAGAGTGGCAGCATTTCTGCTTTTCCCAGTCTTTTAACTAGGGAAACAGACCATCCTGGCAGTGGTGTTCCTCGGTTATATATTAGAGTTGAATGTGCCCCAGAAAGCTGATGTCTCCTTACTTATGTTTGTTTTAGAAATTGAATATATATATTTTTTAATTGGAGTCATATTCCATTGTGTTCATGGACCACTTCCTCTTTGAGCATTCCTCTGTTGATGGACATTTTCGTAGCTTCCATGTGTTGGCTTTGGTACATATTGCTGGAGTGCAGGATTGCCAGCATGTGTCTTTTTTTTGTGGTACATGGGCCTCTCACTGCCGTGGACCCTCCCATTACAGAGCGCAGCCTCCGGATGTGCAGGCCCGGCAACCATAGCTCACGGAAACAGCCGCTCCGCAGCATGTGGGATCTTCCCGATTCGGGGCATGAACCCATGTCCCCTGCACTGGCAGGCGGACTCTCATCCACTGCGCCACCAGTGAATCCCAGCCTGTCTTTTTGATTCTCATCCCCTCAGGCGATAGGCCCAGCAGTGGGTATGCTTGCTTGAATGGTAGCTCAGTATTTATCTTTACAAGGCATGGCATTTTTGTTTTCATAACTGGCTCTTACCATGTCCCACGTTGAAGCAAGGGTAGGCATTTCTCCAAAACCCCTTCAGCATTTATGGTTTGCAGAATTTTTGCTGATGGCCATTCTGACTGCTGTGAGCTGATAGGTTTTTGTAATTTGGATTTGCATATCTTTAATTATTCCTAATGTTTAGCATTTTTCCATGCCTTTTTAAATTTCTGGCAGAGAAAAACAGAAAAATAACGGAGAGTACAATTAAACTCTTGAAATTGTCTTCTTGGATGGTTGCCCTCTTTTGAATTTTTGGGTCAATTTTCGACCCCATGTTTGTTTTTGAGGGCACGTGTTATTCACAGGCCTGCAGTGAGTGTGACTATTTAGTGACCATTAGCAGTGGGTTTAAAGCTGCTGTTGTGGGAAATGGCCACAAGGCGGCAGCGTTTCTCCATTCCCAAGTCTGGTTCCTAGGGCAGCAGAGCCTTTCTGGGACCAATGGAATACAGAAGAAGGCATCATTGAAGTCTAACACAGAATACCATGTCCTGGTGAATGGGAGAATGACCAGTAGGGTCTAGGAATTAGGAACTACTGGATGTATATCCTCGGTGGCTTCACTGACTGTCCTAACATCCTTTACCAGGTCCCCAGCAGCCCACGGGGCTCTCGTGGTCAGGCCCCTCGCAGGATATGGGGCTCACCTGGGCAGGGCCCCAGCAGCCAATGGGGTTCTCATGTTCAGGCCACTCCCAGGGTATGGAGCTCACCTGTGAAACTACCCAGCAGCCCATGAGGCTCTCATGCTTAGGCACCTCACACGATACAGAGCTCCCCTGGGCAGGTACCATGGCAGGGCTGGGCACACAGGAACCGTGCACATAGCCCTCAATGCAGAGCACCCCAGAACGCCTGTCACGCAGAGCTGACACAGAGCACCTCAGAGCAGCACTTGAACTAACAAACAGCAGCTCCGACAGGTCTCTGACCCTGGGCATCACTCTGTGCAGCCTCCCTCTGCCTGGTCTTCCAGAGACTTCCACTGCAGCCGGGACACCAGGCATTTGTCTCCAACCATCAACCCTCCTCTCCCTGACCCCTGAGTTCCTCTCATTATGATTAGGTCTTCTTGAAATTGTCTCTCACTCAAGGGCCAGATAAAATGATTAGAAAACAAGCCAGAGATGCAGCCCCTTGTCTATCCTGACTCTCAGGAGCCCACACCTGTTCCTTGGAACTGGCCGTTTCAGCGAGGTCCATTTTCTGCAGTGTGAGACTGAGGGGTGAGGATTGGCTGACCAGAGCACCCTGTCCCTGCCGGCCAGCCCTCCCCAGGTGTGCCTGGGTTGAGGTCAATATAAACCCCGCTCCAGGGAGCAACAGCCCCTGCAGCTGTGCCTGACGCCATATTCTCTGCCCTGTCAGCAGTCTCGGGGATGTGCTGGTGGGAGGGAGTGAGGGGGCACGGTTTTGTGGGTGGCCCGGTGTGAGAGGGGCTCTGCTGGACTTTCTGCAGGAGTTGCCATTCTGCCACCTGCTAAAGAAGAGGATGGGTCACCCATACCTTCCGCTGGAATTTCTCTGCGGGCAGAGGTGAGGGAGGAAAAAAGCAGTGGGGGCCAAGACAGGACGGATATCTCAGGCAGGGAAATGGAAAGTTTTCAGAAGAGCACCTGGGGCCAGGATCATCCTGGCAGGCCTGCAGGCACCAAGTCAGCCTGCGTGCTTTCGCTGGTGTGGATCCACGGCCCTTCCTCTATGCTTTCAAGTCCTTGTACATATTCAGGTGTTTTACCTGGGAAGTGTGGGAACAGTTCAGCAGCAGCTGGCTGGGGGCTCAGCTCACGTTTACTCACAGACGCCTATGTACGGTCCCCCAGCTTTGCAATGAGGACGCTCCTTGTGGGGGGAATGCTGGCTGCATGGGAGATAATTCTCCGCTTCTGACCAACTTCAGAATTGTTTACCACTGGAGCAAGTGCCCTGATAGGGTGTTCCTCTGTATAACTAGTGGGTTCTGTTTATTTTTTCTGTTTTTTTAAGGTAGATTTTATTCCTCATTTATGTATTTATAGAGATAAGCATGGAAATAATTCATTCATATAAATACATCTGTGTGAAGGGAAGAACATTTTTCTGTTTTATTTTTAAATTTTATTTGTTTTTAAAATTTTTGAAATTTAATATTATTTATTTTTTTATACAGCAGGTTATTATTAGTTATCTATTTTATACATATACATGTATACAGGTCAGTCCCAATCTCCCAACTCATCCCACCACCACCACCCCATGGCTTCCCCACCTTGATTTCCATACGTTTGTTCTCTAACCCTGTGTCTCTAATTCTGCCCTGAAAACTGGTTCATCTGTACCATTTTTCTAGCTTCCACATATATGCATTAATACGCAATATTTGGTTTTCTCTTTCTGACTTACTTCTCTCTGTAGGACAGTCTCTAGATCCATTCATGTCTCTACAAATGACCCAGTTTCATTCCTTTTTATGGCTGAGCAATATTCCATTTTATATATGTACCACATCTTTATCCATTCGTCTGTCTGTGGGCATTTAGCTTGCTTCCATGACCTGGCTATTGTAAATAGTGCTGCAATGAACATTGTGGTGAATGTGTCTTTTTGATTTATGGTTTTCTCTGGGTATATGCCCAGAAGTGGGATTGCTGGATCATATGGTAACTGTATTTTTAGTTTTTTTAATGAACCTCCATACTCTTCTCCTTAGTGACTGTATCAATTGACATTCCCACCAATAGTGGAAGAGGGATGCATTTGTCCACACCCTCCACAGCATTTGTAGTTTGTAGATTTTCTGATGATGCCCATTCTAACAGGTGTGAGGTGATACCTCATTGAAGTTTTGATTTGCCTTTCTCTAATAATTAGTGATGTTGAGCAGCTTTTCATGTGCATCTTGGCCATCTCTGGGTCTCCTTTGAAGAAATGTCTATTTAGATATTCTACCCATTTTTGAAGTGGTTTTTTTTTAATATTAAGCTGCATGAGCTGTTTATATATATTGGAGATGAAACCTTTGTCCATTGATTCGTTTTCACATATTTTCTCCCATTCTGAGGGTGGCCTTTTTCCATTCCCGTTTTTTTAACAAAAATAAAGAAAGAAAGAAAAAGAAGTAGAACACAAATGTCCGTAAAATATGCCTCTTGAAACTGTCGTTTTGAAATATGGAGGTCTTTTGAATTTTTTGGTCAGTATACGACCCCAGGATTTGTTTTCAGGACAGGTCTCATTTACAGGCCTGCAATTCTTTTGAATATCAACTGACCATTAGCGCTGGGATTAAAGCTGCTGTTGTGTGAAACGGCCACAAGGTGGCAGCAGTTCTCCTTTACCAAATCTGGTGACTAGGGCAACAGAACCTCAATGGAAGTCATGTTCTAGGTTGTAATTTAGAATGGAATGTGCCAGGAAAAAGACCCTTAAGTTTGTCTCACTATTTCTTGTTTGTTTATTTTTTTCACTTAATTTTTATTTTTTATCACAGCAAGTTTGATTGCAATGTTTGGCTTGTTGTAGGTGTGCAAGATGTGGTTCTTTTACACATATACATATGTCTGTTCTTCCTGGGATCCTTTTCCCATGTATGTTATGACAGAATGTTGAGTAGTCTTCTCTTGGTGTTCCGTAGGTGTTTGGTGATTATATATTTCACCTGTGTTTGTATATGTCTGCTAACCCCAATATCCTAATGTATCCAATCCTCACACCTTTCCATTGGTGAACCATAAGTTTGTTTAATGAATCTGTGATTGCCCTTCTCTGTGGAAATATCTTCACTAGTATCAATTCTTAGGTAACACCTATAAGTGATATCATACGATATGTGTCTTTCTGACTTACTACAAGTCACGTGATTACCTCTAGACTCATCTACGGTGCTTCAAATGGCATTGTGTCCTTTTTTTCCTTGGCTAATATTCTGTCTGTACATGTACCAGTTCTTCTTTGTCCACTCATCTGTTGCTGGACTTTTTGGTTGCTTCCAAGTCATGGCTATGGTAATGCTGCAGCAATGCACATTTGCCTGCCTGTGTCTTTCCAATTCTGTTTTCTTAGCTTATAGGCCCAGGAGTTCGCCTGCTGGATCATATGGTAGCAAAATGTTTACCTTGTAGAGGCACCGCCATTCTGTTCTCATTAGTGGCTCTTACCAGGCTACGTCCCACTTAAAGTTGAGGTTATGCTCTTCTCCACAACACCTTCAGCGTTTATTGTTTGTAGTATTTTTGCTGAAGTTTATTCTGACTAGTGTGAGCTGATACCACTTTGTGGTTGGATTTGCATGCGTCTCATAATACCTTGAAATTGAGTTTTCTGGCATGTCCTTTTTTTCTTCCAACTGTGAGTACAGCTTACCTCTTCAAATTGTTTTCGGGAAGTATGTGTGACATTTAGAAATATTTTGGCCATTACTTCCCTCAAGACATTATGAGGGCAGGTTTCATTCACAGCCCTCCAGTACTGGTGCATATGAAGTGACACTTAGCACAGGTTTTATAGCTGCTCTTGCAGGTAACTGCCAGAGGGTGGCTGCATTTCTGCTTTTCCCAGTCTGTTAACTAGGGAAACAGACCATCCTGGCAGTGGTGTTCCTCGGTTATATATTAGAGTTGAATGTGCCCCAGAAAGCTGATGTCTCCTTACTTATGTTTGTTTTAGAAATGGAATTTATATATTTTTTTTTATTGGAGTCATATTCCATTGTGTTCATGGACCACTTCTTCTTTGAGCATTCCTCTGTTGATGGACATTTTCGTAGCTTCCATGTGTTGGCTTTGGTAAATATTGCTGGAGTGCAGGATTGCCAGCATGTGTCTTTTTTTTGTGGTACATGGGCCTCTCACTGCCGTGGACCCTCCCATTGCAGAGCACACCCTCCGGATGCGCAGGCCCGGCAGCCATAGCTCACGGAAACAGCCGCTCTGCAGCATGTCGGATCTTCCCGATTCGGGTCATGAACCCATGTCCCCTGCACTGGCAGGCGGACTCTCATCCACTGCGCCACCAGTGAATCCCAGCCTGTCTTTTTGATTCTCATCCCCTCAGGCGATAGGCCCAGCAGTGGGTATGCTTGCTTGAATGGTAGCTCAGTATTTATCTTTACAAGGCATGGCATTTTTGTTTTCATAACTGGCTCTTACCATGTCCCACGTTGAAGCAAGGGTAGGCATTTCTCCAAAACCCCTTCAGCATTTATGGTTTGCAGAATTTTTGCTGATGGCCATTCTGACTGCTGTGAGCTGATAGGTTTTTGTAATTTGGATTTGCATATCTTTAATTCTTCCTAATGTTTAGCATTTTTCCATGCCTTTTTAAATTTCTGGCAGAGAAAAACAGAAAAATAACGGAGAGTACAATTAAACTCTTGAAATTGTCTTCTTGGATGGTTGCCCTCTTTTGAATTTTTGGGTCAATTTTCGACCCCATGTTTGTTTTTGAGGGCAGGTGTTATTCACAGGCCTGCAGTGAGTGTGACTATTTAGTGACCATTAGCAGTGGGTTTAAAGCTGCTGTTGTGGGAAATGGCCACAAGGCGGCAGCGTTTCTCCATTCCCAAGTCTGGTTCCTAGGGCAGCAGAGCCTTTCTGGGACCAATGGAATACAGAAGAAGGCATCATTGAAGTCTAACACAGAATACCATGTCCTGGTGGATGGGAGAATGACCAGTAGGGTCTAGGAATTAGGAACTACTGGATGTATATCCTCGGTGGCTTCACTGACTGTCCTAACATCCTTTACCAGGTCCCCAGCAGCCCACGGGGCTCTCGTGGTCAGGCCCCTCCCAGGATATGGGGCTCACCTGGGCAGGGCCCCAGCAGCCAATGGGGTTCTCATGTTCAGGCCACTCCCAGGGTATGGAGCTCACCTGTGAAACTACCCAGCAGCCCATGAGGCTCTCGTGCTTAGGCACCTCCCACGATACAGAGCTCCCCTGGGCAGGTACCATGGCAGGGCTGGGCACACAGGCACCGTGCACATAGCCCTCATTGCAGGGCACCCCAGAACGCCTGTCACGCAGAGCTGACACAGAGCACCTCAGAGCAGCACTTGAACTAACAAACAGCAGCTCCGACAGGTCTCTGACCCTGGGCATCACTCTGTGCAGCCTCCCTCTGCCTGGTCTTCCAGAGACTTCCACTGCAGCCGGGGCACCAGGCCTTTGTCTCCAACCATCACCCCTCCTCTCCCTGACTCCTGGGCTCCTCTCATTAGGATTAGGTCTTCTTGAAATTGTCTCCCACTCATGGGCCAGATAAAATGATTAGAAAACAAGCCAGGGACGCAGCCCCTTGTCTATCCTGACTCTCAGGAGCCCACACCTGTTCCTTGGAACTGGCCGTTTCAGCGAGGTCCATTTTCTGCAGTGTGAGCCACTGAGGGGTGAGGATTGGCTGACCGGAGCAGCCTGTCCCTGCCGGCCAGCCCTCCCCAGGTGTGCCTGGTTTGAGGTCAATATAAACCCCGCTCCAGGGAGCAACAGCCCCTGCAGCTGTGCCTGACGCCATATTCTCTGCCCCGTCAGCAGTCTCGGGGCTGTGCTGGTGGGAGGGAGTGAGGGGGCATGGTTTTGTGGGTGGCCCGGTGTGAGAGGGGCTCTGCTGGACTTTCTGCAGGAGTTGCCATTCTGCCACCTGCTAAAGAAGAGGATGGGTCACCCATACCTTCCGCTGGAATTTCTCTGCGGGCAGAGGTGAGGGAGGAAAAAAGCAGTGGGGGCCAAGACAGGACGGATATCTCAGGCAGGGAAATGGAAAGTTTTCAGAAGAGCACCTGGGGCCAGGATCATCCTGGCAGGCCTGCAGGCACCAAGTCAGCCTGCGTGTTTTCGCTGGTGTGGATCCACGGCCCTTCCTCTATGCTTTCAAGTCCTTGTACATATTCAGGTGTTTTACCTGGGAAGTGTGGGAACAGTTCAGCAGCAGCTGGCTGGGGGCTCAGCTCACGTTTACTCACAGACGCCTATGTACGGTCCCCCAGCTTTGCAATGAGGACGCTCCTTGCGGGGGGACTGCTGGCTGCATGGGAGATAATTCTCCACCTCTGACCAACGTCAGAATTGTTTACCACTGGAGAAAGTGCCCTCATAGGGTGTTCCTCTGTATAACTAGTGGGTTCTGTTTATTTTTTCTGTTTTTTTCAAGGTAGATTTTATTCCTCATTTATGTATTTATAGATATAAGCATGGAAATAATTCATTCATATAAATACATCTGTGTGAAGGGAAGAACATTTTTCTGCTTTATTTTTAAATTTTATTTGTTTTTAAAATTTTTGAAATTTAATATTATTTATTTTTTTATACAGCAGGTTATTATTAGTTATCTATTTTATACATATACATGTATACAGGTCAGTCCCAATCTCCCAACTCATCCCACCACCACCACCCCATGGCTTCCCCACCTTGATTTCCATACGTTTGTTCTCTAACCCTGTGTCTCTAATTCTGCCCTGCAAACTGGTTCATCTGTACCATTTTTCGAGCTTCCACATATATGCATTAATACGCAATATTTGGTTTTCCCTTTCTGACTTACTTCTCTCTGTAGGACAGTCTCTAGATCCATTCACGTCTCTACAAATGACCCAGTTTCATTCCTTTTTATGGCTGAGCAATATTCCATTTTATATATGTACCACATCTTTATCCATTCGTCTGTCTGTGGGCATTTAGCTTGCTTCCATGACCTGGCTATTGTAAATAGTGCTGCAATGAACATTGTGGTGAATGTGTCTTTTTGATTTATGGTTTTCTCTGGGTATATGCCCAGAAGTGGGATTGCTGGATCATATGGTAATTGTATTTTTAGTTTTTTTAATGAACCTCCATACTCTTCTCCTTAGTGACTGTATCAATTGACATTCCCACCAATAGTGGAAGAGGGATCCATTTGTCCACACCCTCCGCAGCATTTGCAGTTGGTAGATTTTCTGATGATGCCCATTCTAACAGGTGTGAGGTGATACCTCATTGAAGTTTTGATTTGCCTTTCTCTAATAATTAGTGATGTTGAGCAGCTTTTCATGTGCATCTTGGCCATCTCTGGGTCTCCTTTGAAGAAATGTCTATTTAGATATTCTACCCATTTTTGAAGTGGTTTTTTTTAATATTAAGCTGCATGAGCTGTTTATATATATTGGAGATGAAACCTTTGTCCATTGATTCGTTTTCACATATTTTCTCCCATTCTGAGGGTGGCCTTTTTCCATTCCCGTTTTTTTAACAAAAATAAAGAAAGAAAGAAAAAGAAGCAGAACACAAATGTCCGTAAAATATGCCTCTTGAAACTGTCGTTTTGAAATATGGAGGTCTTTTGAATTTTTTGGTCAGTATACGACCCCAGGATTTGTTTTCAGGACAGGTCTCATTTACAGGCCTGCAATTCTTTTGAATATCAACTGACCATTAGCGCTGGGATTAAAGCTGCTGTTGTGTGAAACGGCCACAAGGTGGCAGCAGTTCTCCTTTACCAAATCTGGTGACTAGGGCAACAGAACCTCAATGGAAGTCGTGTTCTAGGTTGTAATTTAGAATGGAATGTGCCAGGAAAAAGACCCTTAAGTTTGTCTCACTATTTCTTGTTCGTTTTTTTTTCATTTAATTTTTATTTTTTATCACAGCAAGTTTGATTGCAATGTTTGGCTTGTTGTAGGTGTGCAAGATGTGGTTCTTTTACACATATACATATGTCTGTTCTTCCTGGGATCCTTTTCCCATGTATGTTATGACAGAATGTTGAGTAGTCTTCTCTTGGTGTTCCGTAGGTGTTTGGTGATTATATATTTCACCTGTGTTGGTATATGTCTGCTAACCCCAATATCCTAATGTATCCAATCCTCACACCTTTCCATTGGTGAACCATAAGTTTGTTTAATGAATCTGTGATTGCCCTTCTCTGTGGAAATATCTTCACTAGTATCAATTCTTAGGTAACACCTATAAGTGATATCATACGATATGTGTCTTTCTGACTTACTACAAGTCACGTGATTACCTCTAGACTCATCTACGGTGCTTCAAATGGCATTGTGTCCTTTTTTTCCTTGGCTAATATTCTGTCTGTACATGTACCAGTTCTTCTTTGTCCACTCATCTGTTGCTGGACTTTTTGGTTGCTTCCATGTCATGGCTATGGTAATGCTGCAGCAATGCACATTTGCCTGCCTGTGTCTTTCCAATTCTGTTTTCTTAGCTTATAGGCCCAGGAGTTCGCCTGCTGGATCATATGGTAGCAAAATGTTTACCTTGTAGAGGCACCGCCATTCTGTTCTCATTAGTGGCTCTTACCAGGCTACGTCCCACTTAAAGTTGAGGTTATGCTCTTCTCCACAACACCTTCAGCGTTTATTGTTTGTAGTATTTTTGCTGAAGTTTATTCTGACTAGTGTGAGCTGATACCACTTTGTGGTTGGATTTGCATGCGTCTCATAATACCTTGAAATTGAGTTTTCTGGCATGTCCTTTTTTTCTTCCAACTGTGAGTACAGCTTACCTTTTCAAATTGTTTTCGGGAAGTATGTGTGACATTTAGAAATATTTTGGCCATTACCTCCCTCAAGACATTATGAGGGCAGGTTTCATTCACAGCCCTCCAGTACTGGTGCATATGAAGTGACACTTAGCACAGGTTTTATAGCTGCTCTTGCAGGTAACTGCCAGAGAGTGGCAGCATTTCTGCTTTTCCCAGTCTTTTAACTAGGGAAACAGACCATCCTGGCAGTGGTGTTCCTCGGTTATATATTAGAGTTGAATGTGCCCCAGAAAGCTGATGTCTCCTTACTTATGTTTGTTTTAGAAATTGAATATATATATTTTTTAATTGGAGTCATATTCCATTGTGTTCATGGACCACTTCCTCTTTGAGCATTCCTCTGTTGATGGACATTTTCGTAGCTTCCATGTGTTGGCTTTGGTACATATTGCTGGAGTGCAGGATTGC
This sequence comes from Mesoplodon densirostris, assembly GCF_025265405.1. Classification (NCBI taxonomy): domain Eukaryota; kingdom Metazoa; phylum Chordata; class Mammalia; order Artiodactyla; family Ziphiidae; genus Mesoplodon; species Mesoplodon densirostris. Next base: position 96,721,387 of record NC_082664.1, on the reverse strand, counting down.
CAGCATGTGTCTTTTTTTTGTGGTACATGGGCCTCTCACTGCCGTGGACCCTCCCATTACAGAGCGCAGCCTCCGGATGTGCAGGCCCGGCAACCATAGCTCACGGAAACAGCCGCTCCGCAGCATGTGGGATCTTCCCGATTCGGGGCATGAACCCATGTCCCCTGCACTGGCAGGCGGACTCTCATCCACTGCGCCACCAGTGAATCCCAGCCTGTCTTTTTGATTCTCATCCCCTCAGGCGATAGGCCCAGCAGTGGGTATGCTTGCTTGAATGGTAGCTCAGTATTTATCTTTACAAGGCATGGCATTTTTGTTTTCATAACTGGCTCTTACCATGTCCCACGTTGAAGCAAGGGTAGGCATTTCTCCAAAACCCCTTCAGCATTTATGGTTTGCAGAATTTTTGCTGATGGCCATTCTGACTGCTGTGAGCTGATAGGTTTTTGTAATTTGGATTTGCATATCTTTAATTATTCCTAATGTTTAGCATTTTTCCATGCCTTTTTAAATTTCTGGCAGAGAAAAACAGAAAAATAACGGAGAGTACAATTAAACTCTTGAAATTGTCTTCTTGGATGGTTGCCCTCTTTTGAATTTTTGGGTCAATTTTCGACACCATGTTTGTTTTTGAGGGCACGTGTTATTCACAGGCCTGCAGTGAGTGTGACTATTTAGTGACCATTAGCAGTGGGTTTAAAGCTGCTGTTGTGGGAAATGGCCACAAGGCGGCAGCGTTTCTCCATTCCCAAGTCTGGTTCCTAGGGCAGCAGAGCCTTTCTGGGACCAATGGAATACAGAAGAAGGCATCATTGAAGTCTAACACAGAATACCATGTCCTGGTGAATGGGAGAATGACCAGTAGGGTCTAGGAATTAGGAACTACTGGATGTATATCCTCGGTGGCTTCACTGACTGTCCTAACATCCTTTACCAGGTCCCCAGCAGCCCACGGGGCTCTCGTGGTCAGGCCCCTCGCAGGATATGGGGCTCACCTGGGCAGGGCCCCAGCAGCCAATGGGGTTCTCATGTTCAGGCCACTCCCAGGGTATGGAGCTCACCTGTGAAACTACCCAGCAGCCCATGAGGCTCTCATGCTTAGGCACCTCACACGATACAGAGCTCCCCTGGGCAGGTACCATGGCAGGGCTGGGCACACAGGAACCGTGCACATAGCCCTCAATGCAGAGCACCCCAGAACGCCTGTCACGCAGAGCTGACACAGAGCACCTCAGAGCAGCACTTGAACTAACAAACAGCAGCTCCGACAGGTCTCTGACCCTGGGCATCACTCTGTGCAGCCTCCCTCTGCCTGGTCTTCCAGAGACTTCCACTGCAGCCGGGACACCAGGCATTTGTCTCCAACCATCAACCCTCCTCTCCCTGACCCCTGAGTTCCTCTCATTATGATTAGGTCTTCTTGAAATTGTCTCTCACTCAAGGGCCAGATAAAATGATTAGAAAACAAGCCAGAGATGCAGCCCCTTGTCTATCCTGACTCTCAGGAGCCCACACCTGTTCCTTGGAACTGGCCGTTTCAGCGAGGTCCATTTTCTGCAGTGTGAGACTGAGGGGTGAGGATTGGCTGACCAGAGCACCCTGTCCCTGCCGGCCAGCCCTCCCCAGGTGTGCCTGGGTTGAGGTCAATATAAACCCCGCTCCAGGGAGCAACAGCCCCTGCAGCTGTGCCTGACGCCATATTCTCTGCCCTGTCAGCAGTCTCGGGGCTGTGCTGGTGGGAGGGAGTGAGGGGGCACGGTTTTGTGGGTGGCCCGGTGTGAGAGGGGCTCTGCTGGACTTTCTGCAGGAGTTGCCAGACTGCCACCTGCTAAAGAAGAGGATGGGTCACCCATACCTTCCGCTGGAATTTCTCTGCGGGCAGAGGTGAGGGAGG